>NC_056667.1:217844843-218144843 GCF_018350195.1 Panthera tigris
GTCGGCAACTAAAGCCGCTGGATGGAGAAGCCAGGCCCCCAGAGCACTCCCCACACTGCCAGGCACTAAAAATGAGCCGAAAGGTGTTTGTGGTTACGTGACAGGAAGCCAGAAAATAGGTACACGTTGATGAGCAGCTCGCGAGAAATGACTCACAAACCCGTAACAATAGTCCGAAAATGGCCACTTGGAGAACGTCCACGCAGGCATGTTAACCGTGTGGCTGAACTGCATCTAAGGAGGCACACGCCCCAGGAGACCCAGCCACGGGCTCCCCGCTCACGCTTTCCCCAGCCACGCCGGCTTCTAAACGCCTCCCGTGTTCTTCGTACGGAGAAAGGGTCCTCTGCCTTTCTTCCTCCAACGTGACATTGCAGAGGGAACTGAGCAGCAGCCTCCAGCGGTGCTCAGCACGCTGGGCCCTGGAGGGACTGCAGGCCGCCAGGGCCGACCCCCAGCGCGCCTGCCCGAGGGACACGCGGCCAGAGCGGCCACATCCAGCAGATGCTCGCGGGAAGCACGCCACAGCGGCCCCGCGGGAAGGCCTGCCCCCCGGCTGCTTAGGGCTGTGCCTGCTTCAATTCTTCCAGTTTACTTCGTTTCTCTAAGCCACTGTTCTCGCCTGGACCTTGCCGGAGCCACTCGACACAAGAGTGTCGTCTGCACCCCGATCAGAAACCACGGCTCCCTCGTCCCAGGCGCTCGCTACGGGTCAGGCGCCGGGCGGCGGGCTGCAACCCCAGTAACCTGTTCAGTCCTCGGCAGGCAAACGGGCATAAACACTACGCTGTCCCCGCTGTAAAGATGAAGGAACCAGGAGACAGAGAGAGAGAGAGAGAGAGAGAGAGAGAGAGAGGACGGGGGCCACACGGTGGGAAGCCCAGTCTGCGGCCCTGCCTCTCCACACTCACCCCTTCAAGACACAGGCCCCACCACCTCACACACTCGCGTGTTCAGTAAGTTTCACCCAACTGCTTATGGAGCAGCTGTCCTGACTCTGGGGATACAGCCTTGAACTGTGTCGAGTCCCCGTACCCCAACCTGCCGCTGGTGAAGAGAAAGCGACCACAGAAACAGATCGTGGGGTACCATGTGCGGGAAACAACATTCACAGGGGAAGAATGTGACCGGGGGTGACTCCTTCAGATAAAGTGATCAAAGAGGGCCCTCGTGATGTGGTGACACCCGGGGGACACGCAGGAAGGGAGCCATGTCAACCATGTCATCTGAGGCACGGGAACAGCAAGTGCAAAGGCCCTGAGGCGGAACAGCTGGCTGGGCTCCGTGCAGCAGGAGCAAAGTGGGAAGACACGGGCGAGGCCAGGGAGGCGCCAGGCCACAGCTCCTGAAGGTCGCCTGAGACTGAAGTTCTGACTGTTGCTCCAAAGGCTCCTTTTCGCTGCCATGGAGAAGAGTGACCAACACCAGGGGCCCTGGAGAAGGGGAATGGGGGGTGGGAAGAGGAGCCCAGGGGGCCGTTTCTGAGGTCCAGGGCTGGACAGGACGGTCGGCATGGAGCAGGAAACGTGCGCTGACTTGGGATATGTGCTGCGGGCTAATCCCCCGGGACTTTCAGTGGCCTCGACGTGGGGTCACAAGGCAAAGAAAGCACTCAGAAATGACAGGGAAAAGGCTGGCGGGTGGGCGCTCTCGTGCGGGCTGGGACAGAAGACCCCGGGGCACAGGCTGCCCTGAGCCTAATTCTAAGCGACCTACTGGTCATTTCGAAGAGCAAACAGAACTCCCCAGCCACCTCTGATCGTTACTTTAGGACTTTCTGGGGCGGGGCACCACGCGTTCGGGAATCGTGCCCACGGTTCAGAATGCGACCTACTACGTACTTCGTCATGGCACGTGGTGCCCAAGCTGCCAGTTTATAAGCCCTACGGCTGCTGCCCACCCAACTCTCGCCACCCACCGGCACCCAGCTTCTCGGGAGGGGCTCGAGGCTTCCGGACCACACGCGCATCTCTTACCGAGGGAACCGACTACGAAGTGACACGCGCCCCGCGCAGAAATCTCT
Organism: Panthera tigris; assembly: GCF_018350195.1. Classification (NCBI taxonomy): domain Eukaryota; kingdom Metazoa; phylum Chordata; class Mammalia; order Carnivora; family Felidae; genus Panthera; species Panthera tigris. The sequence continues at coordinate 217,846,867 of NC_056667.1, forward strand.
GCCGTCTCGCGCCGGGAAAGAGCGCGTAAGGTACACTTCGGCGGGGAAGACAGGTGTCCTCGTCCCAGGCGGGCCGCTTCCTCCGGTTTTCAGGTGTCTCCCCAACAGCGGCGTCTGTCCTCGCTGGGACCACATCCGAGCGCAAGGTCCTCGTTTCGGGACGCGGCCCCGTCCGCAGGACGCGGCCGGGACCGCGCGGCAGACGAGGGCGCATCTCTCATGCATGCAACGCGGTGACGGCACCTGTCGCATTTCCCAGTGGCTGCGTGTTTCCCGTTGCGATGCACAGACGGCCTCTGGTTACACACAACGGCCTGGTTTAATTTCATTCATTTCTCTGACAAACACCGTCAGGAGCCAGGCGCGCCGGCAACACGGCGCCCGGAGACCAGCCCCGCAGGAGGCGTGGGAGTCAGCCCTCGCGGGGAGCGGGCACGTGAGACACCCAGGTCTCCAACCCTGCAGACGCACCCGGAGAACCCAGACCCCCCGGCTGGAACCGGCAGGGGTGACGACGGAGCGCAGGCTGCGCCAGTGTGACGAGAGACTCACGTCGCTGAGACCCAGACCCAGCGAGGACAGCGAGGGCAGCTCCACGCACTTGCCTACCTGTCCTCACCCCGGAGCTGCCTGCTGGCTGCCGCGGGCTCGAGCCTCCCTTCAAGCTCACCCTGGGGCTGGAGCAGTGGGTGCAGAATCAAAACACTGCTCCAAACTGCAGGCCACGGGCGTGGAAGCACCCAGAAGTCCCTCGCTATGTGCCGTGACACGTTCCACTCGGCTCTCCGGCCAACCCCTCCCCCCCGGACGCTGCCGTGCTCCACTCACCTGCCAGCAACCTGAACAGGAAGGGTCATTTGCCATGGCCTGGAGGCTATGGCACACGGAGGACAAGAGAGGGCTGGATCTGGCGCTTGGAAAGGCCCTCCTCTGCCCGGGTGGCACTCCCACCTCCAAAGCCCACCGTGTGACCCGCCTTTCATCTCAAGCCCTGCCTCAACTTAGCCATCGAGTCTGCACAGGGCCTCCTCACGGGCGCCTGGTCTTTCCAGAGCCTGGAGCCCACTCAGAGTGCCAGCAGTGAGCCAGCATGCCGGGGCTGAGGGCCCCACTGTGAGCGGGGGCCAGGGGCGGTGGGCCGCAGGGCTGGGGGCCCAGGGCCTGTGGGGCTGCAGGGCTGAGGGCCCGTGGGGCTACAGGGCTGCAGGGCTGAGGGGCTAGGGGGCCAGGGGTTGGGGGGGTGCTGGGCAGGGGGCCCGTGGGGCTGAGGGACTAGGGGTCTGGGGGGGTTGGGGGGGGTGATGGGCTAAGGGAAAGACGGCCTTTCAGCAGGAGTGGTTTCTCTGTCATAAGCTTTAAACCATTACAGTAAGTTTTATTTTCGGGGCACCTGGGTGGCTCAGTCAGCTAAGCGTCCAACTGTCTGATCTCAGCTCAGGTGACACAGATCTCATGGCTGGTGAGGTCGAGCCCCACGTCAGGCTCTGTGCTGACAGTGCGGAGCCTGCTTGGGATCCTCTCTCTCCCTCTCTCCCTCTGCCTCTCTCTCTCTCTCTCTCAAAAATAAATGAGCGTTTAAAAAAATAAGTTTACTTTCTCCCACTTTGGTACTATCTAATAATAGAGAACATGCCGTTGTAGAAAGTGTGATCTTCTAAAATGTCTAAAACATAATTTTAGAACAGGGGGACACACAGATCACAGCACCCAAGTGCCAGGCTGCCGGCATGTGGGCTGGCGTGTGGACCTACCAGCCCCCCTGGGGCTCTACGGCAGCTCTGCGTGCAGCTGGGGCCACCCCTTAACCCCCGACACCGCTCCGGCTCCACACTCCCCGAGTGTAGCCGCTGCACCGGCCCCGGGTCCTTCCCGCTCTGTGCCTGCGTTCAAGATAACCCCGTCATCATCATTCAGTTCAAGAACACCGCGACACACCTCCCGTTCCAGCGAGGCTAGCCCCTCCCCCCCCCCCCCCCCCCCCGGGCCTTCGGAAAAGCTGGTCTACGGTCTGCGGAAATCAGTATCACGTTTTCGTTCTGCACAATATGGATACACTCTACAAATCACAACTTCCCCCCGATCAAGGCTAACTAAACCTTATCATTATTCTTTTTATAACTGTTTTCGTACAACACTAACTTTAGTTTCTAAAAATACAGTGATTGCACTGTATTGGGTTCTATTTTAATCTTCTAAAAATAGAGCCCCTCGCGGGAGCAGCAGTGGCTGTTAGATGTTGACTATGCTAACGTCAGTGACAGGGCACGAATCTCTGTCCTTTCTACACTTTTTGCGGCCCGCGGTTTCTGCACGACTGAGGAGCTGGGCGCCTGCGGCGCGTGGCACCCAGGTTCTGGCCGTGGGCGCGAAGCCTGGGTGCCTGGAACCGATGCCTGGCTCCTCTGCTAAGGGCCCCCGACCACACAAACGACCTGACCAGCGTGGGCCTCGCCCCGCCACTGTTCACATCTGTAAAATGGGTCCAATGACACTCTTCACCGCACAGGACCGAGAGGATGCCAGCCCCCCGACACCCTGTTCACGGGACCTGCTCACAAACAGCGGCAGCATCGTGCGCGACGGGGAACCTAAGCTCCCACCTTCACTGTCATCAGAAGGTTGTTACTTCGCCCATCAAAAGGCAGGAGCGAGAGAGCAGGGCAATAGGGAAGCTTTTGCCTTCGAGAGCTCCAATGTCCCGCAGAAGTCCCTCTCAAGAGGGGCCAACAGGTCTGTGCCCACCACCCTCCTTCCGTTTGCCTCCAGGGCACGAACACCACCGCAATGCCAGAGCGCAGAGCCGCACAGTCTTGCTAAATGGCCAGTGTGTTACATGTGGCTTTTTTTAAAACAGATTTCCCAAACTTTGAAAGCTTCGTTGTCCTAAGAACAGAAATTATATCCGCATTTTTAGACTACAATCGCTCGTCTTCTGTTTTATAATCAGGTAATGTCTGAATTAAGGGGAAAAAAAGTAGAGGGGTGCCCGGGAGGCTCAGTCGGCTGAGTGTTCGGATTTGGGCTCAGGTCGTGACCTCACGGTTGCTGAGATCGAGCCCCGTGTCGGGCTCTGTGCCGTCAGCGTGGAGCCTGCTTGGGATTCTCTCTCTCCCACTCAAATAAATAAACATTAAAAAAAAAAAAAGAAAGAAAAAAGCGTGTGTGTGCACACGCTCATTATGGAGACTCCGACCATCCACTCTTGTTCTCTACAGGCAAACCAACAGTTCGAGCTCAGCTTGGCCGTGGTCTCACGATGAGAAGCCCAGTGGCCCAGGCGGCCGGAGGCTCCACCCGTCAGCACCCGGCACTGGTCAGAGAGCGTCCCGTCGGGCGCACCCAGAGCCACGTAAGCATGGCAGGAGCCGGGTGCGCTCCCATCCCAGGAGTGCACTTGCTTTATAGACTATGTTGAGTTGAAGGGTATCTTCAGTATCTTCACTTTATAAGATATTGTGGTTCTAGGAATAGGCTTATTTCATATTGTTCAACCTTCGACCGAGATGAAAAATCACATGCCACTGTATTCGCTTGTGACAATGCACAGATTCAAGGGACCAAGGCAACAGAAATTATACCAAAATGAAACACAAAAGCAGCCTTTCTTACTCTCTAACCAGTGTCTTTGGTTTTTACACCTGTAGAGACAGATTCTGTCCAACTGGGCGGGCATGAAGGCAATCTAATTAAAATGAGTGCCCCTGAGGAGTGGGGGAGGGGAATACATACACACACACGTACCACGAGCACCCTTAGGTGGGGACTTGGTTAGGACCGATCCAGCACGGAAATATCCACACACAATAAGAAAAAGGGGCAAGGGGCGCCTGGGTGGCGCAGTCGGTTAAGCGTCCGACTTCAGCCAGGTCACGATCTCGCGGTCCGTGAGTTCGAGCCCCGCGTCAGGCTCTGGGCTGATGGCTCGGAGCCTGGAGCCTGTTTCCGATTCTGTGTCTCCCTCTCTCTCTGACCCTCCCCCGTTCATGCTCTGCCTCTCTCTGTCCCAAAAATAAAAATAAAAAAACGTTGAAAAAAGAAAAAGGGGCAAGCCTTTAACCGGACTATAAAAAAAGAGGAACCAGAAAACAACAGTGGTTGAATCTGTGCTGCTTGGTTGCTTTTCTGAATGAACAAGGACACCTGTGGCGTAACCCAGGTTCACAGTGTGGAAGACACAGATCCCACCAGGAGCGATACAGCGAGCGATATGCAAAGCTAATCAGAAATTTAGGTCCCCGAATCCCGCTCTACTAACGACCCCTGACCTCCCACGACAAGAATACAGAAATGGTGGCTATGCGATTGAATACAATACCACCCCAATTTCACATACACACTGGAGCTGAAAAGAAAGAGAAGTCCCACTGACAAGGAAGGAAAAACAAAATAAGGGTATTCTGGCAAGTACACCAAGATCCAGCTGCCCGTCCCTGTGGCCGAAGAGTCAGCAGAAGTGGCCCAGAGGAGGTGGGTGACATGGTCATGAGCTTGTCCCAGACGGAGAGCTGAACTGGGACCCTGCAGAAGCCAGAACTCTGGAAGGACTATGAAAATGGGGCCGGAAAACCCTGCCCACCAGGCCAGGGTGATGGAGGACGAGAGCTGGGGGGAGTCTCCTGCAAGCACTTCAAACCCATGTGGGTGTGACCTCCAAAGTCACATCACTTGGGCAGCTCTAGAATCCTTGGTCCTTGAAATTAGGGTCAAAAACGAGTCCAGAATTGTGAAAGCCTGGAACCCCAGGAAAGCAAGGAAAAATGACTCTCATGAGATACGTGAAGAAGGAAAGGAGGGGGAGGGAGGCAGGGAAGGAGAGGAAAACCCTCCTAAATAAAAGGAGTCTACACTGAAAACTGAAAATCACGGGGTGCTTGGGCGGCTCAATCGGGTCATGATCTCACAGTTTGTGGGTTTGAGCCCCACATCGAGCTCTCTGCTATCAAGGTGGAGACCACTTCGGACCCTCTGTCCCCCTCTCTCTCTCCACCTCATGCTGTCTCACCCAAAAATAAATAAACATTAAAAATAGAAAGAAAACTGAAAATCACAACTGATGCATGGGAATCACCCACTACAGCAGAAATAGCCAACCCAACAGAGAAATGACTTTAAAACATCTACAAATATTAAGAAAATGCGGAAAAGACTACAAAACATGCATTTTTTTAAAGTAAGGCATTAAAGGAGGGAAAGAATATAATGAAAGAAAGAAACCCTGGAAAAATAGAAAGTTGTTTTAAAAGAATAAAAATAATTTTCTAGAATTGAAAGGAGCAGATTAGATTTAGCAAAAGACAGGAATAATGAATCAGGATGCGAGACCTCCCTAAGCAGCCTGAATGCAGCACGCAAAGGAGAAAAGACAGGTGTGGATGAAAGAATGAAGCGGTCCAGTCTAGGTCTGGCACGAATTCTTGAAGTATAGAGCAAATGCAGAAGAGGGAATATTCAAATAGGTAATGAAGGAGACTATTCCCAAACCCCAAAGACACAGGAGTCCTTATATTTAAAAAGCTTGGTAACCCAGAGCAGGATAAGTAAGTACAAATCCATACCCAGACACACTGTAACAAAATTTCAGAACACCCATCAAACATGGCCAGAAAGCCCCAAGACAGAGAAGACAGATCAGCCAGGAAGAAGCAATTATTACGCCCAGAGTTAACTAGCTGACGGCAACACAAAATACCAGAAGACACTAAAACGTCTTCAAAGCAAAGACGTGAAAGGGTGAAATCGGTGTCACCTACAATTTTATGCCCAGCTAAACTAGCACTCAAGGAAGAAGGGGAAAGAGACAATGTTCTGACAAAGTGTGAGAGTGTTTACCAATCAGAAACCACTGCTGAATGAACAACTAGAGTATCATTTCAGAAAGGAGAAACTCACTTCCAGAAGGAAAGAGTAAGCCGCAGGGAGCGGCTGTGAGGTAAGCCACAGGTCAACACACACATGCACAGACAAACACAGGATGCAAGGCTGACGCAAAGTTCCGTGTTACAGAGACGACTTTCATTACGTATGATGCCGTTTCCTCAAACTTGTGTTTCAGGTGTGTGTGCATCCGTGTGTGATTCTAAGTCGCTGTCAAAAACACCCGGTCGGCTTCCTCTTAAGAACAATGTAAATCCTAAAAACAAACAAGGTTCTCTTTTCACCTCGACAACTGGGAGATTTCAGGGGCAAATTGGTAGTTTGTGTTTGAATAACCACGCGGGACTTAGGACGTGTTCTTTCTGGGCTCTCCTTCCCCTTGGTGGACCCTCAGTTTTCCAGTGCTCTGATTTCTTTACCTTTCCTCTTACACAGTCCTCATTACTTAAGTAAGAATTAAACTTATCTGTCTTTTCCACTGCACCCCGTACGTACCAAAGCACTCACCCAACCGTCTGGCTCCTTTTCATTATAAAAAGGAGGCGAGCACTGAAATATGGCCCAGTTTCAGTAACTCTGCAAAATTCTTTGCAGAAGCGAAGTTTAGTACTACCGAGAACAGGGGAAGAGCTCATCAATCCCACTTTTAAACACAAAAATCTACCAAGAATGTGACTGACAGCAATCAGTGCAGTGTTCCACCTGACGCCACATTTGCATGTGGAGAGCCCTTCTGTGAAATCAGCTATGCTTGTGCAAAAGCGACTCTTTGTGAAAAATAATCAGCAAAAGATTGCTTATCCTCTGCTACACTCAGAAATTAGTTAAAAGTAACCAGCTCTTGGAAAAGGATAAACCACTTTATGCAAATACTTTTGCAAAGGCTCTTTATTAATGCAAATATTATGTTTGTCTTTTATTTGAATGCAAACAGCATCTGCTTTGCAGGCAATGCCTTCACTTTGTAGTTCCGTGCTGAGAGGCTCCAGTGCGTCCCAGCTGCCTTTTAGAGTTTGGAACAGATTTCCAGAGAGCCAGAGTCAAGAAAAGTTCACCGAAGGCAACAGAAAGCAAGCGAGTGTGGTGGGGTTCCTGGGAAGCCTCCTTCACTCTTGAGGCGAGAGAGAAACAAATCCAAGAATGAATTCTGGAATTTACTTCTGGAGAGGTTTGACTTTGTGTGGGGGATTTTTCTTTTTTTAACAGTTTTGAATAAGGAGAAAATTAGAATTGCTTTTTATAAATTCTTTTGCTAAGCAAATATACTCAGGAGAAGGGAAAACTGGGCGGCATCAGGCTTCCCTCAGAGCACCCAACCCAGAACCAAGGCTGGCTCCTCTCACAAAGTTACCACCTCACCCCAGAAGCAGTCTCCTGTGGCAGATGAGAGTGCTGATCCAGAAGGCTCCCTGCCAACACAGACATCCTAAGACTGCTGGACTAATGCTTTTCTGACTCTGCCCTAAGATCGAGAGCTGCTAATAAGGCACAAAATCTTGTTAATTTTTGTGTGCATGACCCTAAAACGATGACGAGTTCAACAACGGTAGAGACTGGATGGGTGGATGGGTGGGATGGAGGGATGGATGGATGGATGGACGGACGGACGGACTGACAGACGGATGGCTGGTGAATACCTACTCACATGTAAATCTGCCATTACAATTCCAAGATACCTATTTGGAGAAATTGTTCTTTGAGTGAATATCAGACTAGACCTTCTAATACCCCTTTTAATAATTAACTCAGCCATGCCTTCACTTCAAGCAGCCTGATTTTCCAGACACACGGCTGCTCCTCTTATCCTGTTCCTCTCTCCCTCTGATTCATACAACGGGGATTTTGTTTTTGACCAAATACACTTGGAACGTCAATATTTGATGGTCAAACTTGACTTCTTCAGAAAACACAAGTGCAAGGTAAGGGGGAACTAGGGCACCGGGACTCCTCTCACGACGGAGAGCTCGGCAAGGTAAAGTCGTGCTGACAGGAACATGGCCCCAGGTGCACACAGTAGGGCTCTGTTTCCGGGGTTTGGAAAAGAACAGCAAATAAAACCCAAAGAAAGCAAAGAAATAATAAAGAGCAAAAGTTAATAAAATAGAAGAGACATAAATAGTTGGGATTAACAGGACCAAAAGTTGTTTCTTTCAAAAGACTAAAATGGAAAGATCTCTTGTGAAAAATGATGTGAAAAAAGATTCTGATGGTCACGTCTGGCAAGAGGGAACATGGCTTCCATCTGGCGGGCGATTCCAGATGCACCACTGCCACATGACCCCTAATACACAGGGCAGCACCTCGACACCCAGGCAGGGCTCGTTGGCCTGACGTGTCAACAGTGACAAGGTAAAGGAACCCTGTCACTAGGTCCTGCAGGAACTAAAATGAGAAACAGGAGAATCTTATAAGACTCGTGATGCAAACAGCAAACCTTGAACAATACTGGTTTGAACTGCATGGGTCCACTTATGAATAGATTGTCTTCGATAAATACAGGACAGTGCCGTAATGTACTTTCTCCTTAAAATGTGTTAATCAACTATTTATGTTATCAGTAAGGCTTCTGGTGGACAGTAGGCTATCAACAGGTAAGTTTTGGGGAGTCAGAAGTTACGTGTGACCTCTAACTGCACAGGGTTGTCGTGTTATTCGAAGGTCAACTGTATTGATAACATATAAAAATGGCTAAAAAGAATACAACTTGCCAAAAGTGACATTAGAAGAAATAGAAGACCCAAATAGCCCAATAGTTTCTAAAGAAAGATAATCTGTAATTTACAAGAAAAAAGAGGGGCACCTGGGTGGCTTGATCAGCTGAGCGTCCAGCTTCAGCTCAGGTCATGATCTTGTAGTTTGTGGGTTCAAGCCCAGCGTTGGGTTCTGTACTGACAGCTCAGAGCCTGGAGTCTGCTCCCGATTTTGTGTCTCCCTCTCTCACTGCCCCTGCCTTGCTCGCGCTGCCTCTCTCTCTCTCAAAAATACATAACATAAAAATAAATTAAAAATAGGGGCGCCTGGGTGGCTCAGTCAGTTAAGCGCCCGACTTCAGTTCAGGTCATGATCTCGTGATTGGTGAGTTTGAGCCCTGCATCGGGCTCTGTGCTGACAGCTCAGAGCCTGGAGCCTGGTTTAGATCCTGTGTCTCCCTCTCTCTCTGTGTCCCTGCCCTGCTTGCCCTCTCTCTCCCTCTCTCTCTCTCTGTCTCTCTCTGAAAAATAAATAAACATTAAAAAATATATTTTTTAAAGAACAAAGAAAGAAACCTCCCACAGAGAAACCTAGACACAGATGACTTACTTCACAGGAACATCTATTTAGACTTTCAACTAAGAGATAATTCCAATCTTACACAAAATCAACAAGAATACAAAAGGAGGAAGCACTGCCCACCTTTTTTTATGAGACAGTATCACGGTGATACCAAAAATTGACAAGATAATTACAAGAAAAATACTTAAGTGTCAAACTTTAACACAAAAGCAGAAACAATAAAATATTAGCAATCGAAATCCAACAACATATAGAAAGAATATTCCATTTCAGTCAGTAAGATTTCAGCCGAGAAATGAAATGTTTGTTTACTATTCAAAATAATCAGTGTAATTAACCACATTAACAAAACAAGAAAGTGTGGATCATCTCAACAGAGACAATGGAAACATTTGACAAAATTCAATACAGCTTCATGGGGGGGATCTGGGGGAAAGGAGGAGGGAGGGGGTGGGTGGGTAGGGCCCTGGGAACAGAAAGCCAGCCAGGGTTGTGCTCTGTAAAGCAAACGAATTGCAGACATCTTGGTCAATACCTATGCAGTGAAAACTGTCCCCTTGAGATCGAGAACCAGACAAGAACGCCCACTATTCAAGCTGCACCAGTGCCCTCAGCTAACGCACCAAGTCAGGAAAAATAAACAAAAGAAATCGAAAGTAAAAATAAAACCGTCATTGTTTGCCGTCAGCATGAAGAAAATCCAGAAGAATTTCCAGACGGTGCTAGAATTCAGCAAGGTCAACCAGAGGTCAATATACAAAAATCTGTCGTATTGCTGAACACTAGCAACAAATACAAAATAAAGAGCACTAACAGACACCCATCGTGACCGCATCAAGAAGTATCAGGTGCCTGGGAATAAACCTAACAGCAGAGGTGGCAGCCTTCTGTGCCGAAAACAGGAAGCACGACGACGGAAGTAAAAGGCCCCAGCGAATGGGGTACCTGCCCGGCTCGCGGCCTCCTCACGGCTCGCTCACACATCGACGCAGGCACCCCCCACCTCCTCCTCCGGTCCGCCCCATTCGGAAGCTCTTCCCATAGCGATCTTTCTAAGCCAGGAGCACTTCAGAGCCTTTGGCCGAGCCCCACGGCACGCACATTCCTACAGAGACCCAGCACGCACACGCCGACCCACGTGCCGCTGAACCCGATTCCGCCAAAGGGTAACTCATCCTCCTTCGGGTGCGATTTGGTATTTTCTATTCTCCTTGGTTTTAAGGTTGTCATGACCCGCTCCACGCCACAGAGGACTCCGGAGCCGGACGCGGACTTCGAGCCAGGCTCCCCGACCTGGCAGCTGTCAGCACAGCCACGTCCCTTGCCCTCGAAGCGCCCGGCCTCTCCATGATAAAACGGGGAGGACACGCTTGGATCGCCCGGCCTTGCTGTGAGGATTAGTCAAGTCATTACAGATGAAGCATCTGGAACAGGGCCGAGGCAGTATTAGATCAACGGACTGATGCTATCATCTTTCGACAGAGTACAGGACGCCCCAAACCGGCCCGCTGACCACACGCCTCTTCTCCCACAGTCCCAACGCTAAGGCCAGCAACGCCTCTGGGTGATGCAATGACAGAGCAGAGTGCTCCCGGGAGCACCTGAAGGACCTGGTCTGAGATCCTCAGTGGACAGAAGAGGCTCTTCCGGCCCACCCGGCCACAGTGCCACGGCTGCCCTGCCCACGGTGGTCTCCCGGCAGGCCTCCCGCTGACGTGCCCTCACCGTGCGGCCGAGCCCCACCTCGCCCTCCCGCGGAAAGCAGGAAGGCGGCTTCCACGGCGCCGTGCTAATGCGTCTGTCCCTCCTGGGTTGGGGACTCTCACCCGGAGCCTGGAGGGCAGCCCCAGCCAGGAGGGCAGGGGCCGCTCTGAGTGACAGCGGCAGAGAAGCCAGCGGCCCGAGGGAGCCGGCCCGCCTCTCAGAACGGAGCACACCTTCCCGAGTTTCAGGGTCAACATCACGTGCTCACGTGGACATCTCGCCCGCCATTCCTGTGCATGTGTCTTGGGGGAGGAGGTGGGGGCAGGGATAAGGGCCACGTCACCTGGCCCACCTGCAAGGCTAAACAGAAAGCCAGAAAAGCGTCCTGGGACAGTCGTCAGTGAGCTCAGACCGCATCTCAGAAACTCGACTCCCTCCTGAGCAGATGTTAGGACCCACAGAATATGCTAGAGATGAGAACAGGGAGGGAGACGGGGAGGTCTTCAGAGCAAAAGCGGGAAGAAGACACACGATCCGGAATCACCCCCCGGAGGCCGGCACTGACGCATCCTCGCAGGCGAGGCCGGGTTCCACAAAGGTAGGAGTCCTGGGGGTTCCCGCTTCTGCGCATCGGGGGAGCGTCCCGAGAGGACGTGATGAGGCGCTTTTCACCTGTTACCAAAACCGCTACCTTCTGGCCCGCCGCACGGACACGGACGGTCCACGGCAGCCTCTCCAAGGAAAATCAGGTCCACGGGGAAGCTTCTGGTTGCTTTCTCAACCCAAGGCTCGTAAGAGAACAGGGCCAGGTGGGCACATCTCTCCCTCCTCCGAGGGCACAGGGGCGTCCTGACAAGGCCGAGACGGAAGCTGCTGCCCCAGGGCCAGAAGGGGTCAGAGTGTGTGGTGGCCGCTCTCAAGGGGACGACCACCTCCCGGCCAGCTGGGACCAGAACTTCCCCCTGTGCCCTGACGAGAGGGGCGGGCTCCCCCCAGCCCAACAGCATGTTCTACCACCAGTGACCTGTGACAACCGAGGCCTCCTGTGACATGTGCAGAGGGGCCCAAATTTGGGTCATCTGGGTGCCACGAGGGGGCTGTCCCTCCAGCGCTCTCTCCGAGAGCGCTGGAGGGACAGCCCCCTCGTGAGGTCCCACCCCCAAGGGGAGGCACCTTCCCCTTGAAGGTTCAAGGTCTGCAGGTGCCCTAGAGAGGCAATGTCCCCCTGGTGGGCGGAGCTGCCCGTGAGCCCCACAGGGACGCAGGCTGATGGCAGGTGCCTCCACAGGGCTGGCACGGAACAGCCGGGAAGGGAACGCTGCCCAGCTCTACCACCAGGGCAACCATTTCCTGCTCTGGGGTCTCCTTGGGGGAATCCTAAGTTTCCATGATGCAAATAGAATTTTAGCGGGATTACAAAAACCTTGCCTTAATACCAGAGGCCACAACAGCACACTCTGGAGACAGAGTAGCAATTTGGTTCTCCTTGGAATTATAAACAAAGGGTTGTGTTTTCCCGGTGATGTTAAAAATAATTAAGGAGGAAGAGGAGAGAGAGAAGCTTTTGTGAAAGAGATTAAAACCTAATTAGAAACAGATTAGGACCCCTGCCGACAGCGCTTTCCGTTGGGCGACCAGATCAGAGATGAGGTGACGCCGTCATCAGGAGGCCCTTCTGTGCCCCGTGGAGTCCAGAGCTCCGAGCGGCACGGCTTGTCCCAGGCGCTCTTGTGCCGGCACGACCGCACTCAGCCTCACCCCGTCCACAGCCGGAGCAGGGCTCTGAGGCCTGGCCTGACGTGCCAAGGAAACCGGACAGCTGCTTCAGGAACCCACTGGCATCCCTTCGATGAGCCGGTGGCCCGGTGGGCAGGACAAGTGTCAGGCTAGGGAGGGGACTCTCCCATTGGAAGGCTGGTGCACGTGCGATGGTCTAGAAGCTTCTGTGCTCCACGAAAGGCCACGGGTAACCCCCCAGGAGCAGCCAAAATGCTGTGCACATGAACACATTTGGCACTGAAGGACCGAGGACTCGTCCTCCAGACAGACCCTGTGGCTGTCACACGCGGGTCACTGCTTCATAGCCAAAGAATAAAAACACTACGCTTCCTCATGTCTGTTTACTGTCTGGGCGCCAGCCTCTGCACCCAGGCATCAGAGCTGTTCCCGGGACTCAGGGGCCACTGAACAGCTACCCTGACCCGCTCACTCCGCGGAGCGGGGGTCACCATGCAGGGCAGGTGTACGGGCCGCGGCCCTTGGTACTGACACCAGAGAAATAGTGCTGGGCCCAAAGGAACACCTGCCTGTGGCCACCGTCAGAGAACAGAGGAGCCGGCGAAGGGAGCAGCGTTAGGAAGGCCTGAAGAATGTTCTGGAAGGGCACCGGAGAGGAGGCTAAACAGGGTGGCTGGGAGGGCCTCAGCAGGCATCAACCACATCTGAAAGGTTCGACCGAGGGGCGGAGAAGAAGGCGACGCTGCCCGAGCTGCTGTGGCGGGCGTGGGGACAGCGAGCCAGCGGCTGGCCTGGGCCGCCATTGCTGGGCTGCACAGCCCCTCCTGGCCAGCGACCCCGAGGAGGGCGGACTAACGGAAGATGCTAAGAGGACACGGTCCTGGGAAGGAGGGCAGCTCCATGGGGAGGTTCCGGGGGTCCAACTCGGCCTGACCTGAGGGTCGTCTCTGGCCTCCCCACGTTCCCAAAGCCCGTGCGCCCACGGGAACCCGCCACGACGCCCGCTGCAACTCCAGAGGAGGCAGGCAGGGCTCCCCAAGACGCCTACACTTCGCCTCCATCCAAGACGCTGGAGCATCCCTGAAGAAGGTTAAATCGGGCTTCGGTTTGCAGATTCCAGACAGGCATTTCCAAAGGCAATTTACATTTACGAGCGGAGCGTGCGGAGAGCGTGTGGGGGCAGGGAGTGGGCTTTGTTGGGCTGGTTTTTAAATGTCTGTTAAGAATGTGCTAATGCAAGACTCCTCGTGTGAAGGTCACCCGCAGACGCGATGGTTTATCTTAGAAAACGAAATGTGGTTACCCATGGTGCCGACGGGGCGGCCGACCACACGTGAGGAAGCGAGAGAAGCGGCCTGCGGGCCCGTCTCCTAACCCCGTGTGGCCAGCAGGGACCCGGTCAATGCCACCTTCGCAGGCCGGCCCGCCTACAGGTGCGCCAGAGGGCGTGGGCCGCGCTCTGTGTAAGAACAAATCCCTGTTTCTCAGTGCAGCCCGAAGCCTCCCGTAAGCACCTGTGCCGCCGTCCTCACCCCAGGATGGAGGGGGCAGGGGCTCCAGGCCCGGCGGAGTGTCCCTAAGAAGGCCGCACCTTGGTGTCAGGGGTGTCGATGCCCGTGTGGGGGCCCTGGGACCTCTCTCGGCCGGGGGGGGGGGCGGGGGGGGCTGTGGCAATGCCTCCCCTTTCCCTACTTCCTAACTGACAAGACGCCGATGGGGGCACCCCCACGCTGACTGGAGCACAGGGATTTGTGTTTCTTTTGTCCACAAGCAGGAAGCTGCCTCAGAACTTTCCAGGCTCAGAGAAGCCCTAGGCTAGACTCCCCTCTCCCACCACAGCAGGCCAGGGGCAGACAGACACCAGGGCGCAGGGCGCAGGGCGCAGGGCGCAGGCCTCGGGCAGGCAGGGGCTGGGGGCCCGGCATCGGCATCGGGGAGTGAGCCCCAGGGCCCGCCCACCCCCCTGGGCTGCTGTGAACTCACCTCCCAGCCTGGTGTCACCCATGAGAAGGACGCCACGGCCCCGGGTCAGTCTGAGCACCAGGCCCAGGCCCAGCACACAGCCACCTGACCCCAGGGTCAGGCGCACCAGTCAGAAAAAATCAGTTTCTAACAATGCCCCAAAGTCACGAAATGCTTCCTTTTCAAACTTGTGAATTCTCAGCAAATACAGCAACAGACTTTCTTATCAGGAAATCAGGGACACTGTCAATGGGTGTGGATTCAAAAAAAAAAAAAAAAAATCCTTCCTCCCAAGAAGCCAAGGGCTCACGGGCCTTCCCAAAACAAAGAAAACCCCAAGGTCTGCCACCTCCAGGCAGCAGCCTCCCCCCTGCAGAGCTGAGCCGCCTGGCCCTCCCCGGGCAGCTCCCGGTGCGGGCGCGGCATGGGCAGCCCCAGGTGGGCGAGTGACAGCAGACGGGGCAGCCACTTTGTACTAACTTGGACAAGCTGTCCGGCTCTCACCGGCAGCCAGGCTCCCTGCGTGTCAGGGTCAAGGCCTCGCGCAAAAGCTGATGACGCTGAAATGCACCCGGCCAGGGCCACGAGGGCCACGTCACAGCCTGGCCACCACCCATGGTTCCGAACCCCTCGGGACACGGGGAAGCGGCACAAGTCCACGGCTCCCCGGAAGGGCCTCCACACGCTACAGCAGCTATAGAGAGAGCTGCACACTCAAGACGTGAGCCCCGGGCCGGAAATGTCAAACCACAGTCCACAGTGCTTCCTCGGGAGGAGCTCCAGGGGGTGTGAATGGCCTGGCCGACCACGAGGGCTCTCACACGAAAGGGCCTGCGCACCGGCAGCCCCCCGCCTCCACGTGTTCGGTGCACAGCGTCGGGCGGGGAGCGGCCCTCCCCGGGGCACCCGCTCCTGCACACAGGCCTCCCGCACCGCCCTCGACGGCCTCCCCCCACCAAGAACCAGGGACCGCTCCAGTTGGCCCCATCCGGAACACAAAGTCGATTTTTACTGTTCCTCATTGTTCCTAGCTCCTGGAACTTTAGCCGCTGATCTCTCGCGTGGCTGACACGCAGTCCTTGAAATGCCATCTAAGAATGAAGGTGTTTTCCTACAAAGAAAGACTATCAAGCATTTTTCAAAACACCGCACACCAAACAGTAAGCTGTACTTGAATTCTATGCACCAACCAGAATCTTCTCTAATTCTTGTCTGAGTTAAAACCAAAGGTTTATTGAAAGGATCAGGAAATAATTCATCCGACTGTTATTTTTTTTATCTGCCTCGTTCTTCACTCATTCTTCTTCTGAGATCCTTTCCTTACAAGGAGCAAAAGGGTGCGGGAAGAAGGCAAACCCATTCTCAGCGGCCCCGGGACCCCACCGCAGGCCCGAGCGTCTCAGGGACAGAGAAAGGGGCCACTCCACATGGCGACAAGTGCAAGCCGGCCAAGAGATCGCAGAGAATGGAAGAGGGTTTAGAATTTCTCGGGGGAAAGTGTGAGTCTGAACGATGCTGCCTGAATCGGCCACGTCTCAAGAATGAAGACAGCCATCACGAAAGTCCACACGCTGCTCTCCCGAACTCTGAGCTGGCACGAAAAGAAATCAAAACACTCCCTGCGTGCTGACTTTCCACAACCACACTTTATCTCAGAAAGACTCGAAAAGACAGGGCCCACCCCGAGCAGGAAGAAGCCTGGAGGCCCAGGATGTCGGGGGTGCTGGGTGGTGACGGGGTGGCCAGAGGACGTCTCCCGTCATTCTTGTTGCTTCACTGCCCAGCAAGCAAGACGGGACCAAAGAGTAGGAGGAACGAGGGCCCGAGAGGACACGAGCCTCGGCATCTGTGCAGAGAGGCTCGTGGGGGCCCCCACGGGCTTGGGACCAATGCAGAGCCCAGGCAGGCCTCCAACTCGATCAGAGACCGGGGGCGCCCCACCCATCCTGAGCCCCCCAAGATGAAACCGGTGCAGACAGAGCTGGGCAGAAGGACAGAACCCCGCTGCTTGTAAGGGCTGGCGAGAGCGTCAAGGGCCAGTTCGACTGGCTCAGCTTGAAGTCACTTTATTCTCAGCTGCTGCTTCTGGGAAATTCAGCCTGAAAACACTCCTCGTGTGCCTGTCAACACTTAATTTCCTGACAGACGGAAGTCACCCAAGCATCTTCATCGTCTGGCTTCGTGTGGGCGCCCACGGCGGCGTTGACGTGCACACACGTGCGTGCACTTGTATAACACACACAGCACAGGGTCTGCGCGCCTGAGCGGGGGTCTGAGAGCCGCGGCACCGGTGCCGGGGAAGCATCGAGCGGCCCGACCTTCAGCTCAGCTTCCTCGACTGATTCTCTGGGACCATGGACCTCCCGCCAGCTCAGGAGGGAGAAGGTCTGCTGCGTGCGTCCCCAGGTCCGTGGCCCCGATTCCCCTTCTCGGAAGCCCCCCAACTCACCACGTGCTCAGAAGCTGGGTTCCTGCGTGGGAGATCCGCGTAGGAGGCTGACTCGAGCGACCCGAACACACAGACACCACAACCACACAGGGACCCTCCGGACTGGAATGTGCACAGGGTCCACACGCCGTGGTGTCATTACAAGGCCAGCGATGGCGGATGCGTCTCCTGTGTCCCCTCCCGCTTCCCTGACTGCTCCTCAGGGCTTGACAAGGCTTCCCAGGCACCTGCCCCTCAAGCGAGCACAGCGGTCGTGCCTGATCTGTCCCCTTGACTGACGTCCTGGCGTAAAACACACACAGGCTCCGTGCAGGTGCCCCTGGGGGTCACAGAGCCACACCGCCTTTCTGGAGCCTGGACATCCCCAGGGTGCCGACGAGGAACCCCGGCCTGGAGGCGGCACCACAACGACCTTGGGAACACGCTGCTGCCTGGCCCATGTGGGTTATGTGTGAAAATTAACAGTAATAAAATCAGAATGCATCGAGGCCGATGGCATCCCAACGGAGACAGGGAAATTCTCAGCCAGGGGATGGGACAGGCCTGCAGCCTTGGGGGGGGGGGGCCACCGCCCAGCTCTCCCCTCACGTGTTCCACTGGAAGGGGCGGAGCAAAGCTGGCGAGAACCAGGAAAGGCGGACGTGTGACAGAGCTAACCGCCAAGGTAGAGAGGAGACGTCGAAAATAAGAACCGAGAGGAAGTGCTCGCTGTTGGGGGCCAGCTGCACATCTGTACCCTAATTAGGGGTCCGAGGATGCATTTTCTCCTCCCAGGGACTGAGCCGCTGTCCCTTGTCCCTAACAACTAAGTTCCACTTTCGCTCAACGTTTCTAGAATTCATTACGCAAGCAAAGAGGGGACCATGTGTGTGTTGTTAAATCACTAAACCAGTCACGGAACGAAAAGGAGAAGGCGAGCTGCCGGGTGCTGCGCACAGACGTGAGTCTGTCCAGGGATCAGCTCAGGTAGCCTTGGGGCTCTTCGCTGAGACCAACACTCGCACAGACCCTGGAGAGCGCCAGCAGGGAGCAACTCGGACACCGGCGCGCCGGCTCCGGCCGAGAACATGCAGAGCAAGCCTTCCTCGACGACGGTGAGCGTTTGGGGCTCATACGAAACACGGCCGCACCAGTCACACAGCTCACAAACCACTCGCAAAGCAAAGGACTGAGTTCATTTGGCAAAGACACAAAACTCCACTTTCTCCTCTATCCGAGGGATGTGACATCTCCAAATTAAAACCAGTGAGAAGGTTGGCGTGTGATATGTTCTGGTTTTAAACGGCCAGAGAAGCAGCAGCCTACTCTGAAGTTACCCCGGGTCCACAGACCGGATCCCAAGTGCCAAATGTTGTCCCTCTCCCAACTGGACTAGACCCACGGTTCGTGCAGCGCCCCCGCCTTCAGGGTGACAATTCACAGTGACGACGGTGCCCTCCGCGGAGTGCCCACCCACGGGCGGTGAATCCTCCGGGCAAACGGGAAGCCTGGTGGCCAGGGCCGGTGACGGCGGGGGCCGGGGGGCGGGTCTACACCCTACGGGCAGGCTGCAGGGTCCCGACTCTTCACGCTGCCTCTGAGCACGGGCATCTCCACATACGGAGTTCTGATGGCTCTGTGCCCCGCGGTCAACCTCCCGAGCCAGGGAGACGTCCATCTGCACGTTACCCAGAGCCTGAGGACTGCTCTGGGACTTCTCTTTCGAGCGGGGCGACCTCTCTACCACTGGGATATTCAGCAAGACCAGTCTCAATGAAAATTCACAACAGGATGCCAAATTCCAACAAAGCGCACACAATAAAGATGAAAAACTGCGGTGAAAACATCAACAAAGAAACTCAGTTCTCTCTGTGAAGCTTTCAATTTGCTTGGCCATTTTCCCACGGACATTCAATTAAAAACAACTGTGGGAAAAGCGAATTACGGTTAGAGCACCGCAGAACCTAGCCAGGCAAGGACGAGACAGCCCAAGAAAAGACTTTCAGCACTCACACACGACACAAGCAGAGAGCCAGGAGCCGGCGGAGGACCACGCCGCCTTTCCCAGCCCCATCTGACTCCAGCAAGGATCTGAGAGCGCAAACACGCACGACGAAAGACAAAATCACACGGGCTTTGTCAAAATTAAAACCGTTTGTGCTTCAAAGGACACTGTCCAGTAAATGAAAACGCAAACCACAGAATATCCGCAACCCATGCATCTGATAGGAGAGTAGTAACTAGGATACGCAACACTAGAACGCTTATGACACGACAGTAAAAAGGCAATTAACCCAATTAAAAAACTGGGCAAAGGATTTGAGTGACATTTCTCCGAAGAGGATGTACAAATGGCCAAGAAGCCCATGAAAACATGCTGGACGTCATTCGTCATCAGGGAAACGCAAATCAAAACTGTACTGAGATGCGACCTCACCCCCACGAGGCTGGCTAGAGCCAAAGACAGACAATACAGGTGTCGACACGGATGTGGAAGAATCAGAACCCCCCACGCTGCTGGTGGGAATGCCAAAGGGCGCGCGGCTGCTTCGGAAAACGGGCGGGGGCGGTCTTGCCAACAGTTAAACCTAAAGTTAACCCAGGATCCAGCAATTCCAGGCATGTACCCGCGATGAACGAAAACACACATTCCCAACATACCTGCACGAGGAATGTCCAGAGAAACACAGACCAGAAGAGCCACAACGTAGAAACAAACGTCCGTCCACAGACGAGCCAATGAGCGAAACGTGGCCTATCCACACCACGGGGTGTCCCTCGGGTGTCGGGCCCCGCTACTCGGGGATGAACCCACGGAACAGGCTCACGGAAGACGCCACTCACGAAACGATCCCATCCTGCATCGCTCCGCCGAGATGAAAGGCCCAGAACAGACGAATCTGGAGAGGCAGCGGGCAGCCCCGTGCTGCCCGGGGCTGGGGAGGGTGGGCCAGACGGGAGTCCCGGCTAGCGAGCAGTGTGGATCTAGACCTGGCTGAGGGGCCAACAGACGGTGCCCCTGAGCTGGGAGGGGTGGCGGGGCAGCGAGCTCGGCTCCGTGAAGCGGTGAGCAGAAGCGGGCCTGCCGATAAACGTCTCCGTTTCCTTGTCCTTTCTCTCCCCACCCGGGAGCCCCTTCTTTCTGGCACAGAGGCCGGAGTCAGTGGCCCCGCAAGAGGGGACCCGCCCTGCCTAGAGCCTTGGTGGAGAAGGCTGAGCGCAGAGCACCGGGCACAGGCTCTGCCCACTGCAAGCCCCCCCTGCCCCCCGCTGATCTGTCATGGTGCCCCTCGTCCAGGACCCCCTGCAGCCTTGGAGCACACACAGGCCTGCCCGGCATGAGCCAGGCACCCAAGAGCTTTCTGGTCCTCTCAGGGTCCCCAGGGACACCCCAGCCACCCCTCCTGCCTCTGGGCGCAAGCTGCCTATTCGGACACTGTTCCCAGCCTCCCGCTGTGCCCCTGCACGAGGCGCGGGGATCTCCAGGCCCAGCTCGGAGCCAGGCCCGGACGCTGCAAGGCTCGCCCAGCGTGAATGCCAACTTCACGCAAGCTCTCCCCGGTCATCCCTTCTCTGAGCCAAAAGCACGACCAGGGCCACGGCTTTCGGACTTGGACGGGGGCTGCCACACGGAACCCTCAGGAAGCCGACCTACTGCACGTGGGAAGAGCGCCTAAGCCAAGCAGCTGACCCAGAAGGAAAGCCTGGCTTCCAAGGAGACGCGGAAAGACGGTTCTCCGTCAAGTCCCGACGGGAGGCCGGGGGAGAAACACCACCTGGTCGCAAACGCCAGTGCACCGACCCGACCCTCCTCTCCTCGGCAGAAGGGAGCCCCGTGCTGGCGCCCGCGGGAAGGAAGGGGCCAGAGGCGGGAGCAGCCGGTGGGACGGACACAGCGGGAACGTCCTGGTGCCGGGGCCGGCTCACCGTTAACAGCAGCACCGCAACTACGACGCGGGTGAGGACAGAGCGACAGGAAACCCTGACCGAAGCGGTGTATCGGGGACACGGGGGTCCCAAGGAGCAGGCTCCTGGCTACCACGGCCAGCAGTGCCGCCCTCACCCCGCCCCCCCACCACGGGCACACCTGCCCCACGCGCCTGAACTTGGGTGGTGGGTGCACCGCCAGGCTGCGGGTTCGGAGGGGGTCCTCAGGCTGGCGGTGCTCCTGCTGTGCCCTCTGGTCCTGAGCCGCACCTGCGTTCCTGAAACGGCTCCCCCCTCCCCGACCCGCTGGGCTGAACAGAAGCCCCCACAGGTGGCCAGCACTTTCAGAGGTCAGAACCTTATGTCTGAAGGGAAGGCATGCCCCCCAAAGACGGCCTCAACTCCAGAACCCAAAAACAGGGGACCCTGGATGGCTAAGGGGACCTGGAAGAGGTGACCAAGTCGAGGCTCTTGGAGTCGGAGGCTGACGGCGGTCACAGCAGAGCAAGGAAACTGTCGAGAGGACAAGGGTCCTACCGCCCAACTCAAGGGCCGACCTCAGGGCTCCCACTGGCCAAGGATGGGGCAAGTTGAGCCACAGTAAGGGCAGTGACGACCTAGGGTGAAAATACATGAAATACCCCCTAAACGCATCCGCAATCACACTAGGGATGGGGAGGCTGACAGCACTCACCCATCACCTTTAGATAACAAGGGAGCGAGCTCGTCTCTCTGAAAATAGGTAAATGAAGGAGCCTTTCCTATCCGAACCCCTTCTGCGCTCATCTCCTACCTGACACATGAGGCGGGGACGAGATGCCCCAGTGTCACTCTACGGCCCCGAGGAAGGACCAGAGAAGCTGGGCAGTGACCGTCACGACCGCCAACCGCCCAGCGCAAAGCGGAAAGCCCCACGCCGCCCACGGCAGCCGAACCCGGACCTAAATCTGACGGAGCCTTGGGACCCCCACGAGCCCCCAGGTGCGGGGTTGAGAGGAGGCACTCACGTGGCACCAGGGGGTACGGGCAGGGGGCTCCCCGCCGGGCAGTCTCAACAGGACAAGCAGCCACTTTGCCCAGGACACAGAGAGCGGGAGAGGCCTCCGCGGGTCCTCATTTAACATTTATTTGACCAACGACCTGGGAAAAAACGCACATCTGAGACACCAGGGATTTGAAGCCACGCCTGCCTGCCAGCACTGAAGCCTCCACGTCCACTGCGCCAGAGGGGAGACAATTCTATGTTGAAAAAGCCCCGATCTTCTAGAGTCTGTACAACTGCAGGGATCGCCTCCGGGCAGGCCGCTGAGGGACCTGGGGCACAGGCCTGGCCCTGCTCTGCCGTCGACGAAGCCGGGGCAAGGCCACCTGGTGTTTCGTGGTTCTCTCTTCTGCCTTTATAAACGTCTGAGATTTTACAGAGTACAGAATACAGAGACTCCCCCACGAAAGGGCCGGATTTGGATCAGGTACTCCTCTGTTGCTGCAAACGGGACCCCGGGCTCACGGTCACAGAAGGTCATGCTCTCCAAGCCGATTTGCGGAGAAACTTCAGGAAGCAGGGCGACTTAGGTCCCCCGACGTCCCTGGAGCGGGCCTACGCGCACGGCGGCTCACTGCCAGAAGGGGGCAACCCCGGATAAACCCCACGTGCCCTGAAGTCCCACCTGACTTCGAGGGCAAAGGTACCGGACTGCCAGAGAGACGGTGACGTTGGGAAGGCGGGGGCAGGGCTGACTTTCTCCCAAAATGCTATTCGAACTGGGATGAGCCAGGTAACTCGAACGTCAGCTACGATTTCAACTACAATCATAACACAAGTGAGCTCGACGGTAAAATGGCAACGTCATTTGCCTACCTCACACCAAACTGAGCCAGCCAAGCCAGGGAACTGGGGCCGTCCTGGGAACCGAGCCCCAGGGCCTCCTCTGCGGCCACAGGCAGAGCTGCACCGACCTGACCCTCAACCCAGCGCTCCTCCGGCCGGCCGGAGAGGCTCGCGAGTCCCGTCCGCTCCCGGCCAACGTCCCTGCCGCCCCGTGTCACCTCCGGAGGCGCCCCCGCCCACTCTGGAGCAACCCTCTCCAGCGTAGCGGAGGCGGGGGCCCAGCGACATCCCTTTTCAATTAAGTCCTTCTTACAAGGAGTCTTTTCAAAGAGCCATGTCCTAAAATGATGTTGTGACAGGGGAGAAAAGACCAGCGGCCTTGCCTGAAACAGTAAACATTCCCATAACTGTAAATATGTCCCGCTGGCCACAGGATTACACATAGGAAACCAGTAAAGGGCAGAAAGAGCCGTAATTACCACTGCGCCCATCTCCTGCGTGGCTAACAGCGGTTTCGGGAGGGGAAGAGAGGGGGCGGGGGGACCAGGCCGGAAGCCACCCCAGGCCCGCAGCCCGGACCACCGGGACGAGTGCGGGCTGGCCTTCTGAGGCCGTCCCTGGCCAGTGTCCCCCACGCTGGATGCCAAGCTGCCGGCAAAGCCTCGCTCACTGCTGCTTTCTTCACATGTGGTTTGACTGACGCAAATCAAGAGGCGAGCAGATGATTCATAACCGTCCAAGCACAGGGCTCGCACAGAAATGGCAGGAGCTCAAGACTGCTGAGTCACCAAGAACCGTCCCCGAGTTCCAGGAGGCCCTGCCGGTCTGAACTTTCACATCTATGCGCACATACGGGTTCCTAAAGATGGGACGCAGGCGGCAGCGGCACCGCGCAGAGAAGGCGACACCGGACTCTACCCTGCACCAGACGGCGGGGCGGGGCGGGGCGGACTGGAGCAGGGAGGCGTGGGCGGTGGCAGCCCGGTGCCCGTGGGGCCGGTGCGCTGGGTCCCGTGCGCCAGCGGCCACTTCTCGGCCCCTGGGGCGCCACGCACACCGAGGGTGGTGGAGGTGAGCTGGAAATGCAGGGTGCCTGCCCTCCGGGAGCCCCCAGGGAGGGGAGGATCGCCCCGCAGCGCCAAGTGCCGCCCGAGAGGCTGAGGAAGGGGCAAGGGAGAGGCAGGGGTGGGGGGGGGGAAGGGTCCCGGGGAAGGTGAGGCCTCGGAGAAGGCGCAGGCACGGCCCAGGTGGCGCGTGGGCGAGCCGCTTCCGGGCAGCTGGAACACACGTGCGAGGCGGAGCTGGCTCAGAGCACGCGGTGCAGGGCGGTGAGCCCCGCGGCAGCAGGGGCCCTCGACGTGCTCCTCCGTGGCTGGGGAGAGCCACACGGAGGGTGTGACGGAGCCTGCCTGACTTCGGACGCCGGGAGGATCGGGCTGGGGCGGGCACAGGACGCCAGAAACGCAGACGGACCGGCAGCGAGGCCTGACCCACGGCACCCAAGGGGCCCGAGGAGGAAGAGACGGTGTAAGAACGCCTGTCGGAGAGCCGCCAGATCAGGCGCACCCACGATGGAGGGGTTTACTCTCTACGCTGCTTCCAGCCCCTTCTTCCCTTTCTCCCCGGGCAGGGCTGTCAGATCACGGCCCTGCCTGCCTAG
Source organism: Panthera tigris (assembly GCF_018350195.1). Taxonomy (NCBI): domain Eukaryota; kingdom Metazoa; phylum Chordata; class Mammalia; order Carnivora; family Felidae; genus Panthera; species Panthera tigris. Next base: position 217,871,260 of record NC_056667.1, read on the forward strand.
ACCCTGGTCCTCGGGGCAGCTGGCGGCACGGGGAAGGTAGCCCGCGAGTTCTGCGTCACAGAAGCCCTGGCGGACCCCCCGGCCGAGTGGGAAATGCCCCCACGTGGCCATGGGAGCCTTCCCCAAAACTGACTCACGAGCGATGGCGAGGTCAGGCTCCAGGTCAGCTGGAGGTGAGGCTCTGAGCAGCCAAGTGCCCGCTCTGGACACAGCCCAGCCGCACGCGTGAGCCACGGAGCAGCGAGGACAGAGGAGGGCAGCCCTGGAGCCTGACAACAGTCAGCAGGGGTGACACCATGGCCCAGCGGTCAGGCCTGAGGGCCGTCCTCACTGTGCCTTCTCTCACCAACCCACAAAACCCCGAGCCTGGCCGCACGCGCACGCAGGCGCTCAAGCACACGCCCGCCCCTCTGGTGCCTGGGCACACCATTCAGGAGTCCGGGCCTCCCCGCGCCCCTGCCAGCGACAGCCCCTGGGACGCCGCCAGCTGGGCGGGCAGCGCGGGCACCGTGCACGGCGGGCATCCTCCACGATCCTCAACCGCGCAGCGACCCCCGAAGGCAGACGCGGGGTCCACCAGACCGCGGTGCCCCAGGGCCACCCCCGCCAGACGCAGCAGGGGCTGCGCGTCTGCTGGAGGAGGAGTAAGAGGAAAAATCACGTAGAACTTCATCCCCGTGTCTCCAGGCAGCTGAGCGCCCAACTCCCGCGTATCAGCTTCTTCAGGCTTCCCCAGGGGACGGGGCTGGGGGGACCGGTGCCGGGAGGGAAGGTGGGCAGAGCCAGGCGGACACGTGAGGCCTCACCTCCCAGGGCACGGCAGGCTGGACAGAGAGACCGGGTCTCTGCAAAGTGACGTCACCGCCCAGCAGGGACCCACCGCCGACCCCATCGTACGGCCGACGGCAGGTCTCCCGACTCCTCAGAGCCCGACCACACTGCAGGCACGCCGGAACCCCTGCAGGCACGAGGGAGCCCCGGGGCACATGGCCGGCCCAGCCCCAAGGCCCCGGCCTGGTGGCATGAGCACGGAAAGGCCTTCCCACCGCCCCTACGGGCGCCCAGCTGCTCAGACAGCGCACTGTCCCCCACACCAGTCCCATCCTGGAGCCGGGATGGTGTCCGGGGGCCGCTGGCCTGAGGAACCGCCAGTAGCTCTCGGGTCCGGAGGAAACAAGACGCATGAGTGAGAGGACTCTTCTCCTGGCGGAGCACCTAGCGGCCAAGGTCACCTGGACACAGGGGTCTCTGAGCAATTTGCATGCGTTCACCACCGGCTCAGACCGTTGAAGTCTTCCAGCCCTCCAGGAGAGATGGAAAAGAGAGAGAGAAAAAACGGATCAGCAGGAGAGCTTCAAGCCGAGCTGGGGGAGGATGGGTGTGGTCAGTTAACTTCGAGAGAGAGCCCTCCGATGGGGGGTCTTCCCGGAAGAGGCGCCTCGGCCAACCAGGGTTTTCTGCGAGGCTATAGGAATTATTTACGCTGGTTTTAAAGATACCTGACACTCTAATTTGCAAAGAAGAAGAAAATGGTTCAAGTACGGAGACACCTTTTACCACGTATCAAAGTCATTTGCCAAAAGCTTTGGTTTGCTCTAAGTTACCATCTAGGCAGGTTCTAGAGCCTCCCTCAAAACTCAGTTCCCTGCCTGTAAACACTTAGGCAGCATGCTCCAAAGACAAAGAACTGGGATGAAAGCAAAGGAAAAGGGCAGAGCAGGTGTGGCCGCAGGTCCCCAGGCTGGGGAAGGAGTCAGGTGACCTCACCAGAGTGTGGCCCGCGTGCACGCACACCCTCCTCCGGATCTCAGAACATGGCCTCGGAGCACCTTCATCTCACATCTAGTAACAGCTTCTACTGGCAAAAGCAAGGCCAGGACCGGCGGTCCCCCTGCCAGGCTGGCCTCGAGAACAGCAGGCCTGAGCTCTGGGCCCGCGGCGGAGACTCACCTCCACGTGCCGAAAACCACGAGCGAACACGTGAACTACTCAATGAATCAGCGTGCAGACCGTCTCCCTGGTCAGACTACAGGCTTATCCTCAATCCTCTAAGCCTTGTAAAACATGCACGGGTTGGGGATATGCACCCATCTTACAGATGAGAAAAACCAAGGCTCTGGGAAACGAAGAGATGTCCCAGCATCTAAACAGCAAAGCCAGCGCTCTGACCCAGTCTTGCGGGCCCTGGTCCGTCTTCCCTGCCCCAGCAGAAACCAGAGTCCTCTCTGCCAGATCCAGCGCAGAAGGACAGGCCTGCCTGGAAGAATACGGTGTGACACGGGCGACGGGGGAGCGTGAGCTTGAAGAAGAAAGCAAACGACAGCAGCAGCAAAGCAGAAAACCTCCAGCGAACACCCACGGGGCCGACAGTCTCCTGCGAGGGGGTGACAGGCGAGGCGGAGCCGGCCCTGCCAGCCGGGCCTCGGGGAAGACACGGAGGGAGGCTGGTAAGTGGAAGGTGCTCCCGCACCCTCGGCAGAGAGACAGGGAGGGCGGCCGGCCAGGCCTCATAATGAACCAGAGGTGTTCGTTCTGGGAAAACGACAAACGCCAGGCCCCCCGGCGGGCTTTCTGCACGCTTTCTCGACACGTGTTGTCACGGAGGGCAGAGCGCTGAGCGCCACACTTAGAAGTCCCCCCAACGTTCCAGAATCAATAACCACGGTCCGCGGAGAACGTGCATCCCCTGCCAGGGGGGCCGTGTCACGTGAACCTGCACGGAGACCCCAAGACCCCACTCTCCGGGGGCATTTGTGGCCGAGGACGCTGGGTTCCGGCATGGCAGCCGAGGGACTGGGCGCAGCCCGACCAAAGTGCCGCGTATCACCTGAGACGCACGCTCGCTCTGTTTTGTCAACCACGGAAAACATGTCGGTCAAAAAACAAACAAACACGCCATCTGGAAATTTACATTTTACACTCATTCTCTCGCTTGTGAGGATGCCAACAACCTACGAGACGAGGACAAAAGTGAGGCGCCAGTGAGCCTCGTGCCTCCTGCCCAGCCGAAGAAAGCCAGCCCCAGACCCTCAGACACTTTCGTCCCAAAGCTCCTTCACGCCAACTCCACCAGGACTGCGGAGCGAATACAAAGCTGCCATCGCACTAAGCGTTCTTGGCGAGCGGGACTGACCGGGCCGCGGGGTCCGTCGGGGGGCAGAGCCGGGCCACAGAACACGGACGGACGAAACCGGGGGACGCGCGCTCCCCGCACGCTCCAAACGCTAAGCCTCAAAGCAACCTGAAGAGGGTGGGGAAGGAACTTAATCCCCGCGGGACCGCACTGCGGACCCTCTTGCCAGGGGACCCGGGGGGCACTCCCGTCCTGCGCCAGGAAACCGACGGTCCCCCAGCGTCCGCGGCTGACAGCTGACTACAAGAGTCTTCCCGTTGTCCCCACGCAGGGGTGTGCGCACACGCCATTTAAAAAGCAACACGCTCCTAGGGGTGGCTCCTTTGCCCACCGAAGCCACGCACGTCCACGCAGGCTGTGAGACCGCGGCGGGGGGCACGGAGTACCCGCGGCGCTGTCAGGAATCTGATGACAATCTACCGAGTGTGCAGGGGTGTGGCTGGAGGGGCCCCCCTCGGGAGCAGGGATTCACACTAAGCCCTGAACCACGCAGGTACCTCTGAGCCCCCAAAATCGGGAAGGGAAAGCCTGCAGGCGGAGGGAGAGGCCCGGAGCGCAGGGGTCTCAGAGCCGCGGCGGCAGCCCGCACGCAGGCCAGGGAACCACGTCAGGGTGCCGGGCGGCCCCCGCTGGCCAGACAGGAAGGTGGCCCGGCGCGCCTGGCACTTCCACCGCAGACGGATGGGAGAGCAACGTGGGCAAACGCGAGGAGGTGAGGCCAAGTCCTCGGGGCCGCTGTTCCGGCGCGTGTGAGCCCTGAATTCTGGGCATTTCATCTCATGCTGGCCGTGCTGGGCAATCTGCAGGAAGCAGCGGCGGCCGCCCGCCCGAAAGGCCCAGAGTCCTGCAGGAGGAGCCACCGGAGGGGTGACCGACAGCAGGTCCGGGCTGGTGAAGGAGAAAACCGGAACCTGCTCCCGGACTCCTGGCCTGCACACTTAGACTGGACGGTGGGCCCGGAGTGACAGGGAGGAGCCATGGGGTCAGCCGTGTCACACAGAGCTGCCTCCGGACGTGGAGGTGGACGGCCACCCCCTCGGAAGAGCCAGCCCTGGGCGCACGTGGCAGGGCCCCCCTCCCCCCCGCCGGCTCGTCAGGAGCCACGGCCAGACTGAGAAGGACCGGAAGGATCCCCGGAATGGGTCGCTGCAGTCAGGGCAGTGGGGACCCTGCGCGTGACGTCAGTGAGCTGACAGGGAACAGAAAATGAGGACGCGGGTGTCACGAAGGCCGTGTTCTCCACGGATGTGGCCTGCGTGTCCCGGCGTCTCCAGAGCAGTCTCACCCGGGGCAGGAGCAGAAGCAGGAGCCGGGGTGAGGGGCAAGGAGTGAAGCAGGGCAGGGCAGGCCGGCTCAAGGACGCGTCATCACGTGGCCGCTGCGTGGCCCAATCGAGTGCACCCAGCCGGAAGCCGCAGGTGAGCATCTCAGGACTGTCTCCCTGGGGAGGGGGAGGGGCGAGCACCCCTCCGCTGGCTCCGCGGCTCCCACCCAGGCCAGGGGGGTGCGTGGCAGCCCAGCAGGTGCCCCTGGGCATCCACAGCAATGGAAGCAGAGACGAGAGGCCACGGGAGGGGAGTCCGTGCTGGTGCCTGTGTGGACGTGGGTGGCCCTGTGGTGCGGGACGGGAGCGGAGGGGAGGCCAGGGACCCACAGTGGCACCGGACACGGGCCGGCGGCACGTCCCGGTGCACCCTGCCACACCGAGGAGCGTCTCCGTTCGGACGCCACGCGTGAAAGCATCCTGCCAACACCCAAGCCACGCAGGAAGTGACGGAGAGGGAGCAGGAGGGGGCGCAGGCTGGGAAGTTCTACTCCCCCGTAATTTTTAATGTAAGCAATCAGGGCGTATTTAGAGGCCCAGCTTTCTCAGAAAGCAAGCCAGAGACAAGCAAGTGGCTGAAAATTCAAGACAAATGAGAGGGAATTCATGGGGAAAGGAGAGAACGGGATCAAAAGCAGGAAGGAAGTCAACACGTCGTCGTGCGTCTAAATTTACGCAGCAATCTAGCAAAACCGCTAAGCAAAACACGCCCACCCCCCAGTCCCGACAAGGCCGCCTGCAGGGCACCTACAAGGCCTGGCTCAAAGTCCAAGGACGGAAGGGGCAGGGAAGGCGTGGGGCCGGACACGGAGAGCCCCCAGGGTTGGGGTGCAAAGTCTGGGGAGAGACCAGAAAGCGGAGTGGATGTTGGCTCCTGCAGCCTGCACCCTCCTGGGGAAGGAGGGCATCGTGGAGACCCAGGATTTAAGTGGAGGCTGCACTGGGCAGGTGAGCGTGACCGAGGTGGGGCACAAGGGCGGAGGCCAGCGAGGGTGCCACGGAGAAAACCAAAGAAGGATCCAAAGGCCCGAGTGTGCGTGGGCCCCAGGCCAGGCTCGTGGGGACACGGCAGGCAGGCTGGCCTCCCTGCTCTCGTGCTGCAGAAAACCCAGATTCTGAATAAAGTACAGCTTCTGCGGCGTGGCTGGGTTCACCCACAGCGAAGGGACCCCCGAAGGAGCCAGAAATAACTCGGATAAAAATTCGAGCTGGGCAGACGGCAGAGCCTGGAACAGAGAGCGCATGGGCTGGGTGAGGGGAGGCCATGGGGCGCACCCAGAGGTGCTGGGCTCAGGACACGGGTGCCTGGTGCTGTCAGGCAGCCCCTCCCCCCGGGCAAGGCCACGGCACCCCCGGCGGGGCACTCCCAAGGGTCTCCCTGACCATGCCCACAGGCCTCCTGAGGAACAGCCTCCCCTCCATTCCCATGCCTACATTTTCCACGAAGGGAGACCACACATGAGCTCCGGGTAAAGACAAGCAAACACACAAAGAAATGACTGGAAGGCGGCAAAGCATCAAAGCACAGGGTCAAACACATACTTGAGACACAAGCATTGTTGGGAACAGGATATAGTGTTACTATTTCTGAAACTTTAAGGGAAAAACTACCATTAGCATTTTATCCACTTAAGTGCATTTTTCTGCATGTGTGTTTTGAGTCAATAAAACATTTCCTAAGATACTTGTAAACATTAAGAAATAAAGAAAGTAACACCACGGTGAAACTTAGTCACCGTAGAAAACAAAACACACTTGCAAAAATAAGAATAATTTAAGTGAATTGATGAATGATGAATTTCAAATCATTTCCTAAAAAAATCCCAATGGGTGGTTTACTCAATGGATACCATGCGAACCCCAAAATGAAATAAAGTGAATTAGGAAACAGGGATGAAGAAGTTGGTTGGAAAGGAGGGAAAACGCAGGAAGAGCAAAGTGGGAAGGCCCAGCACCCCTGCTTGGGACGAGGGGAAGGGACAGACAGTGGAGCGGTGGCCGAGGATTTCTAGAACTGGTAAGAGACTCGGGGCACAGGCACAGAAGGAAAATGCACACCAGGAGAGTAGTACAGAGTGTCTTAGACACACCGACACAGTCCCGAGCTGCCGAAGGCAAAGGCGTCCCCAGCGGCCAGAGGACAGAGGCAGGCTTGCCAGACTGGCACAAAAGGAGAAAAGAAGCATCATCTCAAGAACCTGTAAAACAATCCTTCTAGAACGAGGGCAAGCAAGTCAAACACTTTCAGGTAACCCAAAACAGAACTGCCCAGCAACAGAGCTGCTTGGCTACTCCTCAGGGCTGTGTGCCAGGAAGGAGGGACAGTGACCCGGAGGAGGCCCGGGGTGCGGAGGGCTGGGGGCACCGAGGAGATTCGGAGCCGACGCCGGCCGGGAACACGGGGCTCTGGGGCCGAGCATCCTGGAGGAGGGCCGGTGGCTGTCGACATCTCGCGCTGCGATGGTGGACTTGTTAGGAGTCGGACCCGGCACCGACACACGGCCATCAACCGAGGCCCCCGCTTTGCCCTCTTTCTGTTCTGGAACCTGCACAGGACCCACGTGGCATCTGGGTGTCAGTTCTCCTGAAGCTCCTTTGGCTGTGACAGTTCCTCGAACTTGCCTTGTTTTTGATGGCTCGGAGAGTTTTGAAGGGGTACAGGCCATGTATTTTGTTGCACGTCCCTTAGCTGGGATGGTGGGATGTTTTCAGAAGGTGCGTGTTTTCAGAAGGAAGACCACCGAGACCAAGTGCCGTTTTCCTTACCGCAAACCAAAGGTGTCTACTAAACGTGACCTTTCCAAAACCAGACTGAAAACGCAAGTGCCAGGGGTCAAACCTGTAGGCTGCACCTCACACCGTCCGCTTCCGGAACTGTCCAGCTTATCCCAGGAGGAGGCAGGCTGGGCGTCACCGAGCTCACACTTGACCCCAGGAGAGAAAGGACAGCCAATAACACCCTCACGAAGTGCAAGGAAAACAAGAACAGACACGAAAAACCTGGAAAGCAGACTAGCAAATCAACGAAGTCGAGAGGTGATTCTCAAAAACGCAAGAAAATAAACACACACCAAAAAGAAGGATAAGTAATGCATGAAATTATAAAGGACAACATTATGAATCCAGTCGAGATTTGAAAAGAAAATATCATGAACAAGTCCGTGGCTATAAAAATCGAAGTTTACATGAAATAGGCCAATTCCTTAAAAAAAAAAAAAAAAATCTTAATACCACAAGAATTAGAAATTCAGACTATTGGTAACAAACCAGTAGTTAAAAAAAAAATCAACCCACCAAGAAAACACGAACCTCAAACAGTCTAAGAATTGTGCCAAACTTTGAATACCATGCTAACCAGTGGAAGCTCTCGGCTACCAAAAACATACGCACCCGTGAACTTCATTGCAGGGAATCCACAAAAACCTATGGCGACCACCCACCCACCCCTCTGAAACCGGGACAGGTCAGAGGTCTTCCCTTTAACGTCAACGATGACAGAAGGAAGCCCAGTTTCCGACTCCCGCTCATCTCTGAACTGGGATCCTCGGCCGACACAGTAAGATGAGGAAAATAAACACAGTAATTAGAAGACACAAAGCTGTTATCATTGCAGTTCATGTTCTTTGTCTTAGAAACCCCAAAGACCTACAGAAGAAACTTCTGGAAATGGTGATTTTAGGAAAGTGAGTGGCTATAAAAACAAAATGCAAAACTCAACTGCATTTCCACACACCAGCAAAAGAAAACTTCATTTTAAAAACAAGATACTATCCACAACAGGGGAGAAAACCCTAAAAGCTACCAAAGAATACATTTCATGCAATACGTGCAAGGCCTTTATTGAAGAAAATTACAAAAATCTGTTGGAAGACATTAAAACCTTAGCCAGCAACAGAAGATAAGCACACAAAGGAAGGGGAAAACCCAATACTGTAAAGACGCCACTTCTCCCCACACGCACCTATATAGTCAATGCAATTCCACTCAAATTCCCACTTTGGTTGGTTGGCTGGTTGGTTGGCCAGGTGGGTGTGTATATATGGATGGATGGATGGAACCTGTCCAGGGAGCTCCCGTCTCTGGAGGGGTCACACCCAGGGAGCCCTGGGTCCCCTGCAGGAGGAGCTGGATGGAGCAGAAAGGCGGGTACTGAGCTTAAGCCCCTAAAGAAGCCGGTGCCTCGCTAATCCGACGACGGGCTCCTCCTCCACCTGAGCCGGCAGAGGGGCCAGGAGCAGACCTAACCTGACCTCCACCCGAGCCGGCAGTGCGGCAATCCTGGGAAAGGGTAGCAAGTTTCATACTAATGTTATCAAAATGGGAAAAGGAAAGGAAACTGGTCCCTACCTTGCACCACGCGCAAAAATCAAAGACTTGAACAGGAGACAAAACTGAGGCAGTCAGGAGAAAATACACAAGTCTCCTTTATGACCTGGAGGTCCGTCTGGGAGGTTTCTCCTGCTGCTTTGTTTTCGGTGAGCATCAGCCAGAGGACGAAAGGGTTGCTTTCGGCTTAGGCCAGTTGTCACTTAGGAGAAACAATTTTTGCACATACCCTTGCTTTGCATTAAAATATGCGCACATTTGTGTGTTTCCGGACAAGGGAAGCTGACGCAAATGTTTTAAATAACAGTTTGTTCCTTCTTCGCTCACAAAGCCTTCACTTGGTTCCAAGCACGTGCCCAGCACAGTGCCATAGAAAAAGGAAAGAGGACGCTTAGAAGTCAAGGAGGAGAGGCAGCACGTGTAGACGGAACACACAGAACGGCGGCGTGAGCAGCGGTTACCACACGGGCCTCGCCAGGCATCCCTGAAAGCAGGTCCCGTCCACGCCTGCTCAGAGACCTGAGCCCACCAGGAGCCGCAATGACTTCCCAAGGTCACCCAGCGAGGCGACAGCCCGGGACGCTGAGCCCTGGGGGCCTTGAGAGGGACCCTCTCCTCACACCTGGCACCCCAGCCCTGAGCAGGCGTGCACAGATCTACCACAGCTCTGGCTGCGGAGTCTGGCTTAGACGGCTCCAAAGCCCCCCTCTGGCGGTCCCCGCCACTTGACTCACCATTTCAGCTTGAGGTCAAGCTAATGGGAGATCAAAAGCAATGCGGCCCGGAGCTACAGACAGTATGTGTTATTCCCTAATCAGAGCACCCAAACAGAGCAAAGCTTGGAAAAGTTAATACAGGTTTGGATTCCAAACATTGGCTTTATCAACAGAAAGCCTCTTCACTTGAAACCCCAAACGTATCAACAATTTTTACTAAATTCAATCCATTCTTTCTTTTCCAAACATGAGCTAACACTTTCCGTATTATCTGGCCTTACTCTGTCTTCTGAGTGCATTTCTCCTCGACTGTAAGGTTGGAATACGGGGCCGCCCCGCAGCAATGATGGGGAAACACACAACTCCCATCATGGGACACCCCGCAGCAATGAGCAGCCCATCTTACACTGTTGAAGGACACTTCTCTGTGTGTGACAGCAGGTGGGTGGTAAAACCGACAAGTCTGGGGCTTTCGATACCACCAAGAGGGCGGTGGGAGGGACAGAGGACGTGGGGGGGGGTCAACGTTCAGAGCAACAGACAGGCAGGGTGAGCTGCAGAAATGGAGGCCTGCACACCACACACACACACACATACATGCGCACGCGCACACACACACACACACACACACACACACACACTACGTCCTGTTGCCCCACTGCCTACACGGCCGCTGGGGAGACAAGGAGGGGGTTCCATCGCTCACTCGGCAATTATGCATCACCGGGGAGGACGGGGATCGAGGATTTGACTTCAAAAGTTTCATCCGGTCATGACTGACGAGCACGTGAGCCGGGCAGCACGACCACCGATGGAGACAGGAAGAAAGCAACTCGGAGGGTCCCTGTGTCCACATGGTGGTGTGCCCAGGGCAGCGACGCCCGCTTCTCCCAAACAGAAAAGCCGGACAGGACCGTCTCGAGGGCCAACAGCGCTTTTCCTGTGACGCCCACTCCGAGAGCCAGGGGGCGAGGTGTGAGGTCACGGGTCCTGGCCTGCCGGAGCTGGCCCGGGCCCCCAGGGCCAAGTGCAGGCCTGCGGCCAGCCGAAACAGCTGTGACACCAACCGGGGCGCCGAAAATAGCCGGGGAGCTTGTGTCGGTCGCCTGTGTGGAGACACAGCCTCGCAGCCTTCGGGAGGGATGCTGGGGGGTGGGGAGGGAGCCTGGGGGGCCACGCGGCTAGCGCGGGGACCTCAGGAGAATGCCACCCAGAGACCGGGGCGCAGAGGACACCTCAGGAAGTGGCTGCTTGCCGGAAGGCTGGCTCTAAGGGGTGCCACCGAGCTGGGAGCCCTGCTAGGGCCCGGAGCCAGCCTGCTGCTGGGGCCTCGCAAATGAAAACAGCTCTAAAGGACAACCTGCAATTAACACGGGGACAATTATCTTCCTAATTTAGGTTAATTTCTACTTCGCAGCGCGGGCTGGCAGGTGGGGGGTGCAGCACTGGAGATGTCTATGTGGGTGCTTTTTATTTTGTTCTTCTCAGGCCACGTGTTTTAAATACCGTAAAGAACATGTAAAACATCCCCCAGCACCTTCTAGAGAAAGGGCCTCAGCTCCAGAGAGCCTGGTACAGCTGAACTCAGGCTGCAGGGTGGAGGCTTCTGGAAGGGGTGGCTGCATTTGCATGAAAACAGAACCTTTGTTGTGAGGAGTCCCCACTCCTGCAGCCCAGTGCTGAGTCTACGGCATCCCAGCCAGGGCAGGGGTGGGGGCTCCCACGACAGGACAAGACACCCCTCCCCACCCCACCGTAAAGGCGACTGGAGCCCTGGCCGTGGGGTGCTCTACGGGCGCCCTTGGAGGCACAGCCCTGGTCTCCAGGAGCACCTGCCCCGCCACCCCTTCTCAATACGCAGAGGCCTCCAAGTAAACAGAGTGCTCTGGCGGCCCTTCCGCGGCAAGAACACAAACCCTCTCAGCATTTGTTGTTTGCTCCAGGCGTGACGCAAAGGCCTTTGAGAGCGGCTGCAATGAGAAAGGCAGTCAGGGTAAACAGCCAGGGTAAACAGCATCGGAGCTGAGCGCTGGGCCAAGGAATCTGGAGGGGGGGATGGCCTTCCCTGAGCCATCCATCTGGGGGGGGGCCTTCCCTGAGCCATCCATCTGGGGGGGGCTTTCCCTGAGTGGTCCATTTGGGGGGTGGGAGGGACGGCCTTCCCTCAGCCATCCATCTGCAGGGGCGGCCTTCCCTGAGCCATCCATCGGAGGGGGGAGCCTTCCCTGAGCTGTCCATCTGAGGGGGGCACCTTCCCTGAGCCGTCCATCTAGGGGGATGGCCTTCCCTGAGCCGTCCATCTGGGGGGGGGGTCTTCCCTGAGCAGTCCATTTGGGGGGTGGGAGGGACGGCCTTCCCTCAGCCATCCATCTGCGGGGGGCGGCCTTCCCTGAGCCGTCCATCTGGGGGGGCGGCCTTCCCTGAGCCGTCCATCTGGGGGGGCGGCCTTCCCTGAGCCATCCATCTCGGTGGGGCAGGGGAGGGGGAGGGCGGCGGGGGGGGGGGGGTCTTCCCTGAGCCGTCCCAACAGGAAACCAGAGCAGCCTGGGGACTGGGCAGGGTCAGAAAAACACAGGCCTCTCCGCCTCTGGTTCAAAACGCAGACCTTCAGTTCCAGCAGAGCTGGTGACAGTTTTCCGTGTGAATACCAAAGCCAAAATAACGGGTCAGGTCACATGATGTGTGCGATTCTGGAACACCCCAAGTTTCCACGATGGGAAGTACAGCTGAGTGAGGGGTGGATGCTGGGTCTTGTCTCTTTCTTCGGAACGAGGGTGGGAGGGAGGCGGGCTCCGGGGGGCCCAGGAGGCTGTTTGACGGGACTTCTGAGTGGACAGCCCCCTTTGAAGCCAGCCCATTAGCACTCAAAGCAGCACCCCATTCAGGCAGGGAAACGGGTTTTCAACTTCAGTTACCACCCAAACAATAAACAGGAAACTCTATGAGATTTAGTTTTAATTTTTTTAATTATAAAATTCCTTCTAGAAATAAAACGGAACTGCCTACCTGGCCTGCGGGTTGGGCTCTGGGGCCAGCAGCAGCTTCCTGTTTCCCAGTCGTTACCCCTGCTCAGCCGAGCCCCCCAGAACTGTCCTTCCCAAAGAGCGCCCCTGAGGAGACCACCAGGCCGCAGGCTACGGGTCCCTACATGGGCCAGAAAAGCCTCTTTCAGAATGAGCTCCCCTAATTCTTAGATCGGGGCCTGCCTTCCCCTGCCTCGCTTTCCTGGTGAATCTGTTAACATCTTGCAACACCCTGGGGTTCCAGAAGACCCTATTTTAGTAGTGCCCGGCACCTTCCCAGTGGACACAAACCCCTGAGGACGGCTCCCACTGACCATGGGGACGGTGCAGGCGGGGTCCCAAAGTGGCGAGCCCGGGCAGAAAAGTGGGGCCTGGGGGGCCCTCACACGTGAGGGTCTTGGGGCAAGTCGCTAAAGTGGTGTGGCCAGACTAGGTTAGACTGAGCAGCAGGAGTGGGACCTGACGAGAGCAGAGGCAGGGGAGGACCAGGCGGAGGGGCTGTGGGTTGAGAGGCAGGAAACAGGCCCACAGAGGAGCCTGGGGCCACCACCACGGTCCTGTAAAGGGACGGCCCCGTCCCTCCTCCTGAAGAGGCCACTACGCACAGGGCACCACTGGGCGTGCCCTGACCGCCGCCCTCCCCGAGCCCTGTCCCCTTCAGGTTCGTCTGCACCCCGCACTGGGACAACAGCCTCACACAGTTCAGGTGCATGTCCCCGCACGCTCCATCCCGCCTCCGAAGACTTCAGCGGGAAGACGGCCAATGACAAGGGTCTGCGGAGGGCTCCCGCGGGCTAAAAGCAACAGGGGGGCTTTACATCATCCACTCGCCGTGAGACACAGAAAGCCAATTTCCTAGAAGACATTTCCAGAGAGAGCTGGGCCACTCTAGTCCTGCCCCTTTCTCTTGAAGCGAGCACGCACAAGAGCTCTATCACTCTCGCGCTCTCTCCCTCCAAGGCAGGGGGCGTTTAGGCCCCATGCATATGCTACATCACATGACTCACACAGGGACACACCAGCCACATGTGTGCCCCGAGGGCAGTGAGACAGGCCCTGAGGCTGGGGGCGTAGGGGAGTCACAGCAGGGCCATGGTAACCGCCCCCCCCCCATCCCGCATCCCAGAACGATGTCCCTGGAAGCCAGGGGACAGGCTGACGGGAGATTCCGGAAGGTGGTGGCAGTGGGCACAGAGACAGCAGACAGCTTCTATGGATTTTTAGGGGCAGGAACAGACGCGTATAGGAAACGGACGCAGCGTGGAGGGCGAAGAAAGAGGGTCCTGCCGGGCCCGGGGCTCTGCGTGGCGAGGCGGTCTTCTCCCGCGAGGGAGGAGGACCGGGAGCACACAGGGGTGCTGAGGAGTGCTCTCCGGCACCGCAGAGTCCTCCACGTGCAAGGCTCGGGCAAGAGAGCAGGCTGGACGCAGAGGAGTACGGGGCAGGCGACCTCCCGGGCAGCCCCTCCGTGTTCTCCTCGGGGACACAGGGAGCACCGCGTGGAGCGGGAAAGGCGTGGGATCGAGCCCACGTCGGGCTCTGCACTGACAGCACGGAGCCTGCTTGGGACTCTCTCCCTCTGGCTCTCTCAAAATACATAAATAAATAAAACTTGAAAAACGAAGAGAGAGAGAAAGAAACTCTCTGCTCCTGTTCTTACCCAAGAGGTCCGCCTACTCAACAAGGAGACTCCACCTGTCCAACGGGGGAGAAGCGGGCGGGTCACCTGTGGGACGACACCCACGGCCACTCACCGTCCGTCCACGCGGGGTCTTCTTACAACGTGGAAAGATGGTTATAGAAAAACGGTAAGCGTAAAACGCAAAACAGCAAGATCTTATCTTCATCAAGAACCCGGTTGCGGAGAAACCGACGAGACACAACGGAACACACGAAGAGGGACCCGGCAGAAAACACCCTAACGTGGCGGTGATGGATGGTGGCCGATCGGACGGAGCATCAGGAGAGAGTCCCCCCCCCCCCATCTTCAAATATGTGTCTTCTTTTAAAGCTCTCCTGAAACAGACGCTTCCTACTTCGATGATTAAAAACAAACTAAAGCAAAGTGCCCCTGCTAGTTCAGAGAGCACGTTCCCGTCACTTTTGCTTTCGGGCTTGCGCCTCCCTAAAGCTTTGGTCTGGTGTCCAATTTACTGTTCCCACCGAACTCAATTTTATTTCTTAAGTGAAATGTCCTCACCCAAACCCACAGCAACAACAAAGCCACTACCAACGATCTTCTGCGTGCACACATCCCAGGAGCGGCCGTCTGCCTCTTCCCGGCCTCCGCCTTCCCAAACTGGGAAACGGGCTTGTTAGGAAGTGGGAAGCCAATGACTTGGGTCATCGTTGCTGGAAGCTGCCAGCTCCAGGCAAACTCACGCTCCCTCCTCCTGCCCCGCCCCCCCCCAACCTGGCCCTTGGTCAGCAATTGGAGCTCTCCGAGGAAGGGACCCCATCCTCACCCAAGAGAGAGCTGAGGACCACAGCATCTTTACTGTCCCTCCTCTACAGGTGACGACACCGAGGCACAGGTCCAGGCTACTGCTCCAGGTCCCCGGGCGGGAAAGGACAGCACCCGGACGCCAGCACCTTCCCTGGACCCTGTGCCTGCACGGCCAGGAAGTAAGTGTGTGCAGAGTGAGCGTCACTCACACACAGTGGGCTCCGTAGGTGTGCCTCGGGGACCAAAGCCGCTGCTGTCTCCTGGAGGGGCCTCATTACCGCCCTGGGACAAGGTCCAAGGTCCAAGGTCCGGCCCAGCCTTCTCCTCCTCTGCCGGGTATTGTCTCTCTTCTTCAAATGCAGACAACCAGCTGAGCACAGGACATTGTAAAGATCATGACATTTCCCTGGCCTCAGATACTCTCTCAGGGCTTCCTGGGATCAGGGTCACAACACTGGCTGGCATTTAAAAGAAGCCTCAGGAGTTTGTTTGTTTGTTTAAGGACTTAGCATTTATCTGGTGATTTCTGGCTCTTTCTCCTAGAACACAGTCATTGAATAAGGAACCTCACAGTCCTTCCCAATGCGCCCGGGGGGCTTCCCTGGGGTCGCAGGTGGGCGAGGAACTACAGTTTCCATCAGAGCCCCGAAGATTCTGGGAGCAGATAAACCTAGGAAAGCCTGGACTAATGGTGAAACCAGCTCACCAGGCCGGTCTACATCAGAGGATCTTAGAGCTGTTTGCTCATTTCCCTTGACATTCAATATTTGGTTATTCTTGCCAAAGAAATGGAACAGTGATCTAGATGGCTTCCAAAAGATGTTCCCTGGGGCACAGGAAAAAAATAACAGAACTTTCACTTTTGTTTATTTTTATATTCAAGAAAAGAATCATCTCCGTGCTACTTAACAGAAAACCTGGGCTGCCGTGCGTGCCCCCACCGCCCCTGCCCCGGTCCATGTCAGGGACACGGGGAGGTCCCCCCGAAGCCAGGACGGGGGAGGGGGGGCACGAGAGGGCCATCTGGGCCTGGGTCCCCTCCCCGGACAGAGCAGGATGAACCCTCGGAATCCCCGCGAGCCGTAGGCGGCCACGCAGACCTCCAAAATGAGGGTGAGGGCACTGCAGCTCCGTGAAGCCCAGGGGTGAGACCCCAAGGCCACCTGCACTTCAGAGAGGAGCCCCCGCTGTCTGCGGTGCCCCTGACCCGCCACAAGACGCAGACGCACCTCGCTCACAGGTGCCCAGGTGACCGGGAGCTGGGTGCAAGCCCTCCAGGGCTTCGTGGTGACCCCCTCCATGAGAGAGGGCGGCCCCTGTGTCCCTGCCTTCGCCGGCCCCTTGCGGCCAGGCCCCAGGCTGCACAGCACCCCTGTCCCAAACAGTGAGGCCGCCACACGGCCACACCACTTGGGGATGGGGGCGGCCACACTGCTGAGCCTCCTCAAGGAGACTGACGCCATCCCCCGACGAGTCCAAACCACAGGAGATTCTATTTTTGCCCCCGGTAGCCATGCGATGGTCAGGGAGCTGTTCTCATTTTGCTTCCTAATTGGAAGCCTCTAAATAAGCAACCAAAGGGACAGGACCAAGAGCAAACTTTAAAACAAAGCGCGACAGAAAAGCGGTTTGTCCGTCGACACGTGCCAGGGCTTGAGGGCAGAGCTACTGGGGCCCCCGTCACACAGAAGGGCTCCCCTCCAGAAGCAACGGTGATTCCACTCTAGAAAAAGCCACCGCTCTTCCTGGTGCCCCTGTTGCCGCTGGGGGACAGTCCACCCGCCCCCTCTCTGTGCCCCTCACTGCACAGACTCCCTTCCAGCCCAGCAGCTGTGGGCACCAGGACCAGTGGGCTGGGGGCACCGGGCACGGTGGCGGGGAGGCCGGGCACTGCCAACCACACCTGCCTGGGGCATCTCTCCCTGGAGCTTCCCGGGAGAAGCAGGGGCAAAGCTCTTCCCAAGATTTATCTAAAAACGACACACACGTACACACGCATGTGAAAGGGGAAACCACCAGACCCAGCAGCGTCACTGGTATTTTCTTCGCCAACGGCTGCCCCTTTCCAAACGCTCACCGCAGCCCACAGACTAGTCTAATTGGCTCAGAGCTTGGCCCCAATTTTTTTTTTTAATTCAAATTTTTGTCTAAAGTTCCCTGCATCCTCCTTAGATTTAAAAGGAAAAGGAAAAGGAAAAGAAAAAGAAAAAAAGGAAAAGGAAAAGGAAAAGAAAAAAAGAAAAAAGGAAAAGGAAAAGGAAAAGAAAAAGAAAAAAAGGAAAAGGAAAAGAAAAAGGAAAAGAGAAAGAAAAAGCAAAAGCCAGGCCGCTTCCTGGAACGGCAGCCACCTGAGGCAAGACGGCAGGTGCCACCGTACGACCGAGGCCGCCGGGCCCCGAGAGCCGGCCCCACGCTTGCCGGGCCCCGCCGGAGTCGCTCTGAGGCGGGCCACTGCCTGCCCGTAACTGTTTCCCTGAGAACCACCCTCTCCCCAGCCCCTCTGTGGGCCCAGGTCACCCCAAGAGGCA
Organism: Panthera tigris; assembly: GCF_018350195.1. Taxonomy (NCBI): domain Eukaryota; kingdom Metazoa; phylum Chordata; class Mammalia; order Carnivora; family Felidae; genus Panthera; species Panthera tigris. The sequence goes on from NC_056667.1 coordinate 217,888,756, forward strand.
GGCACGCTCTCCGCACACGAGAAGCAACCCTGGACGGCACCACGGAGGAGGAGCGCAGGGCAGGTGGCCGGGCCCGCGGAGTGAAGCCACCCCGGCAGGCGCCAAGCCATGCCTTCCAGGGCTTTCCCCCACGCGGTCTTCACAGACCCCCTCCAAGGTCGCTGGCCCCGCGATCCAGTGAGGAGGTAGAGGCCGGTGGAGATCAAGCGGCCAGGTGCCGCGGTCGGGCTGGGAGCACAGCCGTCTGGTCCGGAGCCCCCTCCCCACACCCGGCTCTGGCTCAGCAGACGGAACCCCAGAGCCCACCCAGCACCCAGCACCCACTTCTGCGGCTTGGGGCGCAGCAGGATCGCAGTCCACGCGCGTGTGGAGCTCTCCGCCCTCAGGCCCGTGTTCGGTGCACTGCTGTGATCGGTCCGGACGTTGGCCTGACGGCCCAGGGCGGAACGGAGGGCTCGGGGCCCAGGTGCAGGCCGACCGGTCGGTCTGCGTGGCCATGAGACAGCGGTCACCTGAGTCCGCGGCAGACTCCCTGCCTGTGAGAGACACGCACGTGACCGGGCCACCTCGCGTGCCGGCTTGCTCACGGGTAACCCCGTTCGCCACTAGCGAACGAAGCTCGCGGGCGCCAGGCCACGCAGACAGCACGCACACCTTCCCTGCAGAAACCCACCGCGCCACGGAGACGCCAGCGACCGTAGCCCAAGACCTAGCTCGGGACGGACACAGGCTCGGGCCACGCCTCCTCGAGACCTCAGAAAGGAAAAGGCAGTCTTAGGAAGACCGCGTCCACTGCCCCAGAACTCTGGAAAAACGGAGACCTGGTGAATGGCCGCCAATTTTCACAGCGCGAAGGTAAACGGTTATTCTTCCAGTTAAGGAGCAACAGGTCCATTCCACAGCTGCCTCCCGCCCGCCCCTCGTGGCTGCTGCTGCGCGTGCGCCCGTCCCCAACACCGCTGTCCCCAAGGCCGCCGAGAAGGTGCCAGGAAGAGGCGGGGATGAAGAGGCTCAAGTGTCATGGTTCGGTCGGTCTGATGGAACCGTGATGGGAGAGCAGACACACGGCAGAGTCACACGATAAAAAAAGTCAACGGCCTAAAACAAAAACAAGAAACACCAAACCACATAATCCTTGTAACCAAAGGCGTGGACGAAAGCAGGCTCGGGGCACAGTAGGGGAATGTCTGGGCATTCCGGAAGCAGACAAAGCTGGGATCCAATCCAGTCTTCCTGGCGGATTTGGCCGGTCCCCTGGACAAGCTGTGGCCTGTCACCGGCTGGCACGCCACCTGAGCGTCGCGGGGAACAAGAGAAGATGCTTCCAGAGCCTGACTCCTAGTAGGGACCCAGAAACACGACAGCCCTTCACCCCGGGAGACCGGGGCACCTCAAGTTCGAGCGTGGTCACACACGGCAAACCCCCGGGGCCCAGCCACCCTCACCGTCAGGACCCTCTGTGAACCCGGCCACTAGAACACACGAGTCCCGTGGGCTAAGGGGTCTGTGGGAGATGCCCTCAGGGCGTTCGGCCCCGCCACCATCCTCGCTCCGAACCCTGCTTGATCTCAAGCCCAACGAGCACACACGATGACCAACAGGGAGAGCGGGAGGGAGAGCAGAAACATCTGTCACGTTTGTCAAAGCCCTGAGATGACGGTTAAAGCGCACCGTCCAGAACGCAGCGGCGCGGGAACCCGCACACGTCACCCCCAGGGGCCGGAGGTGGCATCCACCATAACACAACATAACCTTTGGGAATTATTTCCATCCAATTACTAAGAGCCTCTCACAGACTTAACTGTCTCCACACAGACTTAACGATGAGTAACATCTCCTCCAAAACATACCGTGTCAGGATCTTTGTCAAATATTTAAAAATTGGGACGGGGGGGGGGGTGGTGCCTGTCACCAGGAACAGTCCCCAAAAGTCAAGACATCGGTGATCAAATCCGTCCCTTTGAACAGCAGAAAGATGACTGTGGAGCAAAGCCGCTTTAGACGGGGGGTGCGGCGGGGCGCTGTACCTGGAGAGAAGGCGCGGTCGTTCCTCTGAACTTCAGTAAAGTACTCACGCGGTCCGGCCCCAGACAGACGCTCCGACCCCCCTGGTGCAGCGGGCACGGGGCTGCCGAAACAAGGACTCGCTCACTCGCTCACTCGGGGCCGCCCTCGCACGCGGGGCGATGAGATGGCAGTGCCCCGCAGTCACTTGGTGTTTAACAGCTAACGACCAGCATTTACTTATTGGCTAAGTAACGTTCAGGAGTGCCCAGGTCAACAAAGGAGGATTCCCCGAGTGAGAAGAAGGGTCAAGGGGGGAATCACGGAGTGAGGTCTGTCTACACTGGCTGGCTCCCACTGACTTTACAGACCCCGAGCTGTTGTGAAGTCCATCTGGATGTCCGTTTGCCTGTGTGTCCAGCTGCCCTGCCCTGCTCGAGCTGGCTGCTAGCGGGTGTGTAACACGAGAGGGACACAGGAGACAAGCCAAACCAGTGCAGGGACACAGCTGAGGACAGAGCAGATGGGAAGGGAGGGAGGCCATCAGGGGGAGGAGGGATGGGGGGGAGAGGGAGAGAGAGAAAGGGAGAGGGAGAGCGGGAGAGGTGGGGAGAGCAGGAGAGCAGGAGAGGGGGGAGGGAGAGGAGGAGAGGGGGAAAACAGGAGACGGAGGGGGCGGTGGGAGAGTGAGAGAGAGAGGGAGGGGGGAGAGCAGCAGGGGGGGAGACGGGGGGGGGGGGGAGTGGGTAACATTGCCTGTGGACTCCGTCAGTTGTGTTCTATGAATTTCTCCTGAATTCCATCAACGGACCCCATGGCACCTCCAAGGGAATGTCTGTTCCCTGGACAAACGAACCCCACCTGGAACCGTTAGCGGGCCCGTCTGTGACACAGGACTTCTCTCGTGCCATCTTCCAAACAGCCCTGAGAAGGGTCATAAATTCGGCACCGCACTGACACCGCCCAGGCCACTCACTGTTGAAATATTCCCAGCACAAGCAGTCCTCTTTTTTATCCCAACCAGGAAACTCACAAGGATTAAGCCTTCTATTTTCAAACAACCGAATAAAGAACAGATCCTCAAGTCCTCGGTCTAGAGCCCTCCTCGGCGCCCACTCTGAGTGGCCAGTAGCCACAGGTGGCCACTTAAAATGAACTCAAATCCAATAAAACGTAAAATTCCGCTCCCCAGGCGCACCGGCCACGTCTGAGCGCTCCATCGCCACACAAGGCCGGTGGCAACCATGCCCGCCAGAGTAGCTGCGGGTCACCTCCACCATCTCGGAAAGTTCCGGATTAGAGGGCCCAGGAGGGTCCCCCCCTTCACAAAGCCATCTTTGTGTCCCCGTGTCTTTTCCTCTTCCTCCAAGTAAGCAGGAAAAAACACCGTCCCAAGCACAGCGGCCTGTGTCCTATAAATGTGAGTGAAGCTGGACCGAGCTTTCCGGCAGAAAGGGAACGAAAGCACAGGAGTGGAGCGAGCACACCTCGGCCTCCCTGCGACGCCGGCAGCTGTGAAAACGCCCAGCCTTTACACCGGTTCTTACAGACTTTTTCCAGACTGCGTTTTTCTTGCTTTCTCCTTTTCCATGATCGCATATCGCTCGAAGGAGCGAGACGGAAAAGGCGAGAAGCCCATGACTCATTTTGCGCAGTCTATCCGAGTAAACCCATGCAGCTCTGGCGGGGGGGTGGGGGGGGGAGCCGGTGGCCACGGGGCCCTGGAGAACCCTCCCCGGGGGCAGGCGGGTCCCCACGTGCCTCTGTGTCCCCACGGCTGCTCCCCGACCTCCTCCCTCAGCCTCCGTAGAGAACAGACCTTCCGACAGGAGCCCCTTCAGGCAAGGGCCCCCACCTCCTCTACTCAGCAGCCAGAGGCACCGACTGGAGAAGGGGCACCCCCTCTCTCCCGTGTTCTTGCTCCGAAAAGTCAGTCTCTCCCTCCAGCCACTATCAGAAGTGGTAACAGGTTTTGTGGCGTATTTTTACAGTCGATGTGTTTCTCACTCCTATGGAATGTTCCTCCTGCCTTCTGGCCCAAATGTAACTGTCCTCTATCTGCTCTGAGAGTAACCACACGTCTCGGACGAGAGAAGCCCAGAGAACGACGCCAAGCCAGGCCTTCCACGCAGGCCCACGCTTGTGAACCCTGCGGAGGCCCTGTTTGCCTCGCTTTTCGTGAAACACACGTGAGAAAGATGTGACCGATGCCACGGTGCGACCACAACCGTGGCTGCTGAACAGAGTACGTGAACACGGTCTGTTCCTCCAACAGGAGACTGGCTCACCGTTAGTGTCCAAGAGGCTGTGCCTGGGACTGAGGCCACCCACCTTTTCCTTCTTAAAAATAAAATAAGTAAATAAATAAATACATAAATAAGGCCTCTGAGTCCACTGCCAGCACATCGTCACTGTGGAGTCTGGAGTAATTCTGCAGGCGGAAAGAAGGTTCCGTGCCACCAACAACTGGTAATGAGGCTCTGAGCAGACAGCTCACCAAACTGACCAGAAGACACCTGTGACGCCATGGCCCTCAGTCTGTGGACGGAAGGAGGCTGTGACCCCTGCGGGACTCACACTGAAAATCCAGGGTCTCCGTTCGAGTTGGAGAACGTTTTCTCCAAAGGAGCGTGCGGACCCTTTGCGGGGAACGCCGGGCGGTGGCCAGAGCCCAGGTGCCTGACTCGGCCAGAGGAGCCGTCAGGGGGAAGTTTCCAGGGTCCTCTGGGTGAGCCCGCTTCAGGGTCTGGGTGCAAGTGACGCCAGCAAATTCATGTGAGGCTCCAATCAGGACCCCTCATCCCACAGGCCCACCTCTGAGGCTCGGCAAGCCGAGGTGGGGGCAGAGAGTGAAGGCCCCCACACGGGGTCCAGATCTGTGGGCAAGTCCGCTGTCCTCGTGCTAACTCATACCCGAGCTAGCAGGTTCGGGAAGAAGGGCTTCCCTCGCGGGAGGGACTCCCCGTGCTGGTCTGGCCCGAGGGCTCCAAGCATCTCAACCAGAATCTTCCCTTCTCCGGCTGTGCAGCGGAAGGAAGCAGGACACCCAGCGACATCTGGCATTGAGGGCCAGCCCCCTAACCCAGGCCTCAGGCCCCCCCAGAAGCCAGGACCCTCCTCTGGACCCTCCTCTACTCCTGCCTGACCTGAGGGTGGACAGGAGGCCTTTCAAATGAGCACCCCCTCTGGGTAAACTGTCAGAGGAAATCACCTAGAAATCACTCATTCTTAAGAAAGGCAAAGTCACATTTTTCCTCCCACAAAGTGGCTCTCAGGTTGAATTCTTCCCCACCCGAGGGTCCTTGCTGGGCATCTGGGGCACAAGAACTTGTATGCCCACGAGGGAGAGAGGGGGAGCCCGAGGCAAGGAAGGGCCGCAGCGATCATTGCCCCACCGTCCTGAGTGGCACACCAGGACAGATGCGTGGGACGCCGGCCTCACGGCCGAGCCAGAGAAAGGACGGGGCTCCGGGGAAGCCGCCGGGCCTGGTGATTTGAGACACCTGCTTCTTGCTCTCAGTCTACACTAGCATATTCATTTTTGTCCCTGTCCAGTGCCTGGGTGAACTTTCGTTTCCTCTCCTCACTCGACCTGCCGTCTACGATGAAGGGAGGCAGGCGCTTTCAGCCTTTTGCAATAGTCCCCAAACATCTCTGGTGGGGCCCCGGCAGGAGACGCGCAGCCCAGCGGAGAGGTGGCCACTGGCCGCGGGCACAGCCAGCTGCTTTTCCACGGGCTTTCTCACTGCAGCTGTTTCGCTGTGTTCTCTTGAAACACTCCGGTCCTAAGGTTTCCAGTGCTTTTTTTTTGGGGGGGGGGGCGGGGGACTCACAGTTGAGGAAACCAAGAGTTGAGGTGTCGCCTCAATTATCTGCTAATCAAGTGAAAATTTCAAGTCAGCCCGGAACCCCGTCCAGGTTACTAAAAACAGCTCATCTGCAAACCGCGTCCCTCGGCAAGCAGCGTCCGTTCGTCATTCTTACAAAGGAGCTTCAGAAGCTGTGCCCTCTGCGTGGACGGCAGGGCACTGCGCTCACCCACGCCTCCTGGGCGGGCCCGGGGCCAGGACCTCTGGTCGGGGACGCCGGAAGCCCCTCGATGCCAAGGTCCCCTTGCCCTGGTGCCCCTGTCAATGCTCTGCATGGAGCACCCACTACGGATCCTGGTCTCTGTAAGCCGTGGCCGCCTCAGGCCCTCCTTCTCCCCCCTCCCTCCCCAGCCCCCCTCACGGGACACCGGGCACCAAGCTGGCAGACCCCCACCCAGCACCAACCTCGGAGGGCCAGTGCCTCAAACCCCCCTTCCCGGTGCTGACCTCAGACAAGGCGCTCAACCTGTGTTCTTGGACGTAAATGAAATGAAGGCGGCAAATGCACAAAGCGGGGCCCAGGAAGCCGTCAATCCGGTGGCCTCAGGGTCGGGGGGATGGAGCCCACGGCCAGCACCTGGTTCCAGAGGTTTTATCACCTGCCTCGAGGGTCGAACGAGATGCGCCGTGTGAACGCAGAGTGCATCCCGGCTGATGGCCCGGTGCTCCTTCATCACTAATAACGCAATCATCACTAATAACGCAAAGAGCAGGTTGACAGGCCGGGCCCAGCTTAATTCTCAAGGCTCCCGCAAGGCTCGGAGGGAATAACACGGCCTAGGTGAAAACACCCTAAAAACTCAGGGTGCAAAATAAACTGCTTAAATAGCAAATTAATTAATTAATCTGTTTAAACTTCTTCCTCCTTCAAAAGGCACGCTGGTTTAAAAGGAGATCCCAGTCTGAGTAAAAGTTTTCTGCAGGTGACGATGTTCCCCTTTGCCGGCTCCAGGAACACCGCCATTTTCCATTAAGAGGCCCCAGGAGTCAGGAGCCTGACCGCCACCGGGCTGTCCCCTCGTGCCCAGACACTGACGGTACCTGGCTCCTCCCCGGTTTAGTAGGGATTCGGAGTAACAGTCACTAATGTCTGTTTTCAGGCAGAAACAGGTTTTCTAAAGCTAGCAAGAAAAAGAAAGAAAGAAAGAAAGAAAGAAAGAAAGAAAGAAAGAAAGAAAGAAAGAAAGAAAGAAGAAAGAAGGAAGGAAAGAAAGAAAGAAAGAAAGAAAGAAAGAAAGAAAGAAAGAAAAAGACAGAAAGGAGGAAAGAAGAAACAAAGAAAGAAAGAAAGAAAGAAAGAAAGAGAAAGAAAGAAAGAAAGAAAGAAGGAAAGAAGGAAAGAAGGAAAGAAGGAAAGAAAGAGAGAGAGGATGAAAATGATCTGGGGCCAAGGTCTTCATGGGCCCAGCCCGAGGCCTACGGTGAGGCCCACACAGCCTGGGAATCCAGCACATTCCCCAGCGGGCCGAAGGCTGGGTAAGTGTTTCTCCAATCCAGGCACACACGAGCGAGCAATCGATGTGAAGAGCACAGATCCTGCCACACTCATCCTTTCTCTCCCTCTTTTTTTTGGTTTTGCTATGTTCCCTAACTACCAGGACGGTAACCCAGCAGTGAGCTCACACGACGTGCTGCTGGTCTGCGGGTCGGTCTCTCCAGGAGGCAGCAGGTGCATCAGTAGCTGACGCGGAGGGTCCGTCCGGCAAACCTTTATCCTCGGTACACTTTCTGACGATGACACGAACATCCCTTATTCCTTCTACACTGTTTGGTGGGGCCTGGTTCCTTGGTGCCCTGTGGGTCTGCGTCCCCTTTACCGGGGAGTCTGGGTCTCCCTGAAGGCCAGGTGTCCTCCCCGGGGCACTCAGAGCTGGGGTCAGGACAGCCCTCTCCTGCCCCTTTCTTCGTGGAAACCACTCTGCCGGAGCCCGGAAAACGGCAAAGGGCTCTCTCACTTCTTCTTTATCCCTCTTTGTATTTTTGCATAATAACACTATTTCTGCATGAATTATTTTCAAAGAAGAATGCCAAAATAAGTCCTACAAGTTTCCAGATTTGCAGGCAGGATACATAAGAAGTCGGTCTGGTTTTCAATCACGTCCAAATTATTTGCATATGTGCAGCCTAGTTTCATTTGGTTACTAAATTCTAGCCGTCCCTGGACAAACGGACCAATGAAACTTGCATTTCAAATGTAAATCTATTCGTACACGCACAGGCACACATACACACAAGTGCGCACACACAGGGAAATCTGTGCAGACAAATCCTTAGCAAACACTTTCCTGCAGCCCGCTGCCTAAACACATTTGGGAACGCAGCTGTCACTGTCCTCACGGGCCATGAATCCGAACGACGTTCGGGATGACCATGCAGGCAGCAAACAGAGAAATATCAGGTTACCAGCGTTGCACATAACGAACTGTAGGCAGACTCGGAGTTACGGTGACCTCCCCCACAGCTGAAATTATCCTTGCCGCTCCAGACGGCCTACGTGCGAGAATCAGCACACTTCAATAATTAGTTGATGATTCAAGGTCTCAGGGAATGCCACCGTTGAGTCTCGCTTCCGGAAACTGATGATGATGCATCTGGGTTCACAGGCACCCCAGCTCTTCCCCCAGGAAGTCACTTCTCGGAAGAAGTCCCCGATTCCGGCAGTCTTCCTAGCGTTTCCACTTCTTCCTACACTTAGAGGGACGTGTGGGAGAGCTTCGGCTCCCGTGGTGACTCTCGGGGACTGACCGTCGGATGTGGGCTGCTGGCCCGGAGCCACAGGTCACGGACTGTGACCAAGGACGCCGAGGTCCTCAGAGTCCCTGGCTGACTTGTCTGACACCTGCTCCCAGGCCCGGCAGGCCTGGGCCCCTCCCGCAGTCTTGTCCCTCACAGGTGTCCCTCACAGCCACGCGCTGACCGCGCTCCGACTTCACGACCGTCAGCACCCCCACCCCCCCAAACACACACAAAAAACAAAACAAAAAAACATAATTTGGAAAAGATGCTCTTGATTTCAAACAAACCATCATATGCCTGCTCAACAGCAGGGCAGGCCACCTGGGGCAGGGTCCCCACGCTGCCCCAGCTGACGGCAGACCGAGACCCTCAGACAAGACACAGCCTGGCCCCAGCACTCAACTGGTTTAAATGGCAATGGGGGTGGGGCGGTGACAAGAGAGCAAAGTCAGGACCCTCAGCCTCCAGGTACCCCGGATGGTACGGGTGACCCTCACCTTGTCTCCCACCCAGCCCCACACTGCATGGGACTCTCCCATGAAAGAACCTTCTGGAAGGGGCTTCTGATATGCATGGGACGTTTGGGGGTGCATGAGGGGGGCCTGAACACCTTTCTCCTCCTGTTCCACCTGCCTAGGGAGCTAAGCACCCCAAGTCTGGTGTGACGGAGCGGCGGGGGCCACGGGGGCCGCGGACCTGGGAGCAGTGCTGGCTACTCTGCTCGAGCTCATCTTCAGGCCTCACACACTCCAGAGGCCACGCTGTCAGGAAGATCCTTCTCGGGCAGGGCCCACGCACACTTTGCCAGAAGGGTCTGCAAACCTGACACGAAGGAGGACAAGAGCCCTGGACGCACAGCCTAGCACCTAGGGTGGGCTCCGTGCCCCAGTGGCCGTCTTCTGCCGGGCGGTGTCTACACCCCAGACCCTCAGAGAAACACAAGGAAGGGGTTATATTTAGAAACAAGGCAGAGCCTGAGGCCCAGACAAGACAGCGGCCTCCCTGTGATGCCCTGGGGCCCCTGCTGGGACCAGACGGCCTTGGAGGTCGCAGACAGACCAGCTGGAGGTCCCGGGGGCTGGGGAGAAAGACGCGTCCCTGGCACGTTCACGGCAGCCCCACACTCTCCTGGAAAACAGGGTGCTGCTGCTTCGTAGGCCCTCACAGCTCACCACGGATTCCAAGCATGGTCTTCTAAACGGTCGAAGGGCAACTCCTGTTTGAGAAAATGATTTCAGAAGTTCTACATACTTGGATAAGTTACCAACAACCACACTTGGTCTTCCAAACACCACTGGGTGGGTTTCTCGCAAGTTCTCTTGTAGAACAATCAAAATGCAATAAGGCCATTGGAGTGTTTCCCCTGTTCTCCCTGGACCGGGGGCTTAGGAACCGTCACATCTCGCTCTGTCAAGGGGAGGACCTCCGCCCTTGGCTTCTGACGTCCCGCACACGCTGAACACACATGGCCCAGGAGCAAACACCCAGAGACGGCCCCTCGTCCGTCCACCGGGAAGTCAGGGCCACACAGCCAAGAGTGGGAAAAAAGCCAGAGACATCCTGCCCGGGCTGGATCCCAGCCACAGCCCCCAACCGTGAGACCCTGGGCACGGCGTCCACCCTCTCTGGGCCTCAGTTTCCTCATTGGGACACGGGTCATAAAAGTACCTAGTCTTATAGGTGTGTTTTAAGGATTACGTAAGAATTTCACTAAGACGCTTAGCGCTGGGCTAGCATCCAGAGAGCAGCCCATGAACCCTGGCTATCGCTTCAGAGATGAGAGCTGAGAACCTGGAGGGGACGTCCGTACTCGGACCAGAAGGAGCCACAGACCCGGTTCTGCCTCCCTCACCGAGCTGGTTCCCTGGGGGCACAGGACAACCGTACAACGTGAGCAGCAGTCAAGCACAGATTTCCCCAACAAGAATTCAACAAGCCCATGCAGCTTTAAAGCAGCCCGGGGCTGAGACGACAGCCAAGATTCCTGGGTTTTCTGTTTCCGAAAGGTCTGCTGAGCAAAGTACGGACTCTACCTATCTCTCTGGAAGATCAGCTACCAACAGAAAGTAATGGTAAAGGAGAGATTTCTGGTTTACACGCAGCCACCATCCGTGGACGCTGTGGCCTCCCGCGAGGAAGGAGACCCGCTTCCAGCACAGGTCAGAGCTCCTGGAGCAGTGCACGCAGGGCGCGCTGCACGAGGCCTCAGGGGCCCCGGGAGAGGACACGGGGGCCGGTGATCGGTCCCTGCGCCGACAGCGCCTGGACAGCGACCTGCCCCCAGGGCCCCCCCCGCGCGGTGGAGCCCCTCACCGGGCGAAACGCAGATCCCCTTCTCTCCCTGCCCCAGCGCACGGGGGCCGGAGGATGTGGCAGACAGGCCACTGCTCGCCACGCGCTGAGGCTCAACGTTCTGAGACGACCCCGGACAGCAAGTCACTAGGCCACGCAGCACGGCGCCCCGCGGTTCCACCACAGGGCTCGGAAAACCCCGGACAAGCTCCGTAAAAGAGTTAATCGCGCTGAATCTGTACCTTACCTTCAGTCGAGCCTTTTGTTTAGACCCCAGCAGCCCCTCCAGAGCCGGGTCTCCCGGGACAGTGAGCCCGGGACAGAGGAGGAAAGTCCAGCCGGGCCCCGCTGGTGCCCACTGATGAGGACTCTGTCGCCCCGCCCCGACATCTGGTTTCTATTTCATACCCATGTTGTCACATTACATAACCGGCAGATGATACGCGGGATCACCACAGACTCCATCTCCAGACTCCCGGAGAACGCCCCAGAACCGGGTCTCCGTCGGGTGGTGAGTGCCCCCTGGAAGCCGCGGGGCCGAGCTTTAACTCCGCGCGCACAGCAAATGCCCGCGGAAGATGCGAGGCAGCCCTGCTCGGACCTGGGACCTCGCATGTAAACTGAGTTCCACTCCTAATCTCTTCTTCCCGTTCCACATGCAAATGTGAGGACGCCATAAATTATCTGTGGCCAGGGGTTGGTTTTCCAGACCTCGGCCTCGGAGATTGCGGGGAAGGGGAAGTGGCCGTCTGCTGGGCAACAGAGGATCCAAATGAGAAAGGGCCGGGAGCCCCCGCCAGCAAGGGGAGGGGTGGGGTCCACGGGGCGGGGGGAGAAGACACGCTTCTGGCATACGGAGCTCTGGCAAGCCACACTGGGGAGCAGACCCCCCGCGGCTGACACGAGAGGCAGCGAGGATTCCACACGCACTCCAGGCCGTGGAGGTTGTGACGGCTGGCGTGCGAGCAAGGAGCCCCCTGACCCCGGGCTGCCATCTCCACCCGCCCGAGCCACCAGGTGGGCCAGGGTCAAGCACAAGGGTGCCAGGGGCACAGGGTATCTGCAAGGTCGCCTGGAGTGGCCCAGCAGCTGTGGCCAAGAAGGATCAGACCCCAGGGTGGAGGTCCCCCATCTGGCAGCACCTAAGAGGCTTCGTGCAGGGCAGAAATCAAACCACGAAGCCACAGGAAGTCTCCTCAGCTAAGTGGCCCAGGGCCATCACCAGCCTCCTGGCGAACCGTTCTGCACAAGGGGAAGTGAGAACGTAGAACCTTCTCTTACTGATACACAGCAGTGGCAAAGCCGACTTGATTGGTAAGAAGAAACCCGAGGGACCAGTGCACCTGGCGGTCTGTCCGGGCAGAAGCCCCAGGGCTACCACACGTGGCCCAGGCCGCGTCCACGGCCCCCCACACAGAAGCCCTCAGATGTGGAAGGACAGCGGTGGTGTTCAGGGGACTTCAGACTTCCCTCTCCTCGCTGCTTCCAGGGGCAGCAGATGTGTGTGGAGGAAGAGCTATTTCAGGGGCAACACTTAGCAGGCAAGGGCCCGGTCCGGCCCCCCGGGAGTGCAAGGTCACGGAGGGCCTGTGGCTGGCGCCGGAGGAGGGCCTGGCTACTGACAAGCACGTTCCTTGAGCCCCGTGGGCAGAGGCTCAGAAGGCCAGGCCCAGGAAACGGCGTTGGGCAGCCACGCACAGGCAGGGCCATCTCTCTGCCCCCCGCGGCACGTGAAAGGGGACACGCAAAGAGAGGCCCCAGACAAAACGCAAGGCCTGTGACTCACCCTAACACCACAGAGCTGACAAGGTGCACGTGCGTAAGGAGCGCAGCCACGGAGGACATTATGGAGCCCCACTCGGCGACGGCCACGCCCCCAGCTAACTGGTAAGGGACTTCTGGAACAGGTCCTCTAAATGGATCCGCGTTTTCCTAACCTGGGGGAGGGTCCTACGTGGTGCACAGCCGGGCCGTCTTTGGCTCGTTGGGGTGATCTGGTTAGGGCAGCCTCAAAGGGAACAACAGAGAAGAGCCAACCTACGCCAGCAAGGGAGGCCGGCCAGGGTCTCCTGGGAGCCCCCGAAAACACGCCTTTCTCCAAAGCAGACACACGGGTGAAAAGCTCTTACTGGCCACCCGACTCACCGCCGCCCCACTGCAGGTCCGAACACACTGCCAAGGCCATGGCCACTGGCCACTCAAGAAAAGAAACCCTGTCTTTAACCTGCCTGAGCCCTATTATTGGGCCAACAGACTGTCCTACGTGAAGAAACGCCCATAAACGTTCCGTGGATTCCGACACTGTCCGCGGCAGGTAGGTCTGCTGAACGACGTGCGATTTCACTCAAAGCTCCTCGAACGTTACCAACTGTTTGCAGGTTCTGGTCTTAGGGGCATCTCTGTCCAGGGGCAGTCAGACCAAAACAAAGGAAAGCCCCCCCAAAAGCAAATCAGTAAATGACCCTCTTCCCCTCGTGAACAGGGCCCCCAGGGAGCTTTGCAGGCCTGGAGGGCACGGGAGCACCTGTTCGAGCGTTGGGTCAACCGCAGACTCGTGCCTTATAACCACAGCGTGGGAAGATGGGACGGCCCCGAAGCGGCTGAGGGGCCAGAGCAGCAAACCCCGCCCCAAGCGGCGTGCCCCGCCCTTCCCGTCCAGCTCCCCCTCCCAGGCTCTCCCCGGCCCTCCCCACGCCCGCCCCTCTGTCCCGCAGGGCCCTCCCCACTGACCGGGAGGGCCCAGGTCTGACCCCAGTGGCAGTGTCTGTGTGTTAGCTGGCGTGGCCACAGACACGCTCTTCCTCTCCGCTCCCGCCTCCTCCAGGTTCAGATTTATCATCTGATTCAGTAGAAGTCTGGCTCTGTCGGTTGCCAAGGCTGAAGGCCACACCTGTACCCACGATAAGGAGGATTGGCTGGAAAGCCCCTGGGGCAGCTCCTGGAAACTGGAGGACCCCCCCCCCCCGCCATGCCTCTTTAGAAAAGCGGGCTCCGGGCACCTCAGGAGCCTGGGGGACCAGCATCAGCAAGCGTCCAAGGCCCGTGGACCGCTGGCCGGCCTGCCCGCCCGCCCACCTCCCGCAGCAGCTCCCCAGACACCGGCAGCCAGCAGACACGAAGGGAGCTCCTGCCCCAGCTCCGGTCTGGAGGATTCCCAGAGCGGAGCACTGCCGCTGGTGTCCCCACCCAAGACCACAATTCCTCCCTTGCGGTGGGGGGTGCACCCCCTATAAAAATAAAGACCGAAAAAAAGTTAATACATAAGCGAAGAGAGAAGAAGCCAGTGTCCGAGCCTTCCTTGAGGACGCTAGAGGAGACAGAGCCCACGGGCCAGGTCCCCAGGAAAAGGTGCCCCTGGGCACTGCCGGGAGCTGAGCCTGAGCAGGGCCACCAGGCAGCCTCAGGGCCTCGGGACAAAGGTGACAGTCACTGGCATCCACCTCCACTTGTCCTCAAACAGCCACTAAGGGAATGGGTGCCCGTCGGGTCGCATTACAAGCCAATCCCACCATCCTCCCTGCCAGGACGCCAGGGGGGTTCAGCCACGTTTACAAAAAAGCACGCGGCGCGGGATGGCTGTCTGGCCCCTGGCGCTTTCTGCCGGGTCGAGCGGCAGTAGTTCTGTTTCACAAAGAAGGAGACAGAATCTGCCGGGGCGTCGCAGCGCCGGGCCCCGCCCCGAGCTCCCTGCACTCCTGGGCGGCGGGGTGCCCGTTCTCCCGCTGGGCACCCCCACGGCATGCGAGCGAAAGACGACCGGACTCCTCGGCACGCTCGTTTCTACCATGTCGCAACGTCTGGCACCGGCCGAGCAGCGCGGCCCGGCCGGAAGGTGTGGGAGGTCAGGCGAGTGTCCACACGCGGCCCCGGCGGCAGGATGAAGTGTCCTCGGCCGGCGTCAGCTGTCCCGATCCACAGACACTCAACACCCGGCGTCTCGTTCTGCACGTCCGGGAAACGGAGAAGCCTGGGTGTCGCCGGCAGGTGGACAATGACAGATTCGAGAAAGGAAGTGACACTGGACACCGAGGACTCCGTTGGAACACAGGCCCCAACCCACGCGTACAGGGAAGGGCTGTGTAATTCTCTCCAGGCGAGGGGCAGAGGGGAGCACCGCGGGGGAGGGCGGCCCGGCCCCGCCCAAATCACACGCACAGCTACACAAGTGACAGGACTGCTGTTCCCGTTTGAAGCAAACATTCAAGCGTATCCTTTAAACTTCACTGCACACAAAATTCCCGTGCTGAGACTTTCTAACAAGCCCCCAGCAGCTTCCCCCCCAGGGGGGAGGCACCAGGGGACCGTGGGCAGGGCCAGCCACGCCCCACGGGCCCCTCCCGAGCCTAAAGAGCTCAGAAAGGACTACCTACGTGTTCCCCCAGAGTGGAGTTCCCCCCAAGCATCCACGTGATGTGCTCACTGCTCAACACAAGTCCTAAGGAAAACTCCAAAGTCACGAAAATCATAAACAGATATTCTCAGCTTGGACATGAGGGATCTTCGCGATAAGATAAAATCATCACCATCAGTCAAAAGGCTCCAGACCCCGGCGCACGCTCGCTGCTGGCCTAACCGCGAGCAGGCTGCACCGTGGGCTGGGGCTGGACAGCAGGCCCGCAGGCCAGCGTGAGTGGGGCCCGGAGAGGCTCCCTCTCACCTAAGCAGCCCCAGGGCCGTCACCGCGCCCTCTGCCCTGGGCTCCGAGTCCAGGAGGGGCCGACAGGAGACGCCACCATCCCTCCCCCCGCGGGCAGGGAGGAGGCAAGCAAGCCCCTGTCTGCAGCCGGCACATGCCCCGCGTGGAACCTGCGTGGAACACGGCACGGTGCGTGCGTCTGCACCTGTGGTCACCGAGGGGTCAAACACAGGCACACATACGCGATTTTACATTCTGCCCTTCCTTCCTGGATTACTGAGGAGGCCAAGGCCAGATATCGAAATCCAGGAGTAAAAACTTCCCCGGTCGTCCTCTATTCTAAAGCAAACGCTTGACTGTTATTTACAGTTTTGTTAAGAAAAATGACCCACTCTACTGCTACAGAGGAAAAATTCGTACTTTTCCTTGTGTCCAACTACATTAAAACTTTCACATCTGCCTTCTATAAAAATGAAAGCAGCCGCTGGGGCAAGGACCGCGACGTGTTTGCCAGCATGGCCCAAGGACGTGCCGATCCTCTTCCTGGGACAGTCCCTCGGGGCGCTCACCCCTCACTCAGCACCGCAGCACAGACGACACGAATCCGCGGCCTGTCCGTCTGCTCTGACCCCACGCACGCCGCCTGGAGAAAGGGGCACAGGGCTTCAGCGGGAGGCAGGGCCCCTGGGCCAAGGCCCGGGCAGGTGGCCTTAGGCAAGCCGCGTCCCCTTGGGCTTCTTCGTCTGCAGAACAAAGCTGCTGACTTGGAGGACAGAGGCCCTCAGAGCCCGCCCGCAGGCGCTCTCTGCACCCCTGCGCTCCTCGCCGACGGGGCCGCGGGGCAAGCAGCGGGGAGGACTCATCCCAGGAAGACGCATCTGGTGGTGGCCTCGCCCAGCACACTGAGGGTGCCCACGGGCCGGGGGCTAAAGGAGGCTGGTGGTAAGAAATCCTCCGCCCAGCCTCGACCTGTGCGCACGGGAACGTGAGGGCAGGGAGGCTGGACGCGCTCCTACCGGCACACAGACGTGCTTACTTAGCAACGGGGTCTGGCTTCTGCCTGAACTCATGTTGTAATTTTAAATATACTGTTAACGGAAGAAGTGCTTCACAAGACCAGAGGACATAAATGTCCCCGCAGCAGCCAGCGTGCAAGGACGGGCTCAGGCAAAGCCCAAGACGCGATCGCACCCTGGGCGCGTCCTCTGACGGCAGAGAGCCGGGCGCTGAAGCAAGGAGCCACCCGGCCCTGCCTCGGCCCCGCTTCACGTCAGGGCGGGGCTGTTAGCACAGAGCTCTGACAGGCGGCATGGACCGTCACAAGCTATCCAGGGGCAGTGGCGGTTAGAAATTACCTGCGGTTTTCCACGTCACTTAGCGGATGTGGCTGCTCAGGCCTCAGCATCCCCTGCCCCCCAGATCTGCCAGCCTCTCCGCCTGAAATCAGGGGAGACAGAGTTGGTCTCCTGTGAAAACACGCGCCCTCAAAAGAAAGCCAGCTCACCGTGGTAAGAGAAGCCTCGGACTCCGGCAGTGCGGTGTCCAGCTCTTACAACCTCCTCTAAACCCAGCTGAGGGGTCAGAAGGGCAAGGAAGCCCTCAGAAGGCAGGACCTCGAGGAGGCCGAGTCAGACAGGAAACGGCACGGAGACCGGGGCCCATCCCGCGGCTGCCACGTGACTTGGCCACAGCTCGCTGGTCACGGTAAAGGCCACCTGGGCCAGGAGACCAAGGCGGGGGCTGAGCCGGAGGGGAGCGGACGGTGGACCCCCATCGGGGAAGGTGGCGAACATCCCCGTGGAAGGGACACAGCCGTGCCCAGACCAGACACTGGCTGGGAGAGCAGATCAAGGAAGGAGCCGCCCCTCGGGGCCCCCGACCACGGATCAGCGGGCAGGGCTTTGGGGGAGACCCCGCCCAGCCCCAAGACCGGACAGACACCGCGGCAAATACGTCGTCAGGTGCATCCAAGGCGAGGCGGCCCGGGTCTGTGCTGCGCTAGCCCTAGGCAGACACAAACACACATCCCCTCCCCTGACGGGCACGCCATCAACCCCAAAAGAATGTCTGCAAAACATTACGAGGCATAAAGTCACAATCTAAAATCACAAAGCAGGGGAAAGGCCGGGAGTGGAAGCCAGGCCAGCACAGACTTCAGTTACAGGAAAATCTGATCTGGCCACAAAATACATCTCGACAGCAGGCGTGAAGAAACGAACGGGGTCATCCAGGGAGGAAGTGAGTGCCTGTCGGGGACCATTGCTCAGCAGCTGCACAGCCCTGGATCTTCTAATCGCTCTCTGTGCCTCAGTCTGCCCCCTGCCAAAGAGGGACAGTAAGAGCCACAACCTGCCCCCTGGAGTAAACGAGATTATGTGTCGCCTGTTATCACTAATATCAAAAGCGGTCAGGCCCGTCCGAAGATGAAATAAAAAACTGTTGAATAATTAAAAACTAAATGAGTGAATTGAATAACCAGTTGGCGAGGGCTGAAGAGAGAACTGGTGAACAGTCAAACAGCACGGAGGAAACAACCGGGAAGGAAAGACACAGGGTGAAGAGTACGCGGGGAGACGGAGGGCGGGGAGGCACCCTGACCGCACTAATCCGAGGGCGGCAGCGGGAGAGAGGCGGCCAGCAGACGCACATGAGGGTCACGAACACTGTCAGAACAGGCCGAGAGCCCAGCCAGACGCTGAACCCCCCTGGGAGCCCCTGTGCTGGAGACGGTGCAGGACGGGCACACGAGCAGACAGACGGCGCAGCGAGGGACACGGAGGAGGTGTTTACCCGACGGTGCTGGGACAGCCGGGTAGCCACCGGGAAAAGACAGAACTAGATCCCAACCTAACACGTGCACCAAGGACCTAGCTGTAAAGAATGAACAAAACATGGGGGTTCCTCTTGATCAGGGGACAGAGGAAAGCTTTCTGACTGCAACTCAACAGCCAGAAGCAGTTAAAGAAACAAAGAGAAAGAAAGAAAGAAAGAAAGAAAGAAAGAAAGAAAGAAAGAAAGAAAGAAAGAAAGAAAGAAAGAAAGAACCAAATGGGGAGGGGGGGTGCTTTTACATGGCAAAGAAGCGCCATAAAGCATTCGAAAACACAGTTGACAAACTGGAGGAAAGTATTTGCAATAGACCTCACAGATGAAAACCAATATTCCTGATGTACAAAGAACTCTTAAAAATTGTGCAAATAATGACTAAGCTCCCGATAGAAAAAGAGGCCAAAGGCATAAAGACAGAAAAAGGCCCTCACACTGAGATTCCATTTCTTATCTGCCAGACTGGCAAAAAGTTACATTCTCTGCTCTGCAGAACGGTGTGGGAGCGGGCGCTCGGGCCTCACGGGTGGGAACACGGAAGCAAACTGGTCCAAGCTCTACACGGGCAAATTTGGCAAAGTCGAGCCCAACTGCATCTCTGCACATCTTCTGCAGGTGCAGCCCGTATACGAGCTGCTGAAGCGAGCTTTCTCCATAGGTGAAGTCTGAAGACACAGGTCCCACAGAGGATGGGACGTGGGCACGAGGTTATTCAAGTGCAGAACCTACTAGCCACCCAAACTCAGGAGAGGGGCTCCGTGGAGGGATGGCTGGGCTTCCGGGACCTTCCGGGACCTGCTCTGGTGCGGAAAGACCGCGTGCCAGAGAGCCGCCTGTCTGATGTTCCTTTGGTGCGAGAGAGAATCCAAAATAAAGTACATGTATTTGCTTGACTGTCCAGAAGGCAAATCTGGAAAGCGAGGGCGGGGCTGGGGGCGGCCACAGGCCAGGCAGGGATACCACTGGTTTTAAGAACGTCACTCGTGTCTCATGTGCTCAAAAATAAAAGAAGTGAGATAAAGAAAGCATGAGGAGGGTAATAAAAGGGAATACAAATAGAAACAAATGAACCGAACCACATTTCAAGTGAGTAACACAACTGCACAGGGCAGGGGCCGGGGGGTAGGGCTGTCCCAAGCGGCGTTGGGACCCGGCATTCAGACTGCATTTGGACGATGTGCCCCAGACAAATCCTGAACTCCGGCTAGCGGGCTTCTTTCTGACAGAGGCCCAGATTAACAGTTTCTGAGCCAATAAGTAAATGCATTACAGAAACCGGAAGCCCAGTTTCCCACCGTGGGAGGAGGGTGACCATCGAAGAGAGGGGGTGGTCCGTCGACCCCGTGAGGCTGGACTGGAATTAGAAGTACCAGGGTGAGCTCTGCAGTTTACGTGTATATGCGGAACGAGATGGGGGGGGGCGGGGCGTGTGCCCACGGACACGCGTGCATCTCCCCACTCCACCTGCCCACGGCACGTGGAAACAGCAGACGCACCAGCACGCACACCGGGCTTTCTACATACTGGGTCCTGAGAGAAAGCAGCACGCTTCCTTGGAGGAAGGGCTGACTCCAGGGGCGCGGCAGGGAAGGCACACACGGGGAGGCCAGACTACCTTCCCATATCAGAAAGAGAGAGAGAGAGAGAGAGAGAGAGAGAGAGAGAGAGAGAGAGAAAGAGAGGGGGCACCAGATCACGGGGGACCTGCCAGAGGAGCCAGCACCAAGGGGCTCCCGGGGGCCAAAAGAGGACACTCTGGGCACCAAACTAAATCATGATAGCAAAGGACTACAGCCCAGTTAATGAAATAAGAACCCATGACTCCAAACTAATATAAAGAAACAAATAAATCAGGAAGGAAGGAAACCTTTTCTCTAGAGGAGGAAGCCAACCACCGCGTGTAACGAGAATGACCGCACTAGAAGACCACCTCTCAGCCGCCATCGTCACCAGAACGGATGCAGGTAAGAATCAGCCATGGCTGCTGGGAAGCTAGGGGCCACCACTGTCACAGCAACGGAGTCACCCACGGCTGCTGAAGCTGGGGGCACCACTGTCCATCACGGTAACAGACGCAGGCAAGAACCCTCTATGGCTGCTGAAGCCACAGGTGAGTGCTCTGGAAACAACAGGGTATCAGCACGGTTGCAGAGCATCTCACACGAGATACTCATCAACTATAAAGGGAAGCAGAGGGGCGTCTGGGTGGCTCAGGCGGCTAAGTGGCCGACGGTTGATTTCAGCTCAGGTCATGACCTCACGGTTCCTGAGCTCGAGCCCCAAGTCGGGCTCTGTGCTGACGGTGCGGAACCTGCTTGGGGTTGTCTCCCTCTCTCTCTGCCCCTCTCCTGCTTGCTCTTTACCTCTCTCAAAGTAAATAAAATTAAACTTAAAAAAAGGGGGGGGGGAAGTATAGTAACTTTACAGGGGAGAAGCCCGGTGCCACCACCGTAGCCAAGCGGTCAGGGCCAGCATCCCCAGAAACGGGACCTCTGGGCAGCTGGAACCTCACACGGGATGTGCAGAGAACAGAGCATCAGTGAGCAGGTCCCTGAACCGTCCTCCAAAGTAGTTCTGTTTAAAAAAACCATTAAAACATACGGTGTGGTTTCACTTATATACACAGCTCAAAACCGTACAAAACGAAACTCATACTGTTGAGGAACGTGCTCACGTGTATTTCTTTAAGCGAAGGAATGACAAGCACAAACGCGAACGCTCTGAGAAGGGCCTCTGTCTCCCGGAGCGGAGCGGAGACGCTGGAAAGATGCCCACAGGGTCCGGGTACACGTATTCATTACGAGGTAAAATATTTCACGATTAAATTCAGAATAAACGTGTGGGAAAAAAAGAGGACGACAAAGCGGGCCAGGAGAATGATAAAGCATCACAAAAACTAAATGTGGATTGAACTGCCCAGAGCGGAGCGCTGAGCGCCCCCAGCGCTGATGAGGACACAGCCGAGTCCCGCCCAACGTGTGCTGACGAGGAGACAGGAAACGTAACCTGTAATCTGCGAGGCTTCCGTCAGCCAGAAGTCTGGAACTTAAGAGCGTCGAAACCATCAACGTGGTTCTTGAACGTTTCTACAAATGAATGGCAAATACAAAATAGATGGATTGTAGTGAGTTTCTTTACGGAGTCTTTTCGGCTTTTGTGCCCATCTATATTGGTTTTCCTCACCCTAAAGAAATTGCCGGCATCTGAAACGATACTGACAGATGTGTTAAGGCCCCTGTCGCTGTTAGCGCCTCTAGACTTTCCCGGCCGTGGGGAAGCTTATTTCCGCTTCCCAATGATCCCTCACCTACTCATAGGAACTATGTGTTTCCTCCCAATTTAGAGATTTCTTAACTAAATTATGAAAATGATTTACCTAACCTTCTTCTTGAACATTCTCCTGTACTTACGTGAACGTGGTAGTTCCCACTGAACGATGACACTTCTGCCCCGACACTCCTGGTGACAAACAACTATAGAATGTGCTCTCACACTCTTTCCCCCAACGTTCCGTTCAGCGCTTTTCTCTCTGTCCGTAAGTAAAGTTTGCTGATAATTTTTGTTTTTTTGTTGTTTCCTACAGGTTCTACAATGAGGGCACTTTCACCCCACAAAGTTAGTTAACACTTTTTGAGGGTTGGAAGCCAGGAGAACGGACGCCACGCCAACTTGAGAAAACGCGGAGCGCTCCCTAAAGGAGTAGGCACTTTTATGACACGTCCAGTCCCAAGCCCACACCAGTCCCCCGTGGCGTTCAGTCGAGACACTGGATAGTACGGATACTCTGGCACACTTCCGAGGGCAGCGAGCTACCTTTCCAGCTAAATGCCGAGAACCCTTCCTTCCAGGTGACCTTGCCTCCTGCTCCCGCAGAAGCCTGACTGCTCGCACTGTGCCCAGGCCCCTTCCGTGTGGCAGCCCACGGGACCCGCCTCCTCGCCGCTGACGGACCTGTGCCCTAGGCCAAACGGCCCCGCGAGCCTCCGGCCCCCTTCCGTTGGGGCAGGTGCAGGCCACGGAGGCTGCACTTGAAGTTTCCAAGAACAGTGTGAATTCTCACTTTTACGGCAACAATGAAAGCGTTCATTTATTGAGACTGTTTCTATCCAAGTTTCCCACTGGATGTATTTCTTCTTTGGTCTTGGATTTCTCTTGGCTCTTCCGGCTTGTTTTCTTTGTTACTCGACACTTTCAACATTGCCATCATTTATTTTTAGCATTTGCCTGACAGTTTGGGGTCAGAAGAAGTGTCCTAAAGGTCCGTACTAGTCTACGGTCTTTCCTAAAGTCTGGGTATTTGCAGACTGACAAACTTGTTAAGTGAGACCAAAAATTCTAGCATATTCATTCTTCACCAGCTACAATTTATTTACACAAGTCATAATGATTTATAATTAAATGTAACATAAATACATGTACATAAAAAACTCAATTGTTTTAAACAACTTTAACTCCCACTCAGCGGTGTCCGTGGGCTGGAGGGGGCTCAGTGTGTGGCTCACCCTTGAGCCTGCCTGCCCACCAAGGCGGAGCCATGAGGCCCAACCTCCCCCGGGCCCCGTCCCCACGCAGGTACACCCCCTCCCCCATAAGACTGACCCTTCCCCATGACAGCACATCCCTCCTCCTCAGGGCCTGAGGGTCAGAACACCAGGGATAAAGTGATTTTAAGTGCTTTTAAAATATAGATGCCTATCAACACTAGAGGGCTTGGAACAGCAGTTCTCATAATTTTTACTCTCGGGGCCCCTCTACCCTCTTGAAGATTACTGAAGACACGGGGCCCCTCGGTGGCTCAGTGGTTAGGCAACCGACTTGATTTCAGTTCAGGTGCTGATCTCAGGATCTGTGAGCTCGAGCCCCGCATCAGGCTCCGCGCTGACAGCAGAGCTTGGTTGGAATTCTCTCTCCTTCTCTCTCTCTCTCTCCTTCTCTCTCTCTCTCTCTCAAAATAAATAAAAGACATTTTAAAAAAGCTTTAAAAACAATTCCTGGGGACCCCAGAGGGTGTTGCTTAGGTGGCTATACCTATCAGCAGTTGCCATATTCCTCGTTAAAACTGAGATTTTTTTTTAAATGTTTACTTAGTTCATTTGAAAATAATAGTGTCACTGAACGTTAACATAAATTACCTATTTTTATGCAAACACAAGTACCTTTTCCAAAAACACAAAACGATTAGTGAGCAGGGTGGTGCTGTTTCCGTCTGTAAGCATCTGTGGGGTCTGGTTCAGGCCGTTAGTGGGACTGTCACACCTGCTTTGGTGCGCCGTCCAACGGGACAGGTTGCTCAGGCAGAAGAGACAAAGGTGGCCCAGCTCACAGGGACGCGGCCGGAGGGGGAGCGGGGTCCCGGGCTGCAGGGCCTGCGGGCTTTCTGGATCAGTAGCACCAGGGCCCCGGGCCGGGAGATTCAGTCACCTGCAGGGCGGCCGTGACCCTGGCCAGCGAGCTCCGGGGACCCAGCAGCATCGGGGCAGCACCACGAGGGCTCCTGACCTCGCCCAAGTCTGCGACATCAGGGCCTGGTCACGTGGAAAGGCCCAAGCCCTCCCCAATGTTGACACGTGTCATTAGACAACGGAGGGGGGGGGGTGCACAGGCTCCCAAATTCCCATTTCCACTTAAGAGCCAGAATGTCACTGCCGGCCACACACACCGTCAGCTGTTTTCCTTAAAGGGACAGCCTAGCGCCATCTTTAAGAAAGTGTCTGGCAAGTGCCCAGGCGTGAACACCCACAGGTCACCTGTCAGTTACCCCTTGGAGCACAGTCGGTGTCTGCGGAAGAAGCACGCATTGGGCGGGCCGAGGACGCCAGCCCGTCCCACCTGGGCACACTGAGCACTCGAAGACGCGTACCTCCAGGGCGGAGACGTAAATACCTCATGAAAGGAATAACCGCCCCGCCTCATCAAGAACATTCCCAGGTGAAAGTGGCTGGGTCCGTGCGCGTGCCAGGCAGCGTGGCCCGAGGCCTCTGTGGCACCGCAGCCCTGCCCGCCGCCCGCCCGCCACCAGGACAGGCTCGGTCAGCTCGGCGAGAAGGCTGCATCTCGTCCTCTGACCAATACAGCTCAGGCCAC
This sequence comes from Panthera tigris, assembly GCF_018350195.1. Classification (NCBI taxonomy): domain Eukaryota; kingdom Metazoa; phylum Chordata; class Mammalia; order Carnivora; family Felidae; genus Panthera; species Panthera tigris. The sequence goes on from NC_056667.1 coordinate 217,913,203, forward strand.
CTGACGTGCCCCGGGGACCCCAGGGGCCCAGCGGCCACACCTCGAGCGCGGTTCATTTAGCACAGAAGTACAATAAAGCATAACACACTCCACAAAGGTAAAGACCGGGATCCCCGAGCGAGGTGAAAAGAGGATGACGCCGGCTAAAGTAAAAGGTTACGTGGAAAAGAAAACGGGGTGGTCACAGCTTACTACCCGGAGGGGAGGCCAGGTCAAGATCAGGCTGATGTCTGTCTCCACAACGTTGTTCAATAGCGCCACCGGGCCCAGCGCAAGCTCTCGAGCACAGTCTGCAGCCCGGCCCTGCGCTCCGTCCTGCCCGAGAGGCGCTCCCCGGCCTGGACACGCCCACACAGGTAACCTCACGGACAGGTGGCCCTGCTGTCACTCACGCCCCTCCCTGGAGTTAAATTACACACCCAGGCGTGTACTGTGAAAACTGAGACGTCACCGTCCTGGTCGAAGCCCCTCAGAGCCATCAGCGAACTGCTTCTTCCCCTGAACAAGCTCTTACTTCCCACCCCGCTTCACCGTCACCAGCGACACCTGAAATCACAAGAGGTTCAGAAGTGGGAAACCGTGACGCTTAAGAGCACAAACCGCCTGGCAGAGTTCCTTGGGCAGATGATGTCCTTCCTCAGAGCCTCAGTTTTCTCACCTGGAAAATGGGGATACCATAGGGATCATGAGCCCACTCCTGGGCCGTCACAAGAATTAAATCCGCAAACACGTAGAGGGCACGTAGAAAAAGCGTCAGTTACAGCACAGACTCACTCAACGTTAGTTATTTTTACCATTACACAGTTATTTACTTGCCTACTGTGTGATGTTCCCAGGAGCGCAGGTGACACCGGTGGGACTTGCCCCGTGTGGTTCACCAGCAGAGCCTGGTGCTTAGGACAGCCGGGCACACAAGACAGGCTCGATCAGTGTCCCTCGATCAAAGGAGTGAGGTGGGGACAGCAGCAGCAGCAGAGGAAGGCTCTGGAACATTCCTGGACTTTCCCTCTGCCCTGGTGCGGGGCCGCCCCACTCCAGCAGCCGGGCCAGTCTCCTGACCCCATCCCCCACAGCCCCACACCTGGGACGGACAGACTCCCGCGGACGTCTCCTCTCTGTCTCTCAGGAAGGAACCCTGAGACCAGCTGCTGCCGGGCATCGGGGTGGAATCCTCACGCACAGCCGGGGGCCGCACGGCCGCTCACATCTGAGGGGTGGCCTGGTGACATGTGTCACTCGCGTGTGTCCCAACGGTGCTATTTGTGAGCCTTTATCCCGATAAAATGAGAATAATAAAAGCAATCAGCCACAAATGCCAAGATGGAGGTCTAAGAACATCCCACCGCAGTGTATTTACTACAGTCTAAAACCCTGAGGTCCCTCTAGTAGAGGACCTTTAAGTACTGAAATAGCACGCAGCCATCCCCACGCCCGCTTGGTTCCGCGGCACACACAGCAGGTGTGGGTACAGGTGTGCATGTGCGCACAGATGCCCAGGTGGAGAATCGAGACGCAATTTAACGCGAGTCTTCTCAGAACTGTCCCCCCAGCCACCTGTAGGCCACTGGGGCCAGAAGGGTGTTTTCTTTTCTTTCCTGTATCTTTCGGCCTTGTCCGAATATGAGACTACCTTAACTTTTAAAATCAGGGGGAGGAACGTATCTTCCCATTTATTGAATAAACCGTTTCCACAAACACAAAATCAACGACTGGCCCCCTGAAAGTCTGGTCTGCGCAAGAACCACTTCTGAGTGCTGGCCTCGGACCTCTCTCGCGGGTTCCTCCCGAGCCCGGGACTGGAGAAGCAGGCAGGCCCGGGGACAGCGCTACAGGAAACCGGGTATTTGAGGAATATCTCCAAGCACAAGTAAGAAGATTCTAAATTTCGAACCCCAACCAGCCGTGCAAAGGCAAAACCCCAACCACGACGAGCCGAAAGAAACGCGGCACGGAGGCATCCCACGAGACATGTGCCTCCGCCACCACCCATCACTGTGGCCCCAACACGGAGGTCCCACACCACACGCTCCGCAAGACAGAAACGCTGCTAACAGAGCGAAAACTCAAAGCAAGAGGACAGAGCCACCTGGGTCTTTAGGTAGTTGCCACTAAATACAGAGCAGTGGTGCTTGAACACGTTGAAATAGAAGAAATAAATCCTGTAAAGCCCACTGTCATTGTGTATTTGCCCTGGCAGGTGCTGGGCAAAACCCAGGCGTCTGCGTGTGCCAGAGGCAGCTTCCGACTCACCAACGTTTGTAACGGCATTATTCAAAACAGCCAAAGAGTGCAGACAACCCGCGAGTCCATCAATGGCGAAACGGACGACACGTGGTCACCCACACAATGGAGTATTATCCGGCCTTAAAAAGAAAGGAAATTCTGACATTTGCTACATCATGGATGACCTTGAAAATGCTATGTCAAGAGACACACAAGGACAAAAATTTTCTGATTCCACCTGTGGGACCCCAAGAATAGACAAACTCATAGAGGCAGAAAGAATCCAGAGGTTTCTCGAGGCTGGGGGTGCAGGGCTGGGGAGTTAGTGTTTAGTGTTTGGGAAGATGAGAAAGTTCTGGGGACGGATAATAACACGGATTATACAACACTGTTTACGTACTCAGTGCCCCCGAACCATACACTTAAACATACCTAAAATGCTCAATTTTATGTTGTTTGTATTTCACAACAACAGAAGCACCGTGAACAGAGAAATTAGGAGGCCTGTCAGTCATCCCCGTGTCAGCAGAGAGGAAGGGACTGCTTTATTAAGTAAGTGATACAGAACAAGCTTCAAGAAGTAACAAATGAAAAGAGCAACCAGTTGAGAAAAATCGACAGAAGGCAGCGTTCCTTAAAACCTGCATGGTTTACTCAGGGGCTCCTGGGCCTCTCCACCGAGCACCCCCCACAGCTTGCTCGCGCTCCGTCCCCAGGGCACCACGAGCACGACACCCGAGGACTCTCCCAACGGCGACGCGGGGCAGGTGAGCGGTCCGCACACCAGCCCCCATCACACAGAAGACACCCCCCCCACAATGTTCCTAAAGAGAAGCCAACTCAAACCCACAGACTCCACCTTCTCAAGCCCTGTGAGTTCAAACGCAAGACACAAAGAACAAGGGAGACCACATCACTCGCTCATGGTTAGCAATCTGCACCTGTTTCTGGAAAACACCACGCTTTGACTAGAGCCGTAACGATTCACTAACGGCCTCCCTGAGCAAATGTTTCAGACTTTCCGACACGCAGAGCCCCAAGGCAGCGGCAGGAGCTGCAGGCTGGCCCAGTGCTGGCTCTGCCCTCACCAGCCGCCGGTTTCTTCAAGCACAGGGCTTAGCCTCACCGTCCCTGCCTGGAACAGAGGACAGAGGTAGCGCCCGTCCCACTGAGATGAGCTCCTGGCATAAATGAAGCGAGCTTAGCCCTCGGACGCATCCTCTCCTTCCCGAGGGAACAGGGGATACAGCAGAGATGCGGGGTGGCCCTCCCTCCCATCCCGCGCTACAATAGACAGAATACACCCCGGGTCCAAGACACCTGCTCTCCGGCCGCTCTGCGGAGCCCGGTCCTCAGCGAGCAAGGCTCGGATCGCGGCTGCTCAACTAGAATAGAGCAGACTCCTCTCAGTTTTACACAGAAGTTAATATTATCAACACCTCTGATGTTTGTCGTTTATGACTCTTCCTTAAAATTCTGATCCTGACCACAGCTTGTGTGCCCAGGCTAAAAACAAGCAGAAACCAAAGACCCCGGAAGCAGTCAGCTCAGCTCCCTGGCCGGATGTGGACTCGGTCTTGGGGCGGTGCCGTTCCGTCTATGGGCGCTGGAACAACACCCCAAAGCACGCCCTGTGCCCTGCGGGGACCCAAAGCAACCCCATGGCCAAGTTCAAGGGCACGGCCAAGGCCCAGCCAGTTCCTTCCTGACCCTAGCGAGCATCCCGGGATGGCCAGCTGCACACTGCCTGATACGGCGTGGCTGCTGCCGGCCGCCCCGCGGGCCACACGGCCGTCGTTTCTCCCCCGAAGGTCCGTGGAGGCCCGGCCCAGACCCCATCCACAAGGCCCTCGCTACGCGTCCCTCACCATCTGCCAGCTGCTGCCTCCTGGAGCCATCCTCTCACGTGCCCAGTGGGAAAGCGGGCTCCTCGCAAACACCCTGGAAGCCAGGGTTTTGCGTCACCCACCTGTGGCAGGGCTCCATCACCCCTGGCCGGCTGCCCAAACCACCCATGAGAAAACCTGAGGCAAGTTCTTTCTCCCCATAACCCAGGAGGAGCCGTGACGCAGGGGCGTTCTGTTCAGTCCCGGCCACCGCACGCTGACCCGTAAACTGAGGGCCGTGGGGACAGCAGTTACTCGTCTGTGACCCGGGCAGAGCCTGCGAAGGGCCTCAGATGGAAAGGCCTCCACCGAGGCGGGTCCGGCTGCAGGCAGCCCGGCGGCTCTCTGGAGCTGTTCCGTGCTGCTGACGGAGTGGGACAGAGTGTGCGGGAAGCCTGAGGGCCCCACAGGCAAGGGGTGGGCCGCACGGCCTCGGGGCCCACCTCGGTCCCAGAGGGGCCGAGACAACGTTCTGAAACCACCCACGCAGGGCCTCTCTAAAGGTCACAGGAGACCTGCTGGAAGAAGGCAAAGGTCCCCCGCGAAGGGGACACGGGAAGCGGGAGGAGGACACACGGACCTCCCAGTAAACAGAGCACATCTGTGCAGCGCGCCCGCCAGCTCAGCGTCCTGGAGGAGGGCTCCTCCCAGAACACAACGGATCGAGCCGGGCGGGCGGGCCGGGGGTCAGGAGCCTGGTGTTTACGTCCGATCCAGACAGCGGAGGGTTTATGACGACGTTTACTGACGCAAGAGCGCCCCGCTGCCGCTCGCCAGAAATTAATCAGGGGAAGAGGAATTCTTTTTAAGAAACCACTTGGCGGCCACTGCCCCGCCTGAAAGGCCGAGTGTAAGCTGAGCTCCTCCTCTGGGCCCGGGCCGCCAGGGAGCAGCAGCACACCCGGGACTCACGGGCCACGGGCCCGGGGCTCAGGCAGGGGCACACGCGCCGGGGAAACGAGGGCCCCAGGCCCCCCAGATCGGGGGTGAAGGGTCCGGTTGCGGGGCCCGCCCCCCGCCCCACACCATTCACCACAGCTCCCCAAACAGAAGCCAGGGGCGCGCACCTGCCCTCTCCGGGCCCAGGCCACTCCGGAAGGCCTCACTGTGACGGTCTGAGTGGACCCCGGCCAGCTGGCCAGACCCTGCGGAGACTTTCCCGTCGGAATAATGGGGGCCCCCAAGCTCTGCCATCTGTTGGTAAAATCCCTTTCGTAAGAGTCCTGCCATCAGTCACCAAAGGGCAAAACCGTACAACACACAGGTCTGATCCTCGTCCATCACGTGGGTTCAGCAGAGCCTCCCCGCGGGCCGGGCCGGGCCGTGTACCCAGAGCGGCAGGCTTCTCTCTCTCTCCGGCCGTGCCCTCTGCACCCCTGCACTCACAGGGCTCCCTGCTCACTCCCCCACCCCCGCCCCCGCCCCTGCACAGCCTGTGTCCGGAGCAGCCAGCCGCCGCGGGTGGAGACCATTCAGCAAGGTCATGGGCTGGGGGAGGGTGGCTGACACGTGCAAACACCCCTCCTCAAATCTGCTTCCTGAAATGATGTCAGAGTCATCCTGAAATCTCAAACGTGGGAACACCTTCAAACAAGGTATTAACATTTGTCAGAAAGGGCAGGAGTCTGACAGCACCGACAAAGCTGAAACTTGCCAGATGCTCTGGGGCTGGTTCTGGGATTTGGGAGGTTCTGGATTCCCGTAAGGATGACAGCAGCGGACATCCTGGGCACGACCGGGCCCTGGCGACGTGCCCGCCTCACGCAACCCTCCCAACATCAGTCGGTGAAGCCTCTCGTGTCCTGGGTTTTCAGAGAAGGAGACCCAGCCCAGAGGGAGGGTCTCTGAGCCCCGGGGGAGGGGCCGGGGGCGGAGGCCGGGCAGTCCACCTGCAGAGGCGGCATGTGATGAGCAAAGGGGGGAAAACTCAGGCAGGGCACTGTGAGTGGTCCCGACTCTGGCCCCGTGCCCCCACCTGTCAACCTGCACACCGACGGCCTTGCTCCACGGCGCTGGCTGTGAGGAGGTCACTGAGAAGGGGCAGTGGCGGCTACGGGACAGGCGCTCGTGTCACGCCGAGATCTGCCGGAGTGTCACCGTCTGGCTCAGAAAGGACGCGCGCAGGACCATCGCCCCGCGGCACCGCGGTCAAGCGGGCACTGCCTCCGCCGTCGCTAACTAACGACCCACTAACTCCTAGCTACTCGAGAGAGGCCCCCAGGTCACGATGTCATGGGGGCCGCACCCACCACCACGGACACTGGCAGGGGAACAAGGGAGGCAGGACTGGCGCAGGCTGCGGCTCCCCGGGGCCACAGGTGGGAGCTCAGCTGCAGGGGTGACTATTCCCTGGACCGAGGCCCCCCAAGACACCGCGAGGAGGGGGCAGGTCCCGGGCCTGTGCTCCAAAGGGCCCCTGAGTCTGAGAGGAGGCGCCAGGAACAATTTCAAGCGCAGCGACAGCCGCTGATCCTGCCTAGTCACAAAGGCCTGACCGAGGACTCCGGTGAGCCCTGCCAGCTGCCGGAGACAGGCCTCAGCGCCCGCCCGCAGCATCCAGGGCCGCAGAAGGCACCGGGCAGGAGGGCATCTAAGCAGCCATGCCTGAGTCCTGCCTCCGTGACCACCGTCCCCTCCCACCACTCCGGCGTCTACTCTCCATCGGCAAGGGAGACAGACCGCCACGAACCCTGCGGAGCGCCAAGTGTTTACAAGTCAGCCAGACTCCACGCTGTGTGTGTTTTGTTATCTCGAAGGAGGATGCACATTCCGGAAACCATCTTACAGCAGCGCTGAGATGGTCTTCTGGTCATAAGGCCTCACCTCCTGCGGGGAGAAGAAAAGGCTGGCTTCCTTAAAAGTAAGCAATCTGTAATTCCACTTGAAAGTGAAATTGTACTTATTTTTAAACGATTTGAATTAGTGTTTACGTGAACATAACGTACTTCCAGACGCAACAGACCAAGCATGGTATTTATGACCTAACCATGTCATGTGAAACGCACGAGTTACAAAACAGAAAAGGTAAATTTTAATGTGGAAAAAGAGCCCCCCGCAAAGCCCCCCCCCCACTAAAAAAATCATTGAAAAGGAGAAGCTGTGTTACCCTCCGACCCCCCAGGATAAAAATGTGCCAGCCTCTGGCTTACTTCCAACCTTCTGGCCTTGGCTTCCACTCGAACATGAGGATCATGGAATCTCGGGGGAAGGGGAAGAACGAAGACACCATTGAATACAGCCCCCCGCCCCCAAAGCATGATGAACATGAGGCCAAGAGAGACGTGGGGACACACTCGAGCTCTGCCCTGTCCGGAGGGAAACCCGATGCCGGCACAGTCATGACACGGAAGGCTCGAGAAGCAAAGGCCTACAAATTCTTCCCCGGACCAAATCCACAATGAGCTCTGCGTCTGTATTGTGGGAAAAAACACAACTTGGTAAAACCAAGGCGGGAGGGGGCGGGGGAGGGCAGGCTGGCAGGAAGCGTCCCACAAGCGCACAGAGCGCCCCGATCTGCCAGACTTCGCCATTTATAAGGTGGGACGGAAACCAGCTCGTGAAATACCTGAGTTAAAGTGCTGTGAGAGCAGCTCGTGGTGCAGATAAATTTCAGGCACCCTAAAACGCGCCAGCAGCTGTCTGACCACAACATAAAGATCAATACGGCCCGCTCGGTCACCTGGGAAACCCAAATAAGAACCAACGTGGACGGGGCGGGGGGGATAAACATCTCGATGGTGACACTGGGAACACGCTACTAACACGGACACGTTAATCTCACCCCCCACTCTGCCCACGGCAGACCAGCTTACGGCACACTAACCTCTCAGCCAAGGCCGAGGAGGCCTGGCTGACGACGGTGCTCCACGCACGCACCGTGAAAGCTTCCGAATCAGAGCGCTACTGAGGCAGCAAGGACCGCAGGGGCCAAGGCGTGAGAGGAAGAAAGCGAGGGGAGGGCGTATTTGAGCCCGTGTCTCCCCCAGAGGCGTGCGCTCACCCCGGAGGGTGCGGAGCTGAGCAGACTCTGGGGAAAGGAAATGGGATCAGAGCCTGCCAAGGTGGAGGCAGGTACTAGGAGTAAGGAGAGGAAGGGCTCCTCGCATACCAGGAGTCAGGACGGGGAGAACTCGGCTGGCCCTCGCGGACACCGAAATCAGACGGTGCATGAAAATAAAATGGTTCTTCCACCAAGACAGTGTAAAATTCTAAATCTAGATAGGCTTAAAATAGCTTCAAATATTCAAAAGCAACAGACAGAACTAACAGGAGGAAGACCGTTAACCCGCGATCACAGCAGGGTGTTTAAATACCACTAGTGGCAACTGGCACAAAAAGGGGGCCACAGACCAGTGGAGTGGGGCAGGGGGCGGGGAGGGGGGGCCGAGCACCGCCAGCAGCGTGCTTGATGCGCTCGACGGCGACCTAGAGGCTCAAGTCTTCCTGGCATACTCTTTGGTCACATACACGAAACACAGACAAAATCGACCACACGGCAGCAAAGCAAACCTCACGGAATTTTCAAACATCGAAATTATTATACACAGGAAATTCAGCAACCAAGGTGAAATTGAACTAGAAATCAATAACAAAGGCAAGATAATAAGAAACTCACAAAAAGGTAAAATGAAGAAAGACCTTCTTAAATAACCCCTGGATCCAAGAAGAAATCCAAAGGGACATTAGATATCATTCTAAGCTGAATTATAATAAAAAATGACACACCAAAATGCTCGCGCAATCCTGCTAAAGCCATATAGGTTAAAATTATAGCCTTACATCCATGTATTACAAAAGAACGTCTGGAAAAACAAAAACAAAAACAACAACAACTCAGTGACCTAAACACTTCATCAAAAACAAAACAACAACCAAAAAACAAAACAAAAAACGCAAAATAAACCCAAAGAATAAAAGGAAGCAATGGGAAGAGCAGAAATTGATTTCTTAATCCAATAGAGATAATCAAGAAAACTAAACATGGCAGCCGAAAACTATTAATAATCAAAAGGGAGACGTCAAAACACGCAAAGATAATGCAAAAGTATTTAAACAGCTTTATACAATACATTTAAAAATTCAGATGGAATGAAAAAAATTCTTTGGAAAAACCAAACACGTTAAAACTGACACGAGAAAAAACGGAAAATCTGAATAGTCCTGCATCAGTTGAGGGTACAATTTACAAATGTTCTTACAAAGAAAACAGGTTCTGAGACCGAGAAAACTCCGGGGCAGCTTCACCACTATCTTCTTCCGAATAACATCAATCTCATATAAACTCTTCAGGAGAATTTAACAGCGGTCGGCAAACTATGGCTTGGAAGCCAAATACAATCTGTGGCCCGATTTTGCACAATCTGCTAAGAAAGACTGGTCTTTACATTTTTAAATGGCTGTTTACAAAAATTTTAAGAAGAAGAAAAATACATAAGAGAAGCCATATGTGGTCCACAAAGCCTAAAATGTTTACCATCTGACTCTTTAAAGAAACACTCTGTCCACCCCAGGATTAGACAAAAAGGAACCAGCTTACCACACTTTAAGCGGCCGGCACAACTTGGACGTCAAAACCTGACAAGGCTATTTCAAGAAAAGAAAATTACAGGTCAATCTCACTCATGAGTCTGCGTGAAAGAAAGTAAGCCAAATATAAGCAAAACAAACCCAGTAGTATAGAAGGAGAATATATTAAAACCAGAGTTGGATTTATTAACACAGGTAAGGCTTAGCATTCGAGCCTCAACTGAGAAAATTCACGACATGAATCAAGCAAAGGAGAAAAGATCACGATTAATAGATTCAAAAAATCTAATACATTGCGCTAAATCAAAGGTGCCATTCAGCAGACTAAAAACAAAGAGCAAATGTCTGCACTATCATATGGTTTAACCTAATAACCGAACACCTACTTCTGAGAAAAACTCAGCAAGCTGAGGGCAGAAGAGAAATGCACTCACGTGATGAAGCCTACTTACGCAAGCCTACAGCACATATCGTACATAGTGATGAAATGTTGGATATTTTCCCCTTGATTGTTAAACAAGACAACCACGACCACTATCACCAATTCTGTTCAACATCTGACGGAGGGCCCTAGACAATGCAACGATGCAAGACAAAGACAAAAGGTTTAAAAACGAGCAAAGAAGAAATAAAACATTTGCTACCACGGACAGCTGTCGTAAAAAGCCCGAAAGAATCTACGGGTAAACCAGTAGAATAGGAAGCAAACTCCGCAAGTGGTCTAGAGACAAGGTGGCTCCGCAAAAATTAATTTCTAAATACAAACACACAACAAAAAAATAAAGTTTTAAAAACAAAGCAGCATCAAAAAAAAAAAGTAGAAGCAAATCTAACAAAAGAAATGAAAGGCCTCTAGCCTGAAAACTACAAAATGTGACTGAAGAAATTAAAGACCCCAATAAATAAAAAGATACATCGTACGCATGGACTGGAAGATTTGAAACAAGCTGATTTTAAGGCAAATCCATATATTCCCAAAGGAGATCACAGTGGTATTCGGCTGAAATCAAAAAGCTGATTTTAGGTCAGAAGGAAAGGCCAAGGGCTAAGAAGGACCATGATATGCTTTAAAATGATCAGAAGTTGGAGGAAGCACATGACCGACAGGAGCACCAATTACAAAGCTACAATTACTAAGACAATGCTGTGCTGGCATGCGGACAAACAGACAAACGGGCCAGAACGAACTCCAGAAACAGACCTAGACGCATACCTGACTGAGGACAAGATGGCAATTGCAGAGAAGTGGAGAAAGGATGAATCTTTCAAATAAATCTTTTGGGCTGGGGCACCTGCGTGGCTCAGTCGGTTGAGCATCCGACTTCGGCTCAGGTCATGATCTCACCGTTCGTGGGTTTGAGCCCCACGCTGGGCTCTGTCCTGACAGCTCGGAGCCTGGAGCCTGCTTCAAATTCTGTGTCTCCCTCTATCTCTGCCCCTGTCCTGTTCGTGCTTTGTCTCTCTCTCTCTCAAAAATAAATAAGCATTAAAAAAATTGAAAAATCTATCTATCTATCTTTCGGGCCAAATGAATGTCGAAATGGGAAAAGTAACCTTCAATTACCACCTCACATCATATTATTTTTAAAAATCAATTCCAGGGGTGCCTAGGTGGCTCAGTGGTTAGTTAAGTGTCCAACTCTTGATTTTGGCTCAGGTCACGATCTCTCAGTTCATTAAACTATGAGCCCGCATCGGGCTCCGCCCTGAGTGTGGAGCCCGCTTCAGTTTCTCTCTCTGTCTGCCCCTCCTCTGCTCGTGCTCTCTCTCTCAAAATAAATAAATAAACTTAAAACAACAAAATCAATTCCAGGTGGGCTGCAAATCTAAATGTGAGTGGTAAAAACAACGAGGCTTCTAGAAAATAATACAGAGCATCTCTACAACCTTCAAGTCGGCATAAATAAAACCACCAATAAACTTAGGACTGTGTTAAAATTAAGAACATCTGTTCACCAAAAAAATAAGTAAGGGAGAAAATAGCGAAGAAAATCACTAGCAAGGAACTCGCCTCTCGTCTATATAAATAACTCCTACAAACCAGTCAGAAAAATACAGACAGCACACACGATTTTTTAAATGAGCAAAAGACACGCACAGGCACTTCACCGGAGCGGGCACCCAGGGGCCCGGCGGGCACGCAGAGCTGCTCTCGGCACCCTTGGCCATCAGGGCGGCGCAGACACCGCTGTGAAAGAGGACAGCGCCACCAAGCGTGGCCGAGGGCGGGCCGGGGGCCTCTGTGCGTCAGCGCGTAAATGGGTTGGATTGCTTGAGAAAACTGATGGCACGTCCACGTCTTGGCACGAGAAACGCGCGCTTCGCGGGGACCGGCAGCTGTCCCGACAATGCCTTAGGAGCGTCCCAGTAGGAGCCCCAAACGGGAAACCACCCCTAAGCCCTCAACACCAGAACACGTGAACCGTGGCGTGCTCACACGGCGAGATGCCACAACCCACAGAATTGAACCACCCCAGTAAATCTCAGACATCGTTGAGTCAAAGAAGCCGAACGGAAAGAGTCAATGTCTGATGATCGTGTTAACAGAAAGTTTAAAGAGAGGAAAAACGGATCCAAGGTGTCGGGAGCGAGGCCGCTGATCCCCAGGGGGCAGGGGAGGTACGGCAGCCAGGAAGGGCGCCAAGGGCATCTGGGCGCTGGACGGCTCCGATTCCTTGATGTGCACGCCAGTTCCGAGGGTCCCGTGGTGCAAATCTATCAAGCGAAGCGCCACAGGTGCCCTCCACGGGACGCCTGTGACACTTCCGGGACAAGCTGGCTCAGGAATGGGCGCTCTGGACCAGCGCCGTTCACACACAGGCGGGAAGACGGGAAACGTGGCCACACCTGCCAACACGGACCGGTCCGATGAGCGACACTGCGGCCACGGACAACCGTGACAAAGAATAAGGAAACGCGTTCCGCGCTAATCTACGAGAATCCACAAAGGGAAGACGACAAATGCTGGGTGCCGGGACGCCTCTCGTACACCAGCCACTCGTGCCCAGCGCGAGCAAGAGACCAGCCACCAACTCATCTTATTTTCTTCGTTCACATTTTATCAGCAGACTGGAATGCCCCGTCAGGAGCACCCCACACTGCTGGGAGCACCAGTCAGAGCGCACCGACGCCCAGAGACGAGCACCAGCTCAGACGGCCTCAGTTTCCCCCGGCGTCTTCTCCCACGCCGCGAGCCAAGCCGGGGTCGCACACGGCACTCAGGCGTCGGGTCTCCGCAGGCCGCTCTCGGCCACGACGGTTCTCAGACCGTCCTCGTGTGTGGTGGCCCGGACAGTCCCGGGGGGCCGGCAGGTGTAGCACAGGACGCGCGTCCACTGGACACGGACGTTCCCCTCACGCTCAGACGAGGGAGGAACACGGCAAGGGCAACGTGCCGGTCTCTTCACACACGCCGTCCGAAGCCCACAGCCTACGATCCCTCCCCTCACCCCCCTGCTTGTCCTGGACAGCCAGCTGTCGCACACCCGGAGCCCTCCGAACACACCGCCAGCAGGTGCGCAGAGCCTTCTGTGTCCACGCTGGCAAGGCCGGGAGTGGCCACTGTGCCCCAGACGTGCTCCCACTGCCACCTCCTTTCAAACGGGAAGAAATCGGGGCTCAGTCGAGTGAACACAACGAGGCCTGAATGTGGCAGATGAGGAGGAGGAATCGAACGTTTCCATCTTAATTACACCTTGTGGTGATCAGCAACCCGGTCAGATGGCCGCTGCCGGGCCTGAAACCTCCTTCCTCTCCCCAGAGCTCACAACCTGCGTCCGAGAGGGAGGAGGGATGGACGGCACACACACCCGCGTCTGCCCAGGGCCGGCTTCCGCTCCCACACACGGCGACGGAGGGGTCAGGATGCACCCTGCGGACCCGGCCGCACGTGAGCAAGCTTTCCAGGACCAGCACGGGCCACGGCCACGGCCACGGCCACGGCCAGACCGACCAGCCCAGGCGGGACAAGTGACAAACAGTAAGGACAGGGAATGCCGGCTTGGCTCCTGCTCTCCCTGCGGGAGGAGAAGAAAACAGGAGAGAGGAGGGCACCCTCACATCCCTAACCCCAGGGGCCGGGCCCAGAGGAAGAGCCAGAGCCGGGTCTGAGCACAGGCGGGAGCACGCTGAGTGGCTGCGGGGAGGAGCTGACCCCAGCCGGGCGGTCCATGCCACCAGCTGCATCTGTCCCACCTCTGACCCCAAGCGAACTGCCCTGTGACCTTCCAGGGCACCCCCCACCCCAGCAACCCAAAGCTGACGCATCCCCGAGGACTGGTGCTCTCCTCACCGCCCCCGCACCTCCCTCCGCTCGGCCAGGCAGTCTCCCCCATCGCCCTCTCCTCTTGCCTGAGCCTGACCTCCGCCCCTGCTTCCCTTCACCTGAGAAGGACCCAAAACCCCTTTTATGGGTTGTCTTTTCCAACCCGGGCAGAAAGCACCAGATTCTGCAAGATTCTTGGGCCTGACCCTCAACTCACTGTCCCCTCGCCCCCAAGTGTAAACATCACACAGCCTGGACTTTCTAACTCACACGCTGCTGAGTAACAAAGCCACATTCAAAGTCTACTCATGTGTTTGCCTTTTAAATCCCAAACTCGAATCTGATGTTCAGAATTCCCATGGCACTCGATGAAAACGCGAGCAGGTGAACTGCTCTCCTTTTTCTGGGGCTATTTCCTAACCGCTGTGGTCACCACGGGTCTGCATGGACTTCAACATGCACACTCCACGACCGACAGAGACCACTGCAGTCAGTGCGACTCAACTCCATCCACCCAGAAGATTCCATAAGCACCCGAGGCAAAAGGGAGATGCAGCCACGGAGAACATTTCAAAAACCACTGGTGGAAAGTTCTAGAGCAGGATTCTTGGCCCGAGCCTCACAGCTCTCGCCCCACACGGAGTCTATCCTGGCTGGTTGCAGCTTCCTGGTGTTTGAGTTCTGTTTCCAACAAGAACAACTGTGTGGAACCGACTTGAAAGGTATCCCCCCAAACCGTGAAGGCACAGGAAACCCGTTTTTAACAAAAACTTGCGAAAACTATGTTTTTAGTTTACACAAAACCAGAAACTATAGAACCTAGCTTTGTAGAAAACAACAGTAAAGAGGTTTTCTTGGTAAATGATTTTATTTATTTATTTATTTTTTATTTTTTTTGGTAAATGATTTTAAACAACATCCCACGATGAATACGGGGGCTCGTGCGTCAGGCCACCTGTCCGCCCCTGTCCAGGTGAAGTCCAGCTGCTCTCGTGGATCCAAACTCGTCCAGGTGAGAAGGAGGATGGTCATCCCACCAGGTGCGGCAGGCCAGGCCCAGCTCATTCCGAACGTCCACCCCCTTTCTACTGCCAAAGGGTCTGCTTTCAACTATAAATACGGGGCCGCCCTCCTCGGAACCCTGTACCCAGTGCCCCGGTGGAGGCCTCTCAAGGGGGGAGGACAAGATCACCCATCTGTCGGCCATACCGCCACCCTCTACAAAGCCATAACGTAGGCGCTGGCCTGAAGGCCAAAACCAAAGCCACGTGTGCCCTTCTGAAGGGTCAGGGCCCGCCAGGGGGCAACATGGCCCCACCGTGAGGGGACAACGGGGCCAGGCCAACGAGCCCCACCGACGCTCCTCTGGCAGAGGGGTCACGACTGGCACAGGAGCCAGTGGGCACAGAGCTGCCTCTGCCCCGTGGCTCACCCGGTCCCTCCCCCTGCCCAGCCCCCATTGAAAGCCCAAATATTTCAGAACTGGAAACTGTTGAGAAATGCTAAAATGATGTTCTTTCGGGTAACTTACGCAAGTCAAGAAAGACCCAAATTGCACTTTTCTTCTCATGGATGGTGCCGACGGTCGAAACAATATCCCCCGGCCAGAGCAGACTCATCCCACGGCACTACGCACGCGCGGGCCAGATCCCCCAAAATCTGCTAGGAAAGGGTTAAAAAGGCCACCTCCTCAGGAGCTACAGCTGTTGAGGCCGCACTCATGCAAACTGGTCTGCCAAACCCACGCCTACCAGGACCCACATAACATCAGAAGATGTAAGAACACCCACAACCACAGACATCCCACCTTGCGGCTGTCACGCCTCAAGCCCTGTGGCCCCCTGGAGAGTTCAAGGAAAGCCCAACCGAGAACTGAGAAAGTCACATCCGCATCCAGCCAGGGCCACCAGGCTGTGTGAGTCTGACCTCGGCAAAGGTGCTGCCCGGCTGACACGCACGGATCACCATGGGCCGTGACACAGAGGCCGGAAAGCTGAACAGGGCACAAGAGTGGGAAGCTCCCCACATCCCGCTATCTTCCTCTCCAACACGGCCGGGCCGGGCCGGTCCCTGCAGCCGCGCAGGACACGCGGTCTCCAGCTCCGGGCGGTGTCACCTGCCAGGCGCTGATGCTCCATCACACCCGGGACGCTCCCCGCCCTTCTGAGAACCATGTCTGTGCCGGCCACGGGGAGGCTGTCCTGTGTCCCTCACCTGCCCGTGTAGACACGGTCCCGCCTACCTTTGCACCCCAATTCTATGAGAAACAATGTTGTACAAAATGCCCCTGATGTCCGGGGAGCAGCAGAAGGGACCACATCACCATGTAAGAGCGGACAACTTGCTCGCAACGAAAATCTCTGCTGCCCAGGTCTCCAGTTCGCCCAACACCATTTCAAACGTCCTAAAAACTCTTTCTGTCTACTAGTACCTAAGAAAGAAATCCATTAACCCTGCCTTGCTCCCTTTTCCCGGTCCTGTCTGGGAGACTAACATACAGCAGCCGGTGCCGTGTGGCTGCACGCAGGTGACCCAGGATGGAAAGCGCCCGTGCCCTCGCACAGCCACAGGGCGACCGCAGTGTTCCGGCAGGGACAGCTGGGACCAGGCGGCTTCTCGAGCAGAAAGGAGCCAAAGGGAGAACAAAAGAACGGCAGGCAGGTTTGCGTTCTGTATGTCAGACCATGGTGGGGTGATGGGGCTTTATGGGTCAGCCAGTCAGCCCCTGGTTTGGGTCACATGAATGTGAACATGAGACACATCGAGAATTCTGCACCCAAGACTGTTCAATACCGAGCGGAGGGTTTCCGCTACCTGCAACTTCACCCTAAGAGGCGTGAGCGGGCGAGAAAGGACTCCCCATACAGCGCCTAGAAAACCTCAGTTAGGTGAGAACAGACTCCATGGGATTCTCTGGAACTCCAACAGCATCTCACAGATCCCACGGAACCAACGCGTCAATGAGAAACAAGACGCTAATAAAAGCCCAGTTTCTACAAAGGATTTCCTAGGAAGACGCATAGACATCTTGAAAGGAGTAAGCTTTGGCCATGAATGCGAACGGAACACATTAGAATCTTCAGCTCTTCAAACGCAAGCTTTCCTCTTGGCTTCAGACCTCAACAACCGGGTCTTAAGAAGCAAGCTTCTGAAACATGGCCTAAGAGTTGAAAATTTTAAAAAGTGAACAACCAGCCACCCACCGCAAAAGGTCCCCAGAAAAACTCTGAGGACGAGGGCTCACCAATGAAAAAGGACCCCCTGAACAAACACAGGAAGCACGGAGTGGAGGAGCCCACGTGGCCGTGGCAGGTAGTTAGTTTTGCGCAGAAAACACACTCCTCCCATCAGTGACGACCAAATACTTAACATCAAGGGGCTTAAACCAATTTTGCAGATTCCTTTACAAATGTTATTTGAAATGGAACTGTTAGATACAAGACATCTATTTTATTTTAAAATAAAATATTTTATTTTAAAAACCGTTATCACTTTTCTGGGGTGCCTGGGTGGCTCAGTCGGTGAAGCATCCGACCCTCGATTTCAGCTCAGGTCATGATCTCATGGTTTGTGGGTCTGAGCCCCGAGTCCGGCTCTGTGCTGACAGATCAGAGCCTGCTTGGGATGCTGTCTCTCTCCCTCTCTGCCCCTCCCCTGTTCACTCTCTGTCTCTCTCAGGATAAATAAATAAACTTAAAAAAAATCATTAAAAAAATGTCATACAACTTTTTAACAACCCTCGCCTACTACCTTTCCGAAGGATACCGTATGGTAAAAGTGAGAAAATGGTTGTGACTTTGAATATCGTTTTCCATGATAAAATCCCCGAAGCTCTGAAGTTGCATTTCAGCATGGAATGTTCCAGGTCCCAGTCAGGAAGGATCACAGCATTCAAGAACAGAGGCAGGAGCACTGGGCGGAGGAGGGGGTGACAAGGACTGAGGGTGGCAGGGGGCCCGAAGTCCAACAGGACAGAGGCCCCCGTACAACGTCTGGGTTTATGACTCTGAAAGACGACCCAGAGCCGGAACCCAAGCCAGCCCTCCTGGAGAGCAGCTGCGCCCTGCGAGGGCCACTCTCCCTTCGGCCAGCGCCCTGGATCCGTGAGAGGCAGAATCTCTCTCCTCCATTTGTTTTGTAGAAAGGGGAAGGAAGGGAGGGGCAAATGTGGAACAGAAGGTTTCCTTTCATCATACACTGCTTATCACTCATTAAAAGCCAATATTCCCAATATCTTACTAAGTGGCTAAAAGCAGACCAATTTAAAAACACAAAGCCAGAGATGCTTCCAGAAGCTCGAAGTTTAGATCTGAATTTTTCTTAATCGTTATTTTCCTAAAAGTCACTATTTTATATCTTGTCCTCAAAAAACAAGTAAATAAAAGTTTCCTTGTTTTTATTGTTTGTTTGTTGAGAGAGAGAGAGAGAAAGAGAGAGAGAGCATGAGCAGGGGAGGGGCAGAGAGAGGGAAAGGGAGAATCCAGCAGCGAGCCCAACATGGGGTTCCACCCCACGACCCTGGGATCATGACCTGAGCTGAAATCAAGAGTAAGTTATTTAACTGACTGAGCCATCCAGGCGCCCTCCAAATACAAGGCTCTTAAGTGGAAGTAAAAAAGTTTCAACCCAAATCTCCCCAAGTACCCTGGTCTGCCAGTCACCTGGCCAGTCTTCCAGTCCCAGGCTCTAAGGACGGGGCAAAGACAAGCCCAGAAAAAGTTCAGAAATACACTCAAGGCACACCGCAAACGTCACCAAAGCCTGGCTCGACCGTGGCAAGACCACGTTCATTTAAACCAATGGAACACAAAGCGTGTGTCCCAGGAAGGGGCACGGTGCTTAGGGGCAAGAGACCAGGAGCCACGATCCCTTCTCCACACATGTGAGGTCTCAGATCCCAGGGAACTGGGACTGTGTCGCCCCCCCCACCCCAGAGCCCATACCCCACGCCCATCTCTCTGCTCCCAGTCTCCTCCCTGCGCCACACCAAGCTCTCACCTCCAGGCCCCTAGGCCCAGCTCCACGCGCCCCACCTGGGCAGGTGAGCTCCCCTGTCCTGACCTCGCGCATCCCTTCTGGCGGCCTCCGTGCCCCCACCCACCCCCTCTCACCACAGGGACCGCACGACACGGCCCACGGGCTCCACGGAAGCCAGCAGCCTCCACTCCTGACCCGGTCCAGTGCGCACAACGTCTGCCAGCACGGGGCGTACGTCCCTCAAGGGCGGAGGACCCATCCCGGTTCCAGGCTGGCCTCCGATCAGCTGCCTGACATCAGGCTAAGCACTGGACAGCAGTAGATAACCAGCTTCCTCATCTACGAAACAGGAATAACGGCGTTCTGGCCCACTCCACGGGGCTGTCACGCAAAACGAACGTGAGGGCTGCAAAGCACAATTCAGAATGAAGACGCCGCTCGTGTCGGCCTCCAAAAAGCACGTCGGGTTGTGACCTGGAGTACGTGAGAGACCAACGTGGGTCTGTCACCATGATAAGTTCTACACGTGAACCAGAGCCGGATCCGTGGCGCCACACAGCTCCGCACCTGTCCACGCCGGACCTGCCCCCGCCACCGGGCGCATCAATCACGGCCCTTCTGTTCCGCCGCCGAGCTGCACTCAATGGCTTCTAATCATTCTCGCGCTGGGTTTTCTGTGTCAAATACATAGCGCGGGGTTCATTCTTAAATTTCAATATCATTAATCATCCAACATTCAGCATCTCAGAACTCAGAAATTTGCATTTCTACAATGGTGGCTTTGAAAAAAAGGACATAAATGCAAATGTTCCACATACTGTATAAGAATTTTCAGAGAATTGCCAAAACAAACCATCAATGCTCCATTGACAGTGAATTTTCCGAGCTCTTCATAACGACTGAGTATCCGTGATTTTTAAAAGACAAAACACAATTTGAGGATTTAAAAAAAAAAAAAAAGTAGGTTGAAAAAGAAGTCGTTATGTCTCCATCATTTCCAGAACAAACCTTGACTGATTGAGATCCCAGATAATGATAGCAGGGGGACCGGGGACGGTGGTGGTTCACGAGCTGCAAATGTTCGCACTGGGCGCTCCGGGAAGGCCTGGGAGACGCAGACGGGAGACGGACCGGCCATTCTGAACGCCTTCTTTGAGAAAGCAGAGGAGTACGGAGTACAAGAGGCACAAGCATCTCCCATCCGAAAATCAGCTGGAAGGACTGAGGCGTTTCCTGGCCCCCGTCTCTGGAACACCTGCATTCGGCCCTCGTCAGGAACTGGTTTACTCCCCAAACCGCACCCAGCCCCGGGTCCTGCCCCCGGCCCAGAACTCCCCCAGGTCCACCAGCCGCTGTGGAGTCTCTCACGCCTTCCCCGAAGGTCATGAAGAAGTTCTTCTCCAGCTGTCACCGGCTGCTCCTGTGGCCCAGTCCCCTGACCTGAGCGGCAGGACTCCCCGTCGGCCGGCTGTGCCCACTGGCTGCACAGCAGCGCTCCTGAAAGCCTAGGCCTGGGCTTCCCCGGGCCTCGTTCAAGGCCGCTCCCGGCTGCCGAGTTCCCCATCTGCTTGTCGCGGCCCAAGGCCTTGCGCAGGGTCCACGGCCCACCTGTCACCACCTGTCACCAGCAGCTCCGAATCCGTGCCTTCCCTGTGTTAATTACACGTCCTCAAAATTCACTTCCTCCCCTTAAAACTTCGCAATATCCCTGAGACGTGCAATCATTGCAAAGCATGATGTAAGTGACATACAAATGTTCCTTTCTGAGATAATTTCTGTATTAAAATATAACAACCTTGGCAGCCAAACTGGCCGAAACAAACAGAGTCAGGATCAAACGAAGGAAGCCCGAGTGTGCGGATGAAGGAAGCCCAGAGCCCCAGCTCGGACCAGCCAGAGGCAGAGCCTTGTCCCGGGAGACTTTCAGGATTAAAACTTTATGACAGTTTGAAGAAATGAGACTATGTTGAAACTCACCAATCACTAAGTTATTGTCAACACAGACTTTTTGGCTGCTTTTATGCAGATGGGGTATTCCACACTGAACAAAATATTAAGAAATCAAAGAACGGTCCAAACTAAAGCACTGATCTTACGTACACGAGTTTTCCTCAAAATAGTTATTCTGTTTTTAACTCAACACTATATACCCTTTTCAAAGATACAGAGAGAGATAGGGCACTTGAATTACTCACTTCCAGTCCTGCTCAACCAGTTTTCCATCAAGGGCATGGTCTGGAGGGACACAGGTCCCAGGGACTCCACTGCGGGCTCCCTGAGATTTACCAGGAGGGCAGAGGAAAAAGGGCGCCTTTGCTTGTCCTGCCGGGAGGACCCCACGTGTGTCCATCCTCCATCAGTGTTGGGCCGGGGACTCACCTCCAAAGCGCACGCCCTGTGTCCTAATAAGCCCATCCTGGCCTGTTTCGGCACGTCCCCAACAGGGAAGGGTTTGGGGCGCTGGCTGAGGCAAGACGCAGGATATTTCTGTACCTGTTCTGTTCTTCTCGCTATCAAAGAGGAGTCCTTGTAGCTGGATTGCCCAGGCCCTTTCCCCAGGCTGCTCACATCATTAGGAATAGTTATTCAGGGCAATAAAACCCCAACAGTGAACAGTTTTACGTCAGAGAACCAGGGCCCGGCTCTGGCAAAGTTCAGAAAGAACAGCAATAAAATCGTAATGCATACCTCACCCGGCACCAGAGGGAGTTTTAAAGAAACACAGGGGAGAGAAAAATCATACACATCAGACAAAAAGGTCATTTTATCATCAGGGCAAAGCCAACTCACACTGCCAAGTATGAAGAGGGGGGACCGAAGGCAGCTGGGCTGTCCCCGGGCCACAGGGGAGCACGGCAGGGCGGGGACGGCCAGGAGACAAGGGAGACTGCGCACTGGGCGGCCAGAAACAGGTCTCGGCCCCTTGTGTTCGGGAAAAGCGACAGAGAACTCCTAGAAGTTTCCCATTCAAGATAGCAAACTGAACAACCATTATTCCCTACCTCCCGTAAATCCACTCAAATTGACATAAATAGAAACATGAAAGCATTCACAGTAAAGCTGGGTAATGAGAAAACGGCAGCATAAAGTAATAAGGAACTCGGGGTACTTGCTAGAAAATCCCAATCCCGTGGGATCAAGGGGACAAGACAACAATCCCATCCGAGGCGGGAAGGAGAGTCACAGCTCAGCCCGACTCATAGGCCAGAGCAGTGCCAGGAGGTGGCAGCAGGGCGGCCGAGGGGCATCCGGTGTGCCGGGCCATGCATGGCTGCTCTGGGAAGGGGGCAGAGGCCTGAGGAGACCCGGGCTAGAAGGGGGAACATCCCCGGGGCTTCAGCCCCCCCCCCCCCACACCACCGACACCAGAACCAACACGGGAGGGACCAGGGAGGTCTGGGCTCGCCTGGTGGCCCTGCCCACACCATCCCTGACCCTCTGAGAGGGACAGAGATGACAGGGGTCAGTGGGCGACACGGCACACACGATCAGACAGGGCAACGACTATAATAAACATCAGTGGGCGAATTCTCCAGATAAAAGGCAAAGGCTCTCGGAAGGAGAACTCTGCCATTTGGTGAGACAAACCTGGAAGGTTAAGATAAGTGTGTAGAGACAGGTCTGTCAGCTAAAGAAGCCAGGGCAGAACCGCTTTTAAAATCGAGTGTCCGACTTGGGCTCAGGTCATGATCTTCTGGTTCATGAGTTCGATCCCCACATTGGGCTCTGTGCTGACAGCTCGGAGCCTGGAGCCTGCTTCGGATTCTGTGTATGTCTCTCTCTCTCTCTTCCCCTCCCCCACTCACATTCTGTCTCTGTCTCTCTCTCTCTCTCAAAAATGAATAAACGTTAAAAAAATTAAAGGCATAATAAACTTTTAGGCAAAGAAACATTAAACAAAGAAAAATACCATATATTCTATTACAAGAACTGAATTACCAAGAGCTAGCCGTTAATGTTTACGCACATAAAAACACACCAAAATACGTAAAGCACAAAAGGATCAGCAGTGCAAAAAGAATGCTGCAAACTACATTTGTCATAGAAAACTTCACATCTTTGTAGAAATCGAGCACCAAAAAGACTGAAGCTATGCTGCTTTAAATCACTTGATGAAGGTAACATTCATAGATAAACAACACACAAAGACTACATACACTCCTGTATATAAGCATATAATACGCACGCATGAGAAAACTTTATACACATACGAACTTCTTTAGACACAAAAACAGGAACAAAAGAGCATTTTTGCCCTTCAAGTGCGTGGGTGGCACGGACCAGATCAGGTCATGTCTATACCAAAACGTGCACCCCCATGTACACAGGGATGTAAATTCAAACAGTCATTTCCCGTAGCATAGTGACAACAGTGAAATGGACTAAATCCACCGAGTGCTGGGGCAGATGAAGAAAAGAACACTCTGTGTGCTCCTAAACTATAATTAAGAAGGTAAGTTAAGACCGTGTCTGGACCAGCGTCTGAAGCTCATGCCCCCAACCTCGCAATTCTACTTCGTGGAACTGATCCACAGGAGACGACTTGCAGAAGCGTCTGTACAAAATAATTACGTGATGCCAATTTGGGGCTGTTATAAATAGTGCTACAACCGCATGGATGTCCACCTATAAGCTATCGAACATAAGATTTATGTACATACCAACATCAGAAGATGCTCGTAACATATTAAAATTGAGAAGAGAGCACAGAACCCCACATACGGAATGATTACACTCTTGTGAAATGTTTGCACCCACACCCCTCTATGTTTATACACAGGAACAAGGCACACCCCCAACTCAACAGCGGTGGCTCGAGGAGTGGGAGGGGGAGCTGGGCACCGCTCGCGTCTACCTTACACACTTCGATGCAGACTGCTTAATTTTGCTTTATGCTTTACAGCAATCAATACGCGAACAATTTAAATCAATAAAGCTTTCCTATCTAAATATAACCGGGAATCCTGCTCTTTGAGGCTTCTGGCAACTCCAATCAGAGCCAAAGGAAGGTGTGAGAATGTTCTGGAGCGATCCCAAAGGGGAAGACCCAGACCCTGACCCTCCACGTCCACTCTACTGGGCCAAGCCCCGAGGCACACTAAGAGAGACGTGGGTGCCACAGGGACACTTAGCATCCGTCCGGGCGAGCCCCACCTCCTCTCTCACACAGATGCAAGACAGAACTGATCTCTAAGTGCCCTTAAAGACCACGTTGCACCGGAAGAGGCAGCAGGCTGGGCAGCAGACAGTGCTGGCTCTGGAGGGGGGTCGGTCCCGGCAGACAGGACGGGACAGTACCGCGGGCTCTACGCGGGAACACACACTGTGACTCCGCAAGGGCAGAAGGAGAAGCCCTAAGTGCACGTGCCCGTGACACTCTGCCACTGACTAGCTCTGTGACCTCAGGCAAGTCACTTCTTCCCTCCGGGTCTGAGATTCTTAGGGCCCTGTGAGAACCCTGTGCAAGCCAGATGCTCCGTGCAGTGCCTGATACAAAGCACGGAGGACCCAGGAGCGAGTCCCGTGGCCACCGAGACAGGTGCGGATCGGGTGCCGCACCTCAGACCCAGCCCAGGTGCCCCATCACAGAGGCACTCCCGCCCCACCAAGTCCCCTCAAAACCAAAGAAACTGGATGAGGAATTAACTCTCCAAATCACAGACCGGCCTAAATGGCACCTTGCTAACCACAAGCCTCCTCTCCTCGCATCAATGGAAACCACACGCCATTTTGGCTGCGTGCAAATCAAAACCAAAGACACGACCCCAAACCGCTGAGGGTGAAGAACCCACCACCTACTCTGCACTGGGCGGTCACAAACCAACAGTGGCCATGCATCGAGCCAGCAGCGGCCACGCGGTCTCACCTCGAAAGGACGGCCCTGCCATCTGCCAAGAAACAAAGGGCCGCGTCTTACCTGGATGGCTTTGGGAGCTCATTGCTAGCAACGTGCACTCCTTTAAGCGGTTCACAACGGCTCACAACTTCCACGTAAACAACAGCTCCAAAGAGCCCCCGAGTTCCACGGACACATACACGGACAGCAGCAGGGAGTGCTGGCGCACGGCCACGAGAACTCCCAGTCTTGCTGACCACGCGTCGTAGGCCAGGTCATCCAAGAGGCGGGCTCTCAGGAGGTGACCTGTGTGGTTAGAGAAGGAAAAGCAGCGTCAGTGAGGGTGTGAAGGCTCTCATCCGACAGCAACAACTGAGGAAAACAACTGAGTTGGCCTCACGGATTTTACTACCGATGGTAAACGGTCTGCCGTGGGATCGGCTCTCCAGATACAAACCACCTGGGGGTTTTGTTAGTAAATAGGTGTGAAAACACGTTGTAGAGCACCGGTGCTAAGCCTTGGCAGGATCGACGCGAAACATTTTAGAAGAAAAATCTACACAAGCCTGTTCCCACCATGTGGTTTTTCATTTGTGCGTACTTCCACCTGGCCCATCGCACAGACATCCATATCCATACACATCGTATCCGTACAGCCGTCCGTATCCAGACACCACGTCCATACAGACACCGTATCCATACAGACGTCCATATCCATACAGATGTCTGTATCTGTACAGCCACCGTATCTGTACAGACACCATATCTGCACATATATCCGTATCCGTGCAGATATTCGTATCTGCGCCGACACCATATCCGCACCACTGTCTATAACCACATAAACGCCATTATCTGTACAGACACCGTATCAGTACAGACATTCGTATCCTTACAGACACCGTATCCACAGCCATCCACATCTGCACAGACATTTGTATCCATACAGACACCTGTATCTGCACAGCAGTCCATATCTGCACAAACACTGTATCCATACAGACATTCTCATCTGTACAGATGTCCACATCCATACAGACACCGTATCCGTACAGCCGTCTGTATCCACACAGACACCATATCCATACAGACGCTGTATCCATATAGCCAAGGTATTCACATAGACATCGTATCCGCACAGATGTCCGTATCCATACAGACATCCATATCCACACAGACACCATACCTGTGCAGACATTCGTATCTGCAGAGACACCATATCCGCACAGCCATCTGTATCCACACAGACACCGTATCCGTACAGACATTCACATCCGTACAGACACTATATCCATACAGCCACCCATATCCTCACAGGCACCGTATCCGTGCAGACTTATGTATCTACATAGATGTCTGTATCCGTACAGACACCATATCTGCACATACATCAGTATCTGCACAGACATTTGTATCTGTACAGACACCATATCCACATAGCCGTCTGTATGCACACAGATACTGTATCGGTACACAGTATCCACACAGCCATCCATATCCACACAGGCATCATATCCATACAGACATATGTATCCGCACAGATGTCAATATTCGTACAGACGTCCGTATCTGCACAGACATTTGTATCCATACAGACACCAGTATCCGCACAGCGGCCCATATCTGCAAAAACACCGTATCCGTACAGACATTCGAATCTGTACAGATACTGTATCCGTATAGCCATGGTATCCATACAGATGTCCATATCCGCACAGACATCTGTATCCGCACAGCGGTCCATATGTGCACAAACACCATATCCGTACATCCATATCCATGCTCCACATTCCCCAGTCTACGCTCGGCTTCCTCACCTGACGCTGCACCTTCAGTAACTCCCCAAGTTTCCGCCTTCGTCACGGCCACCTTCTCAGCTGATTTCCATTTTCTGATTATAAAAGTAGTAACGCACTCACCACAGCGGAGTATTTCAAGTTATCCATGATGCTGCCACAGAGGCCAACGCATGGTAAGGTTCGGACCTGTTTCCTTGCTGTTCTTATTTGCCCTCTGCCCACACAGACTGCTAGCTCTGTGGTTGTGTGTCTTATTCTCTGTACTGACGTTACAGCCAGGAACGGTGCGACTCTCTCTCTTGGTAACACAGCTTTGAAGGCTGCTTCCTAGTCCACATACGGCCGGGGCTACCCCTCCTCACAACTAGGCTGGCACGTGTTACAAGCCACACTCATCAAATCCTCTCCCCAAGCCCAGTCTCCTCCATGAAACATAGCCACTTGATAGAAGGGCCCGGAGACAATTACAAGAACTCCTACCACCAACTGTTGGCTTCTGGGGTGGCATCACGGATGGTATCTTTAATACTCGCCTGTGACTGCATCATCAGAAAATGGAAACAAACTGGAGCGTCCAACTCTTGATTTCAGCTCAGGTCATGATCTTAGTTCATGAGATCAGCCCCGCATCGGGCTCTGAGCTGACAGCACAGACCCTGTCGGGACTCTCTCTCTCCCTCTCTGCCTCTCTCTCTCTCTCGAAATAAATAAATAAACTTAAAAAAGAAAAAGAAAGTGGAGACAAACTCAGAACGTGGTAACCATGGCAAGTCTCCTACTGACCCTGCCTCAAGGCCCCTCTGAGGCCTCTGTCATCTCTTCCTTTCATGATGTGACAGTTTCCTGTTCTTGATTAAATTATTCAAGGACCCTTTCTTTGCCCATTGCTTATAATCAAAGAATCTTAACCAGTCTGTCACAAGAAGTACCACTCTCCCAAGGCTAGCCATTTTGGCGGTTTCCATTACACGTTATCCATAACTCTAGGATTGAGAGCCTCACAATTATTGTTCTGTATCTGGTTGTTTCCTTAGAAAACACAGTAAATTATTTATCTCAGGTTCAAACTTTTCATTCCTCTCTTGACCAGAAGGAAACACCGTTGTCTTGAAGACAATGTAAATGGTTTGTCTGGCAAATCTCCAATGGCTCGGTATCCTTCGCACACAAGTCACAACTCGGCTGGGTATAAAAGTCTTAGAGCACACCTCTTCTCCCTTGAAACCTTCAGACCCTGCCCCACCCTCAGCCCTGCCCAAAACCCCACGTCCTGCTTAAGGACACTTCCTTCCCTTTGGGGACTGAGTTTCAGTGAAGATGCTGTTGCCATTTTTCTGCTGTCTGGATTCCACTACAACATTTTGCTTTCATCTTGAAATCCAAAAAGGCACATGGTAAGAGTCCCATTTCATTTATTTTGCTCCAGACCTGAACCTTTCAATACACACAGGTCTCTTTTCTGCTCAGAATGCTCTTCAATTAGGCTTGGGGTACTGTTTTCGTTAAACTTGTTCTGGCTTCCTCGGAGACCCCGATCCTGTGCGGCTGGCATCGCCCTCGTCTCTGGCCTCTCCCACCACTGGCACATGTGCTGTTTACTCTGCATTCCTGGGCATCTTCTCAAGTATGTTCTCCACGGCAGGGCTATTTTCCACCCTATCACTTGGATTCCTTACGGCCTCTGATACAGGTTTTAACTAAGCCCCAGACTCCCTGTTCTCTGCCGCGTGCCTCTGCGACTCATTCCTTTATCTTTCCTGCCCAGCAGACCGCCTGCTCCTCACTGGGTGTCCCGTCTGCAGAGCCACTTCTTCTCCCCACCACGGTCTCGTCAAGTTTCTTTTTTTTTTTTTTTTTCTGATTTTGACTGTGAATCATTTTCAGAGGCATATTCCTCTTCTACGTGCCAGGGTACCTCCCTATTCACCATATTCTGGGAGACCCCATGTGGGGATTTTCTGTTTGTTTATCCTCAGATGAGAATAGCTCTAGTCCAGACCCCGAGTTTGGCCAAAAGGCCGTGCGTACTTGCTCCTACCCCATCCTGCGTCTACTGCTTCTCAGAGCCAAAATCGGCTTCTTGGAGCTACACCTCTGGCAGCAGAAATACATGGTCCCCAGCCCAGTGCCCGGTGCCCAGCAGGCTCTGGCCTAGGGCAGTCTTGCCCGACTGAGATGCACTCTCTCTTCACAACTGCAGATTAAACAGAAAGCAGATATTTCTGCTACAGTACAATGTACAAGTTCTAGAAGAACCTCACACTCTGCAAAACTATACTGAAAACACCAGGACTTGTGAAAGAAAAAAAAAAAGATTGGAGTGGACTATTCAAAACTGCAGTTTGATAACCAGGCCACTGCAGAAATCAATAATGACACCAATAAAAACATTACCACAGGTTTTGTAAAAAGGCATATAAAGCTCCTAATAAATAAAAGGTGCTGCAAATGTAGAATTTTCTCTTTTAAAAAAAGGTGGCAACGGCTTTATGAGGGAGAATAAAAGGTAGAATTGAAGCCTCTGATTTATGGAATCGGGGACAAAAATGCAATCATGGGGAAAACCGGGGCACTTGGGGGGGCTCAGTCAGTTGAGCGTCTGACTTCGGCTCAGGTCAAGATCTTGTGGTTCGTGGGTTTGAGCCACACGTCGGGCTCTGTGCTGACGGCTCAGAGCCTGCTTCGGATTCTGTGTCTCCCTCTCTCTCAGCCCCTCCCCTACTCATGCTGTGTCTCTGTCTCTCTCTCAAAAATAAATAAGCTTTAAAAAAAATAACGGGAAAAACCATGCAACAGAGCACGTGGCCAAAACGGGCAGGAGGCAGGGCCAAGGAGGGAACGCGTGCATACCACGAGCGCCACGACCCTCCTCCGTGGACCACCACGCTCAGCAGGAGAGTCCCTCACATTCAAATACTGTTCCTTGATGACAGAAATCATCAACATACAGAAAAATCTAAGTATGTTTTGACCCAGCTCAACTCGTGCACTACAGATCTCTTTCTCCCAGGAACCAGCAACACTCGGGCCTTGTCACGGGACAGAGTGTGCACCAAGTGGGTCCAGTTCCTAGGGCTGCCACAGCACCGCGCCACTGACCACGTGGCTTAAAAACAACAGAAATTTATTGTTCACAGTTCTGGACGCATGAAAGTTCCACAAGTCTGCAGTCAAGGCGTCGGCAAGGCCATCCTCCCTCTGAAACCTGAAGGGAAAGTCTTCCTTGCCTCTCCCGACTTCTGGTGGTCGGTTGCTGGCAATCGCTGACACTCCTTGGCACCCTGCCTTCACCACCACATGGCTTCTCCCTGTGTCTCTGCCTTCACACGGCCACGTTCTTGTACGAACAGCAGTCATACTGGATGAGGGGCTCAACCCACCCAGTATGACTTCATCTGCACGAATGACATCTGCAACAACCCTATGTCCAAATGAGGTCGCATTCTGAGGTCCTGGGGGCTGGGACCCCCACATATCTTCTCGGGGAGGGGTCCCACGATGACACCACTCAGCCCGTCACAGCCGGTAGGCACCGCCCATGGGCTCTTCCTGACTGCTCCCACACCAGCCCATCCAACGCTGTATGAACGAAGGTTCCAGAAGACAATGTGCCCCCATCACTTCTCAATGCCCTCATCAGACCCAGACCACGATCTATGTAGACCACCTCTTCCTGGAGGCCACCAGTACCAACGAGAGAGATCTGAGGCAGAGGCACAGGGTTTGACAAGCAGCTCCAGGTAGCACAGGGACAGTTGCCCAGTGTTCTGGAGGGTTTCCTCTGCACTCTCAGGTGAGCCACCGACCGCATCACCAGCCAGGTGCCTCTGGCTTCGGCCGCACCGAGCTTATCAGCACACTCTGTGCCCCAGGTCTCTAGCTGAAGCCAAAGAGGCCTTACCAGAAACTTCTAGTCAGCTGTTGGTCCACAGGACAGCATGATGGCCAAGAGCACGGGCTTGTGAAAACCAAGACTGCCAGAGTCCTGGGCTCAGGGTCTGATGATCAGACCACCATCGTAATATGTGACCCTGAGTGAGTTACTTGACCTCTCTGTGCCCCACGTCCTAACCCACAGGAGGGGAAATGAAGACAGGAAAGGAGCACAGTCATAGAAGTAGGACTGACATAGCTTGGAGAGAGGAAGGGCACGCACTTTGAACTGTAAAACAGATCCTCCCCAGGGATTACAGACCCACTATGCGCTGCCTACAAGGAACCCATTTTAAGCATGAAGATATAAATAGGCTTAAAGTAAAAGACAGAAAAAGGTAAATCATGCGAATACTAGTCAAAAGAAAGCTGTGACAGTTACATCGATGTCAGACAAAGTAAATTTTACAGAAGGCATATCATCGGAAAAAGAAGATCACTTCACGATCTCAAAGAGGACATAACTGAAACATTTGGGAACCTGATCACAGAGCTTCACACACGAAGCAAAAATTAATGAAAGTGTAGAGAAAAACGGACAGATCTACAATTCCAGTTGTAAATTCCAACTCTGCTCTTAGGAACTATGAGAACAAATAGACCCCAAACCAGCAAGGACGGAGAGGACCGCACCACAGGAGCGTTTCTAGAACACCACCAACAGAACTCATGTTCTCCGTGTGCCTTCTGGGAGCACACAGAATGCTTGCCGACACAGACCATCTTTAGGGCCATGAAACAAATCTCGATAAATTTAAAAGGACGTAAGTCAAACATACGAAGCATGTCCTCTGACTCATTTGAAACGAGGTATCAAAAACAGAAAGATACCCAGAAAACTCCCAATTATTCGGAAATCAAATGATACGCTTCATGGGTCAGAGGTCGGAGGGGAAAGTAAAGCAGACATCAGAAGGCATTTTTGAAGTGAATAAAAATGAAAAGAGCACATATCAAAATCTGCGTAACTTGGAGGGAATCCATAGCCCCAAATGTCTACGTCAGAACAGGTTCAACTCCATGACCTCAAGGTTCACCTTGAGAAACTATAAAAAGAAGAAATTACACCCAAAATAAGCAGGAAAAAAAGAATAACAGAGCAGAAATCAGTGCAATTGAAAAGAAAAAAAAAAATACACGATGAAACTAAAAGCTGATCCTCTGAGACAATCCAATGGATAAACCTCTAGTTAACCTGGCCTGGAAAGATAAAGAGAAAGAAAGCACAAATTAATAACATCAAGAAGGCAAGAAGGAACTAACTAGAGACCAAACAGATATTATTAAGTGGACAGTAAGGGAATATCACAGCAGCTTTATGCCAATACATTTGACAATTTAGATGAACCGAACACCTCATGAGACCCAAGCTGCCGAACTCGCTCGAGAAGAGAGAGCCCACGACCAGTGTGTCTTCACGGCCACCGGACCCATCGGGGAGCCCACGTGAACCACAGGAGGTAGGAACTGGGGCTCTGGGGTGCTGGCAGCTGAGAACAAAGGCACCTGTGTCAGGGGCAGGAGAGACGGACCGGGTGATCCACGCAAGCACAGGAAACTCCCAGAAGCAAACTGGGTGGCGGAGAACCTGGTGGAGACCCTGGAGGCGGGAAGTAACAGGCAGTCCCCCTAAGACCCTTTTCGGAGACTCCCATCCCCAGGGGCCCCCATCTGCGGGGCCGTGTGAGTCCCCTTGGCCAGGGCAGGGCAGGACATGGCGACTGGCAGCCAGAGTGAACCTCACAGAAAAGGAGTCACTCCCCGGAGGAAAGCTGAAGGGCCATCACCAGGGGGAGGCAGGGACTGGGCAGTAAATGCCACAGAGGGCCACAGGGGAACAGGGCTCAGACGGTGGCTCCCTGTGGCCAGGACGCCAGGATCCCCCCCAGTCGCCTACCTGCCCCCCACAGGACCCCACCGGGCGGGCTCCAGCCGGTCCGTGACGGCACACCTACTGGCCCGGCCGTGAGTTCCACGAAAACCAGCAGGACACGTCTGTCCCTTGCCACCACTGTCCCGTCGTTGCCAGGGGAGCACTGGGCGAGGAGGTCCGAGCCCCATCCACCCAGCAAGGCCACAGCAGGCTGTACGGCCCCAGGCCAGCCTCTGTGAAATTCCTGGGTTGGAGTAAGGCCACACTCACTGAAACTTCCAGGGCCCCTCACGGGACAGACTCCACGGGGAAGAAGGCTCGGTGGCCACCGAGAGCACTTCTAGACTCACGTGCGCGCGCGCGCACACACACGCGCGCACACACACACACGAGGGGCCCTGAATAGCCAGGCACAAGGCTCTTGAACTTCCTACACCTTCTCTCTCTGGGGCCCCGTCCCCACACCTCCGCGGGGCTCCCTCCAACTTCCTGGGCGCCCAGATGGCAGTCCCCAGCCCTCCCACACACTGGTCCCATCACCCTGCTGTCTGACACGGTCACTTGTTCGTTTTTCCACGGTCATTCCCGGCCACTCCAGGCTGGCTGGAGGCCCCACGACGCCAGAGGGTGTGGTTCACGGCAGGCGTGCGACAAAAATGTGCTGAATTGAATCAACTCTCCAAACATTTTCCTGCATCCACCTCAGAAACCACCGCAAAAGGGGCTGAGCTCAGAAGCCAACTGCAAACCCACATCAAGATTAAGGATCGCGCCTGACAGGGAAGATTCCAGAAATCCATGCTCGTGGGCCGGGGGCTGAGAGAGGAAGACAGAGGAAGGAGAACCCTCGGGCCGCCAGAGGAGCGAGGTTACACGAGGAACGGGCACACCCTCAGGAAGGTGGCAGGACCCAGCGGAGAAAAATCCAGGTGATCAGAACCAACTCTTGCAGAGCTGGGGACTCCATTACACTCCCACCTCAACCCCACAAGGGAGGCAAGGCCCCTGCTCCCCAGGCCAAAAGGAGCGCCCAGCAGAGCTGTGGGACGTGTACGCCCCATCTCCCCCCTTCTCCTCCCCTGCCACGGGCACCTCTTCAGGTGGAAAGTTTCTGAACAACCCAGTGCAATATTCACGATATAAAAATGGACCAGGAGCTATTTAAATAAAATAAAATAAAATTCACGCACGATATAGTTCCTTTTATCTGGACGTAAGCATCTAACGACACTTCGCTAACTGTGAGGAGAGAAGACTCTGTAATTCTGACTCACAGGCACCTTCAGAAAGACAGGCGCCCTGCTAACTGGACAATCTCTGACACTAAGCACATATTTATATACGGACTTCTCTTTATTTTTATTTCTGCTCCATACAGAATAAATGAAACGAAGCGCGTCACCACAGCTTAAATGTACGCTAATGTTGCCTTCACCAAAATGTTAGAATCTAGGATGACCTATAGTTCTCTCCTGCAGCTGCCCTTAAAAATCTCAGTTGACCCGATTTCACAAAATAAGCCATAAACCTTCCAAAGAGTAAAAGTCTTAGAAACTAGAAATCCTTAAGGGAACATTCTTTTCAAAATCTTATTAAGTGGCCACAAACAAATGTGGCCGCTTGAGGAGGACATGCTTCCCCACTCACCGCGTCCTCTGCACCCCGTCACGTGGGCAAAGGATGGCCACAGCTCAAAGTCCGGGCCCCTCCCCACCCCGGCCCCGGCCTGCCAGGTGGTGGGAGAACAGCAAGCTGTTAAGAGACCAAAAACAGAGCCAAGAGCCACTCAGTACGGAGCAGCCTACGGCACCCCAATGCAGGAGGGAGGGCTCAGATCGCACCCCGATGCAGGAGGGAGGACTCAGGTCATCGGCTGGAGGCGTCAGAGAGCCAGCCCCTGAATCGGGGATGAAGTCAGGACACCCCTCTCACCGCGTCCATTCAACACGGCAGTGGAGACGTGAGCCAGGATAACATGGCAAGAAAAAGAGGCAAAGGGCACAAGGACTGGAAAGGGAAAAGATACTGCATTATTTACAGACAGTATACTGTGTCCACAGAAAACCCCCAATAACGCACCAATAACTCTTAACATTCCTACCTACTCTTCACAAGATCGCTGGGTACGAGGTCGATATACAAAAACTATCGTATGTTTACAGACCAGCAAAAATACAAATAGAAAATAAGCTCTGAAAAAAGATGCCATTTACAATAGCACCCAGGATCGGCAAATATCCAGGCCCAGATCTGCCCAAGGATGTGTGAGAACTTTGGCCGCTAAGCTATGGAACATCAAACGCGAGATCTCAGATCTCAACAAACGCACACCACACACGTGGACCGGGAGACAGCTGTGGCTACGACGTCCACATCCCCAGACTGAGTGGTGGTCAATGCAATCTCAATCCCACCAGAATTTTCTTGAAACTGGACGAGTGTATTTTAATTTTTACATGGAAGTACAAAGGACACGGAACAGCACGCCTGAAGGAAAAGACAGATACAGAGGAATTAAACTACTCAAGACCCAGATTTACTATAAACCTAATGTAATTAAGGCGCTGGTATAAGAACAGGTAAAACAAGGAACAAAATATTCTAGAATAGACTGACACAAAGACAGTAACATGATTACGGCAAAGGCTGCACTCCAAATCCACAGGGAAATGGGGTCTTCTGCGGACAAGGCTTGGGCTCCTGCTAAGTACATGGAAACAGAAAAGAGCCAGGACCCAGGCAGCACCCCGCCATGGATATTAGCTCCGGGTCAGACAAGGCCTAGCCTAAAAGACAACAAAGACAATTATCTGCAAGTAGACAAAGATTTTTTTAATTGATCTTTAAAAAACACGTTTAAAGAAACTGACAATAGTGGAAAGAAAAGGATACATTTCACTGCGTCAAAATTAAGAACTCGCATTTATCCAAAGACCAACAGAGGAAGAAAAAGGCAACCCAGAGAGCAGAGGATCATCTGCCCAACGCACACATCCAACAAAGGGCTGGTGTCCATGATCTATTAACAACTTGTATACATCATTCAGAGAAAGGCAGACGACCCAGATAAAAAATGGGCAAGAGATATGAACAGACACTTTTACAAAAGAGGATTCCAAGTGGCCAATCGCCACATAAAGAAGTGCTCGGCATCTGTGATCACAGGGAAATGCAAATTAAAACTGCGAAGGGCATATTACAAATGGCTAAAACTTAAAAGCCGTGCAGAACCCAGTGTTGGCAAGGATGTGGAAGGACTGGAGCTCTCATATCAGCCACGAGGGTGTGGACGCACCACGACGAGGGGAAATGGCTTAGTGATATTACCTGTTCCCCAGCAGAGCCACTCCTACGTGCATACCCAACAGAAATGCACACAAAAAGGACACAGCAGCCTGTCCGTGACGGCCAAAGCCTGGAAACCTCCCAAAAGTCCATCCACAGCAGAATGGATAAATTGTGGCATAATCCAACATAGAACAGGTAGACGAGAGCAAACTCCACCTATGCGCACAACACAGATGAATCACACGAACAATGCTGGGCAAAGAGCCAACAGACACACTGGAGAACAGGCCGCGTGCTTCCATGTGCATACAACTTGGAAGCAGGCAGAACCACTCTGTGCTGTTAGAAGACAAGACACTTGCCCTTGGGAGTAAGTGGTAGGGAAGCAAGTGGAAGGAGGAAGGGGGGCTTATACAGGTATGGGTCACGTTGCTTCCTAAACCAAGTGAAGATCAGTGAGAAAGTCACACACCTGAACCCTCTGGCTGGGAGGACAGAGGGAGCGTCAGCTACTCAAAGACCATCTTGCACCAAAGATCCAAAATAATACCCATTCCATTCAGACTATCGTATTTAGATCTTCTGGCCAGTGGATAGATATTTTATGGTTCTTGCTACTATGTTCTTACAATCAGCACATACACAGGAAGTATTTGCCAAATTACCCCTTCCTGAGACAATTAAACCTCACAGAAACGGGACAGGGACTCATCCTGATGACACAAGTACAGGATGGGCAATTGAAGCTGACGGAATGTACGGAAGTCCCACGAGACCCCAGGTCAGGGTATCAGGCAGGAAAAACATCCATGAAATAATTTATTATTTTCTTTTTTTGAGAGAGAGAGAAGAAAGGGCACGAGTGAGGGAAGGGCAGAAGGAGGGAGCGAGAACCTTAAGCGTGCTCCACAATGCGGGGCTCGATCCCACGACCCTGGGATCATGGCCTGAGGCACAATCAAGGCAGAAACACTGCTAGCGAGCACCGCCAGGTCATCGGGGTCTCACCCAAACACACACTCGAGCTCACAAGGGCACCTGCGTACACAAGCACACACTCGTACACACAAACACAGTTGCACACACACAAGCACACATGTATGTGCACACAAGCACCTGCTCGTGCACACACACACTGGTGAACACACACTTGCACACACACGCACGTGTTCATGCACACAGTCACATAGTAACTCAAGCATACACAGAACAACTACCTATCAGGAACAACACAACACCCGATTCTGTCTACAAAAGAAAATAGCCTATGGGGCGCCTGAGAGGCTCCGTCAGTTGAGCATCCGACTTCGGCTCAGATCATGATCTCACGGTTCGTGGGTTCGAGCCCCGTGTCGGGCTCTGTGCTGACAGCTCAGAACCTGGAGTCTGCTTCAGATTCTGTGTCTCCCTCCCCCCACTTGTGTTCTCGTTCTCATTCTCTCTCTCTCTCTCTCTCTCTCTCTCTCTCTCAAATATAAAGGAAAGCAGCCTCTCAGACCTCTGGATCCTTCTTCCAGATGGCTACGTCTATTTTGTGATAAATAAGTTTTTATTTTTTTTATCTTTATTTATTTTGGAGAGAGAGAGAGACAGAGTGTGAGCAGGGGAGGGGTAGACAGTGAGGGAGACACAGAATCCGAAGCAGGCTCCGGGCTCCGAGCTGTCAGCACAGAGCCCGACATGGGGCTTGAACTCACGAAGCGTGAGATCAAGACCTGAACCAAAGTCAGACGCTTAACTGACTGAGCCACCCAGGAGCCCCCCCATATCTTCGTTTTAACATGTATAAACTTCTTGATAAAATAAACTCTTTAGATTAAGGGTTCAAATGGATAAAGCCTCCAGATAAGACAATACTTGTTTCCTGTAGCTGCTGAATAATTTTGGAGGAAAAAATTCTGGCAGGGGGCCCCAGAAGTAGGGGATCATTTCACGTCCAAGGGCTGTGAAGGCACGTGAGATGGCCGAGGCCAGGATGCCCCAGGCAGATGGCTTCCACCCCCGCAGGAAAGCAGGACTCAGGGCGGGGCGTACACGGGACCCCCCAGGGCAGGCGACAGGCAGCCTCCTAACCTTTCCACTGTTACCGCCATAAACGCAAGGACACCCCACTTCACCAACAAGCCAGGAACCTGCCACCACCAACGGTCACAGGAGAGAAACAGCTCGGTGACAGTAGACTCCTGTCAACCAAATGCCTGGTCGGCTCCTGTTAATAAAAGGCTGAACCTCCTTGTTTTCCTTCCCTCAACCACAAAGAAACCACTTTTTCTAAAAGTGGATGGTCAAAGAGTGGTACCAGGTCCTGAGGGACCCCCCAGACCCACACAGGGGGTCTGAGAAGTCCAAATTGCTTTCATAGTAACACTAAGATGCTGTCTGCCCTTCTCCCTCTTCTTCCCTCAAGGGTGTATGGTGGAATGTTCCAGAAATCATAACAGATTAAATGTTAGAGCCGGATATGGGAATCCAGCTGTCTTCCACCAACCCAGACATTACAGAAACGGGCAAAAATGCTAAATGATGCCTCTCTTCTATGTTTTTTGTTTTACATAATAATCATTTTCATTAAAAATACGCTGTCATATTACCCTGTAATGGGTTTAGTTTGAAATGGATGTTTTTGTCATTTCTGTGGCAGTTTCTAATACCCTAGGTATCGATAGACATACGCCATTTAAACAACCGCTCTCTGGGGTCCCCGCTCATTTTCCAGGACATAAAGGGATCCTGAGACCAGACTTCTGCCCTGTAGACGTATCCCCAACACTCTCCCTCAGGAGACGGTCTGTGTTTCTAGGTGTCGGATACAAGAGATGGGAGCCAGCAGAGACGAGGCCCTCGGCCGGGGACGGATTTGGGGAGCAGAGATGGAGGGCACGGGAGATCGTGCATGGCCCCACACTCCACAGCAGAACCCCACCTGGTGCATACCACCCCCCAACTCTGTACGTGGACGTGGTCTCCACAAGGCAGACCGACCTGCTTGCTAGGGCTGAAGTGGACAGGCTCGGCCAGCGGCCCCACGGGCTTCCTCCTGGCCGGAGAGTGGGGTCCCCGAGGGGAGAGCAGGGTGAGGGGGCAGGGTGTCTGGCACCTAAGGGAAGAGGGACAATGACACTCCACTGGGCACCCCGGGCCAGCCTCTCCTTTACTGGCCTGCACGGTCCTGGTGCACAGTCCTCCTCTGCCGGTGCCTCGGGGCTGTGCAAGGTCCCCACAAAGCCCGAGACAGGGTTTCAGGCAGGCAGCACGTCCTTGTCTCCCACAGGCGAGGTATCTGTATCTGGAGGGGGCTTTCCCAAACCCCGAATCCTCTGGACTTTTCAAAGCAAGGGAACCCACTCTGAGTCAGGCGCGACCGTCTCCAAGGGCAGGGGGCCCAGTCACCCCGGTTATTCCCGGGTCCACGCCAACCACCAGGGTCAGCACCACCAGCCCAGCGGCCGCACTGCAGTCAGATGATGCCCGGGGTCCTGCCCACGCGGTGGCCTTGCTGGGCGCCCTGGCCTCTCACCGGGAGTTTCCAGTGAGCGCCTTCGGGCAGGCTTCATCCCCCAGGACCGTGACTGTCAGGGCAGAGGAGGGTGCCTTAAACTCCCACTTTCTGAACTTACTTATCGTCGAAGCTATTTGTTTAGAGGGAGCATTTTTATCAGAAGGGAAAAAACAAAGCTGTTTTTATTTTAAAAAAAGAAAGAGAAAGTGCCGCGGACAACGAAGACACAGAATAACAGTCAACCTCTGCTTTCTCCCAGGGCATCCACCGTACAGGCACCTGTTAGTACCTGCTGTTGCCAGATCGATGCGTCAGAGAGCGAGGCACGCCGGGGACGGACGCGTCCCTTCTCGGTGGGCCTGCGGCTGTTGCCAGAGGACATGCGGAGAACTGTGGTTAGCCTTTGACAAAACACAGCCTAAGTCTCGAACTCGAAAGCAGAGGGCGTCCCGGCGGAGAGAGGGCACGGGCCCGACAGCACCTGCCGTCAGTGCCATCGCGTCCCTCTCGGGCGCACTTCCCACGTCCCCCGGGGGACAGAGTCCCACTGCCACCCCATTCGTCACTGCCACCCCCTGCTCTTGGAAAACGATCTGGCAGGCCACGCGTGTCACCAGACAAGCCCCCCCGTCCTGCTCTGGAAACCC
This sequence comes from Panthera tigris, assembly GCF_018350195.1. NCBI lineage: Eukaryota > Metazoa > Chordata > Mammalia > Carnivora > Felidae > Panthera > Panthera tigris. The sequence continues at coordinate 217,952,954 of NC_056667.1, forward strand.
GTGACCAGCAGGTCCGGAGCAGAATCCCGATCTCCCCCAGGGGCCACACAGGGAAAGGGATTTCAAGAGCGGCAATACAACACCAACAGCCATCCAGAGGGTGAAGGGGAAAGGAGGACCCCTCCCGCCGCCCCCGCCGCCGGCCCCGTCAGGAACACACCGACGTTCTGGAAACGTCTGAACCAGAAGATCAGGTGCCCAAGGCAGCAAGCACAGGTGTCTAGGGCTGGCCACGCTCAGGTGACACCGTGGCCTGCTGTTCACGGCCATCCTGGGGACCGCCACGGCCGCATCTGCCTCCCAGCCGGACGCCTAGCGGGGAGGCCAGGTGCCCGCAGGGCCTCAAGGGCCGGGCAAGCCCCGCTGCTCTCAGGCTCTTCCCTCGTCCTCGGGACCAGCCTGCATCGCTCGCTTGAGGTCCCGTTCTCCCAAGGTGTCGCTTCAAAACCACCGTCGGGATGAGTTACAGACAGCCAAATACATCATCGGCGTCTCCAGGAGTGTCAACACCGCGCAGTCTCCTAACTGGGTAAGTGAAACAGCTGTAGCCGCTGTCCCCGGCAGGGCCTCCCCCAAAGCCACCGGACCCCAGGGCACCCTCGGCGTGCCCGCCAGCCCCAGCTCCCGCTCTCAGCCCCCGGCGCCGCGTCTGTGCCGACATCGGCCTGAGTCCCGACTCACCCCCGGCCGCCAGGGCCCACCTGTCGTTGCTGCCGGGCCCTGCACAGGTGCGTGCACGCGAGCACACTCAGACACACTCACCCATGCGCCCAAACACACACGCTCAGAGTGGAGACACACGCACACTGATACACACTCACAAAAGCACACTCAGCCACTCGATGGTGCGCGCGCACACGACTACACGCACACGCTCAGTCACACTCGCAAGCGCGCCCACTCATAAGCCTGCTCGATGCACTGACCGCGCTCACGCACGCTCATTCACACAATGATAGGCGCAGATGCACCCCCGCGCCCACAAGCAAACGCGTGCCCTCACTCACACACGAGCAGTCCAGCACAGGAGACCCGGCTGGCCTGGCGTGGCCGGTAGAGGCAGGGCAGGGCTTTGAAGGCCAGTACAGACGGAGGCCTGGGCTTCGAAGGCCGTGCTGTCGGGGACGCAGCGCACCAAGCCCGCGCGCAGGTCTTAGGGGACCACCCCGTCCCCAGTCTCACTAAACGAGGGACCGGGGCGAAAACAAGCGAAAAACCCTGGAGGGGGGTGGGGGAGGGGGAGGCGGCCCCAGCGCTCAGAGGCCTCGGCAAGCGCCCGGCCAGCACCTGGCATGTGCAAGCACCCTGCGGTGGGCAGAGGACTCCTGCGCCCTTGCCGCACCGGCCTCGCGGCTCAGAAGGGAAGTCGTTTTGAATCAGGAACCCTGGACCAGATCGCAGTCGGATGAAGGCAGGGGGCCACCCGTAAGTATCTGGGGGGGAGGGCAGGAAGAGGTGGTGGGCTCAGGGCCGAAGAAGGAAGTGTGTGGCATCCGTGGGAACCCAAGGGGAGAGATCCGGAGGGCGGCTGGAGACCCAAGTCCGCGGCCGGGAAGGACGCGAGCTGGACCCGCACTCGGGGACCTGTGGTCGCAGGCACGAACAGAGACCTGGGAGGGCTGAGCCGTCGGCGAGGAGCGCAGGGTGTGAGGGCCACCGGCGTGTTGGGGGCACGGCCACCCACGCGGTGAGCGGGACAGAGCGGCCACGCAGGAGGGGGCCGGGGGCTGCAGGCCCGGGACCCAGGCCCGGGAGGGGCACCCACAGGTGTGAGAGGAAGGCCGCGGGGGCCGGCGCTGACCAGGGGGCAGCAGAACCCCGTCTCTGAGCTCCCCACCGGGCCCGACCCGACCCTTCCGCCCGTTTTTCCTCCAAACGTTCCCCGAACGCCCGCCCTGTGCCCGGTGTCCTGGGCCAGGCCACTCACCGCTTGTCCTAACGGCCAGGCTGGGCACCACTGCCCGGGGAGACAGGAGGCAGCGACACGCCCCGGGAGCAGGCAGACCACCTACCCTCACAACTGCCGGCCCCTCCCCCCACACCCTCACCCACCCCCAGGCAACTCCAAACAGTCACGTCAACACGAGCTTCCAAACAGCCTGACCGAGGAGAGGTCTCATCCAGAAGATTACGAGGGGGAGGGCGCTGTGGGCTGTCCCTCCCCCGGCACCACGAGGGGTTTTCAGCAGGTGTTTCCACGGCGGCATCTGGAGGTCGGAGGGGTCTGGACGCCCCGCCACCAAGCAGATGCGGGTCCCCAGGAGGCCCCACCTCTCGCCAGTTACCAGCACCTGCACTGCGGGCACCGTCATCCGGCCCAGACGCGGCCCAACCCTCGGGGAGGGAGTGTCAGAGAGGAGGACGCGTGTCCGGGGTTCACCCCCCCTCGCAGGTCACATCGTTGTCGCCTTCACAGCCCGCCCCCCTCCCCCCCACGACTCACGCGTGCTGTTCCCACAAGCTTCGGCACGTACTGCATTCACCCTAGAGCAGGGCCGGCAAATGCTGGGCACCGGTACCCCACCCCCGCTGCCCCCAGGAAGGCGCTGTCTGGTCGCGGCCCCCTCGGCAGAACCCTCTAGACAGTGCTCTGGACCGTCACCAGGCCATGAAGCAGGAGGTGCGCTCTGCTGACTGCCGTGGCCCTACAGCACATGTCCGCCGTGGGCGATAATGTGGCATTCCATCTGCGGCACCGCCACTCGCCTCCCGGCCACGCCCGGGACCTGCCCCCAGAAGCCGCTGCACCCCATGGGCCAGGCCGAGATGGTTAACGCCCACCAGCCACGACCAGACAGAGATCAGGGCCCAGGTGCCACTCCTCTGCTCCCAATCGCCCCATCCAGCTCAGACCCTGATACTTGTCCGCTCCGACCCGAGTGACCACGCCTGGGGGACAGTTAAAGAAAACCAGCAGGCAGGGGCTGGGGAGGGGGCCCCTGGAGGTGTTGGTCAAAAGCACACCCTTCCCGTGATGGGACGGACCCGACGCACAGCACGGGCACGATGTGTAGTAACACTGCGCTGTGCACGGGAGATTGCAGAGAGCGGGTCCCGAGCATCGTGTGGGGGCAGGGACGTCTTCAGGGATTAACCGACGTGGGATCATTTCACAACCTGCGTCAAATCAGCACGCTGTATGCTTTAAGTATGTACAATCCTTTTTGCCAACGATGCCTCCAGAAACCTGGAGGAAACCCCAGCAGACAGCAAGGGAGTACTGTGTTGCTGTCACAAACGTGACAGTGCAGACCAGGGTGCGGGGTGGGAGGGGGGACCCCTGTGGAACCCGGCTCCACGAATAAGCCCAGGCAGAATGTTCCGGCACCATGACGGCAGTGAGAAAACACCAGTGCCTCACGGACCAGAGGCTTCGTAGCAGAGGCTTTTATGGAGAAGGCGGGGGGGGGGGGGGGGGGGTCATTCCCAGTCAGCTCCTCTGGGACAGGGACCGCGTCCTCACAGGCTGGGCCACCACACCGGACAGCGCAGCCGGGGGCACTCGCAGGACCCTTCGGCCTGGCCCGGGGCATCTGTCGCTGGACCACGGCCAGGGTGAGGGTGGCCTTCCTCCAAACGTCCCATTCCGCCCCCGTCTCCGTCAAGCCCAGGAAGACGTCACCAGGGAGCACTGCCCCACCAGTGTCCGCGCCACGGGCACGGCTTGAAGGCCATCTGCTAAGTGCAGCCGCGTCTTCACGTGCCAGTGCCCCCGCTCCCCGGCCAGCTGGGGCAAAGGGGGCTTGGCCGGCCAGGAAGGAGGAGCTCGTGCGAGTCCTGGGGTCCACGGCAGGCGTGGGAGCACCGGAGACACACAAGCGGGCCACATCCGGGGAAAAAGACAGGACGCGCTGACAACGGACAGGTTGGTGATTATCCACGGACAAGTCCTCAAACACCGTTCCCCTCAGCAGGTCCCCACGCACCCCGGACCTGCCCACCCTGACACCTGTCTGGTGCTGCAGACCTCCTCGCGGTTCCTAAACTTCGGGGCCAGCCCCCCGCCGCCCTGCACTCCTCTGCACCCCCAGAGAGAGTCCCTCAGGGCCCTGCTCCCCGTGGCCCACGGGACAAAGCCTGAGCCAGCCTGCGCTCACCAGCTGTCGGGCCACCCGACTCCACTCCACTACCTCTCCATCCAGAACACGCTCCCTCCTCCGCCCAGCCCCCCAGCCTTGGCTGTAACGCCACGTAGCCGTGCTGAGCCCCCAGGCTGGGCGCTGCCCTTCCCCGGGGTTCCCCTCTACCACAGGGCCCCTCAGTCGCCCCTGCCACTGGAAACTGCAGGGTCCTCTGTGCCTCGGACCAGCAGCCCTGCCTCAGCGCGATCACGTCCGTGAGCAAAGTTCAGCCCCTGAACCAGGGCGCCGATGGTTGAGGGCCGGGGTGCAGTCAGCTAAGCCCCCTCCCGGTTACAGAGAAACTGCTGTAGGAGAGGGGTTCCGACCAGTCTGGCAGGTGCTGCAGGAAGACAGGTGGGCTCGGGGAGGCGGCACGGGCCAATCTGTGGCCCGCGAGCCACGTCCCTTAGGGAAAGGGAATGACACGGTCAGGCTTAGGAACGTGGAACACGGTAACTGGAAGGAACAGGCTGCAGAAGGCCTGACGACATTCTCCAAGGGCTCCCCGTGAGTTAAGCATGAGCACATACGTGCACACACGTGCACGTGCACACTTAACGTGTTAGTATGATGCTAGCGATACATCGTACGCAGTGGGTTGTGCTTTCTATACGCAACGCGGTATTGCACGTGTCGTACTTACGTGTACACGTATGTTTTATATATTCGCAAAAATGTATAATTATCACACACACAAGTGTTTGTCTCTTCCCATCTCCTCCCCCACAGGTGGCAAACGACAGAACAACAAGAGCCACCGGTCTTTAACCAGAAGTGACGTCTAACGGGAACGAAGGTTCGGTTTTACGAGAGGAAAAAGTTCCGGAGATCCGCTGCACAGCAAGGAGAGCGCACTCGGTGCCACGGAGCTGCGCACAGAAAAGCGGTTAAGATGGCAAATTTTAAGTTACGTGCTTCCTACCGCAGTTAAAAATGAAGATCTCTTTTGGGAGCTAGACACACATACGCACAAATTCAATGAACTGCCCCAGCGGTTTACCGCATGGCATATTTCCCTTCTTTGTCCCCAACTTCGCAGCCGCGTGCGCTGAGTGGACTTCTCCCCTGAGCCTCGCAATCCGTTTGCGAAAATAAGGAAATGCACCGGCTGACTTCCCAGAGCACAGCGGGCACTTACTACGAGCCGGCGGTCCCCGGTCAGCGGCACCTCCGGCTTACGACAAAGCGAACAGACACGCGTGTCCCCATCGCCCAAGAAAACGGCGGGAAGTGACTGGCCCAAGCCCCCACCCGCACCCCCATCAGGACGTGTGAAGTGCATCTGCACTGAGTGAGCACGTGACCCGCAGGCAATGCTCGGGCGACGGCTGCGGTCAAGGGCCTGCCTCCCTCCATCAGGACAATGAAGCGCGCAGCCAGCCGGCTGGGCCGGGGACAAACGACTCGCGCTTGGTGTTAGCAGATTCTAAACGTGCGATTTCCAATTCAGCAATACCCTTTCTTTTTATGCAGTCACTACCACACAAACATGCCTCTTGGTTGTCTCTAACTACATCTGCATGCAAAACACAGTCTAGCCAGGAAAATGCAAGTTCTGGGGGATGGAAACCCATTTTTCAAACGTGAAAGGGAAATGAAAAGAAAGAGAGAGAATAAGGTACGCTTTATTCACATGCGAAAAACACAAATGAAAGCTGATTTCATTTCTTCACCCCAACCTGGTAAATGAGGTATGTAACTTGACCCTGAGTGGTTTCAATATTACTGCTCGAGCTCTATCTCTGGGCAGCGGAAACAAACCCATCTCGGGCCAGATGCACGTCACGTGGTCGCTTACTTTCGTCCTAAAAGTATTGTGCACTTGAGGACAAGAGCCTCACTAGCGACATCAAAGCCGCCCTGGGTGAGGACCCCCGCGGTGGCCTCCCGCGTGCAGGACTCGGGCCGAAGGGGCGGTCACGCAGCCACCGCCCGGTCCCCTGTGACACGGGCTCCATCGGCTGACAGAGGCTCACTGGGCACCACACACCGGTCCCCAGGCATCCGGCCCCCGGGCAGACCAGACCCGAGGGCCGACCCGAGTGCCGCAGAGCTCACACCGCCCCACCAGGCGACAGCCTGACTTTACCTGAGGTCCCCTGATCCCTGGCTCCCCGCGGCAATCAACTACACAGAACCACACCGACAGCAGCTGGCTTCCCAAGCGAGGCAGGGCGCGCACCCACGTTAGCAGATTAAAATTAGGCACCCTAATTATTAAACTGTCGCTGCAAAAGCCGGAAATACCGTTTCTTAAATGAACAGCAGAATCACCGGATTTATTTGCCCGCGTGTGTGTGATACCCAGCCTGTCTCTCCTCATCAAGGCAGTCATAAAACGTGCTGCTGCGGATTAAGTCATTAGTATTTTCCCTAATTACAGTAACCGCTTGTTTGTAGAGCGGATCCATTCTCCCCATTCGGTTCCCTTCCCGGTAACGATATCGGAAGCTCTCCGGCAACACGAGAGCAAGGCTTGGCGCGAGACACCTCTCTGATCTGCGACCTCGGGACCCCTCCGCAGCGGCCGAGATCGGCCGCCCGAGACACTGGCCACGGGGCTCTCGTCGCTACGGGTCGGAGGCGGGCTTGAGCACGGAGGGCCCCGGGCAGGGGGTCTCCCCCACGGTGGGGAGAACCAGCGTTCCCACGGGCAGGGCCAGGCCGGGCGAGGCCAGCGCACCCCAGGTGGGAGCTCTGCCGTGCCAGCTCGCGGCTCACCCGCAGACCCAGGTGAGGCGTGCGCCCCTGCTGCGTGGCACCACCACGGGCCGCGTTGGCGTGTTACTCCCGCGGCTCCGAACCTCCCTAACCGTCCGGCTCACTGGTTTCTCTCCCTTCAGGCCAGTCCGGTGCCCAGGAAGCCACGGCCGCTCCCCGTGGCCGTCCCGGTGCCCGCCTCGCTGAGCACCCCCGCTGCCCTCGCTGCTCCAAGCCCCCTCTTCTTGCGGTGGGTCGGGCCGGTCCCGCACACAGCAGCTCAGAGGTCTGACGTCTGGGGGTTTGGAATCCGAAAGAGGGAGACTCGCGCTGGCAGCTGGGAGAGCGAGCCCGGCTCGGAGAACAGGCCTGATGGCACCGGGCAGGGCCGGGACGGGAGGAGAGGCCAGGGCCGGTCTCTTCCCCCTCGGCCAGAACAGGTGCCTCCACGCCTGGCGCCTCTGAGAACCCAGACGTGTCCACGGGGAAGGAACAAGCAAAAGTTCGTTTTGCAAATCCAGCACGCCGGAAGATTGCCAGCTGACCGCCGCCCATTCCTTTCCGTCCCAAGTAAAGTAGCCCCGCAAGGACTCGGATTCAGTTCCGGCATCCACTGCCCCCCCCCCCCCAACACCCGAAGGCCACGCTAGCCTGCGGAGCGCAGAGGAGGCAAGGACAGAGCCGCCCCGTGGCAGGGAGGAAACCGGGAAGGGGACCCCGGCTGGGGAGGCCACCGGAAGGCGAACCGCGTGATCATCTGAGCATTCGCTCCGAGTGACAGGGCGTGGCCCGCCTCCACCTTTCTGATCGGGGAGCCAGGAACACCCCGGGGGAAAAAGAGGAACACGGGTGTCCCCCGCTGCCGTGCAAAGTCAGGAAAACGGTGGGGCCTAGCTGCACAACAGTTTAACATTCTGCAGCTTCCACAAAACTCCCAAGTACATTAGCCTGTGGGTCAAGGAGCCTGGAGCTGCTCTCAGCATCTCCTCGTGGCCCGGGCACAGGAGACGGCGGCGCGGGCGCTCGGTGCACATCACGGGGCGGGCGTCCGAGGGAAAGGCCTCTTCCGGACCCCCTCCTACTCGCACAGGCACCTCGGCTCTCTTGCCCAGTCTTTCGTGGGCCTGGTGTGGTCACAGGCCCAGGGCCCTTTTGGGAGAGACTCTGAACCTCAGCTTCCCGTAGCCTGAGGCCTCCCAACCTTGTCCGCGCCATGGAGAGCTAAGAAAACGGTCTTTCCTCGGCACAGGGGGCGAGCTGCTGGGGACAAGAGCCGAAGGATGGGGGCTCCAGCCGTGAGCTCGGCACTCGCAGCCCAGCCCTACAGTGGGAGGAGCTGGGGGCAGAGACAGGCCCTGGGAACGTGGGGATGGTGGCCACAGACACTACCTGCTTCCTTCGTCTCAACCTCAAGCCTAGGAAAGAGCCCCGCCTTGCACAGCCCAGCCTTGGGGCCAAGGCTCAGAGACAGCAAACAACACGCACGCGTGGCCCGATTCTATTGGTTTCGCCCCTGGGGACTTCCAGAGGACGGCGTGACAACAGCAGGACTCGGGAGCCCCTAACCGTGGCCGCCTCATCTGTTATTCATTACAAGGCGGGAAGAGGACAGAGTCCAGGAGAGACGACGGTCAGGCTCAGAGACAGCAGGAGGTCACGAATGCACCTTCTCTGTACCGAATCAAAAGGGAGCCGCCCAGCCACCCAAAAGAGGCAGTCTCCTGCCGCTGTCCTGGGAACCCAAGCAAGCCTGACGCGGGCATTCATAAAGGCCGAGGGCAGGAAAGCCCAGGAAACGAGGTCGAGGCAGGTCCACGCGGCCGGGGAAAGGTCACAGATGGTGGAATGTGGGGAACGGAAGCTGGACCCAGCCCTAGAGCCCCCACAGGTGAGGCAAAGGACCGAGTTTTGTTCGGGAATGGGGAGCTGTGACCACCACGCAGGTGTGCCGTGACATGGCGAGGAGAAGACTGATGAGGTCAGGAGGCAGGCAAAAGAGGGAAGGGTCCCAGGGAGCACGCTTCAGGATGGCGGTCTAGGCCCCCGGCGTGGAGAGCCAAATGCTGGGAGAACGGGGAGCGGAGGCACAGCTAGGAGAGGGTGGGGACCACAGGCGAGGGGGCCACTGCCACAGCCAGGCAAGAATCCTGGCTCCGAGTGGGCCCCGCGCCACCCCTCAAGGTCTCACCGGCTGGTGTGGACAAAGGGGCACCGTGCCCTGGAAAGGCTCCAGACGAGCGTGGCCCCAGGAAGCAGGTCCTGTGGGTGCCCGGGGCAGCTGGAGGCCTCAGGGGCCAGGGCACTAGCTGACCGAGAGCCAGGAGCCATCGACGGGAGCACGCCGGCGCCTGACCCCAGAAAAGGGGAAAGCTGGTGGCTCCAGGGGTAACTGCTGGACCCCCTTAAGAAGCACCCATCAAGTCTAGAAGAGAGAGAGCCCGGCCCAAAAGGACCCCTAGCCCCTTTAACAGGAAAACTCTTGCGTGCACGGCTACGGTCCCGAGCACGCAGCCCCTGCCTGAGCAAGCCGGGCTGCCGAGGATGGAAAGCATGAGCCGTGCTCAGGGCTGGGCAAGGGGGTGAGGACAGCACGCTGCGGAGGGAGGACCTCATTGCACCACCGTCCCAGAAGCTCTGCCGTTCCTCGCTAAGGGGTGGGCGGCCCGAGGTGAGCGGCGGAATTCCGTCCACGGGAATCACGAGAGGAGCCAGACTCTCAGACTTCACACGTGCCCCCGTGTTGTGCGTGCCTCCACACACACAAGTACACGTACGTGTGTCTATGGGCGTGCACACACGTGCACACGTTATGTGGGCGTGTGCACGGGGCTGGGGCGCACGCACCGGGGCCATACATCCCAGAACTTGACCGGGAGCTCAAGAGAGGGGAGACAGGGCACTGGTGACAAAGGGCCAGGAGGAGGCCACCTCGGGCGCAGCTGCCCCGCCCTCAGGAGCCAGCGTGGCCACAAGCAGGGGCCGCACCGGGTGTCCCACTCCCCCCCACCCCCGCCCCGGACAACTGCCTCCCCCAAGCTCAGTTCCACCACACGTGACCCAGCTGTGCACCTGACCACAGGGCCCGTCACCACCAACAGGACAGCCGGGAGAGGGTGCACCTGCCACCGAAGTAAAACCTCCTGGGGCGGGACCCTTCCCCACCTGGGGAGCTGACAAGGCCCAGCATTCTGTCACAGGCCGAGGCCCCCGGGCTGTCAGGGCACCCCTCGGCTAATCCCCGCAGCTCAGCCAGGCCAGGGGCTCGATGTGCTGACCGTGCAGACAGAAAGCAGACCTGAGCGCACCCGGGAACGGCCGGGGTGCAGCTTGAACGCGGCCAGCCACGCACACCCGGCCCCCTTTCACAACGTCCGGCCCCCGCTACTGCTTTTCCGGCCCAGAAGCGCACTGCACAGCGAGCCCTGCGCCTCTGCCCAAGGGGCGGACAGCTGTGCTGTGCGCTCCTGGTAGTGTGTGAGGGAAGAGGCCTGGGCTCGGCGCTGCCTGGCTCGAACCCAAGCTGCCCACCGTCCCACCACCCTGCCTCCTCTACCGTCAGCTGGGAGGAAGTGAGGCGGAGAGGACCCACGGATGACATTTAATAACACCGCGCTGCCCGGCGCTGAAGAAATACCGTGGGATGCAGCCGGGCATCCTTCCCAACCCATAGAGGCCACTGGCCTCAGAATGTCGCTTGATCACGACAACAGTCCTCCCCGGCGGAGCCCCTCACGCCCGCTTTGCTGATGGGAAGACTGAGGCACAGGGAAGCTGGATATCTGGCCACTTACACGGTGGGAGGGACGTGAAGGGGGATTTTGCGACACATCCACCTGATGCCAAAGCTCGCTCTCCGTGTGGACCCCTTGCCTGCGGGGAGGCGGATGCGATCGGAGGGGCTCCAGGAACCACCAGGCCCGAGTGTGCCACAGCAGGCAGGACTCACCCTCCGCCTTCTCAAGGACACCCTCAGCGTGTGCCCGCCTCCGTGCTGGGCAGGAGAGCTGACACAGGTTCAACGCCTTCCGGAGCGCTCTCAGATACCTGCCTTGGTCCTCCTGGGTTGCCTGGGAACACTCCCCTGAGGGCAGGGGGTCGGTCCGTCGACAGGCATCAGGAGGCCCGGCCCCTGCCATCTTGTGGCTCCACTGTCCCCACTCCCAGGGCCCCTCCCAGGGGTGGCGGGTCCAGCAGGTCAGCCGGTGGAGGGCCAGAGTCGAGGAATCTCCCTGATGAACTCCCATCCCCCCTACCCACCTTGCCAACAGGCCAGCTCTAGCCACATGCCCCAGACTTCCTGTGCCCGGGGTACACCCGGCGTGCCCCAGCGGCCGCTGCCATGGCGGTCCTGGTCAGCGCCTCGTCTCTGGACCCTGCTGAGCCCTTCGACCCCCGTGACCCCCACAGAAGGCCGTTCCGGAACTGCTGCTAGGGCTGCGGAGGGCAGGGTGCTCCTTGGCGGCTGCTGTCCACCAGGTCCCTCTTCAGCACCCGCCCCTCTCCCCTTCCTTCCAACCACAGCGATTTCCACACAAGCGAAGCTGACTCCCCAGCCAGCTTCTGGAAGAGGCCGAGCCCCTCCGTGCGGCCCACACCCCTGGCCAGTGACAGTTCAGAGGTGGACAAGCGACCTCAGCCACAGCAAGCAGAATGGATCCAAGGCTTGTGCTGGGACAAACACACTCTTTCCCGGGGGCATGAACCAGTGTGCCTGCAGCTCGGAGAGCAGCTCACAGGATGCCCTCAGGCCGGGAACGGACGCTCCCAAACAGGGGAAAGAACGAGCCCGTCTTGACGACGAGGCGGAGGAGCTGGATCAAGCCCTGCCTGAACCCTGCCAGCCCTTCACCTGACTTCCCGGGAAAGCAAGTCAATCCGTTCCCTGCAGCACACGGTGCTCCGTGAATCCACCGTGGAGAGATCCCATGTGACGGCCAACTGCCGGAAACATCTTCTGCTCAAGGCTGAGAGCTACTCCCGAGTATCCCTCAAACACCCTTTCCCGTAATCCCCGAGAGGACACAATCTGGTCTCCTGTTTCCGTGCTCCTCTGTTCACCACAGGCTACCTGGTCCTACAACAAGGCCACCGCGGTCCCACCTATGGAAGGCTGTGCCCACAGGGCACCAGAAGTACCCAGCCGCTAAGCTCTTCACCACCCTCCCCTGCTCCCCACGCCCCACACCCGCAGCCGCTCTGCCCGAACCGTACCCAGGCCACGCAGGTCCCCTCGAGCCTCCAGCCCGCAGCAGAGGGTCATCGGAGAGCACAGCAGCACGGTGGCAGGAGGGGAGGGATACCCAGTCCTGTAGCTGACATGTCACGTGGAACAGCGAAGAGAAGCGGAGACGGGGCCGACCCCCAACGGGACTTGAACACGCACCCGGGTGGCCCTGGGGCTGCTCCCTTTTCCAGAAGGCCAGCAAGCATCACGGACGGTGAAATGCTGGCATGAGATGTCCATCACCTATGTTCACGGATCACCCTCGGGGCTGGGGACCTTGGCACCACTGGCCCGGGGACGAGTCACACCGTGGCCGAGGCCCAGGCGCAGCGGGACAGCCGCCGCCATGCCCCAAGCCCCGTGTGCGACAGCAGAAGGCCCTCCGGGTCCCTGACGCGCACAGCGGCGCCCTGGGAGCTGCCGGTGTCGGGCGTGCTGTGTGCGGGCAAGAGCTCTGTAGACTAAGAGACAGCACCCGCGGAGACCCGGACAGACGACTGGCTCCCGCACGTGACTGAGGTCCTCCGGGGAGGCGCTCACCCTGCTGTGACCTCAGCCGACACAGGCAGAGATGCCCTGAGCCGGCACGGGGACCTCAGGGGGCCCTGAAGTGACGTAAGGGACACCAAAGCCACCAACCCTCCCCTCGGTGGAGGTCGGGGGAGGAGAAGGGCCGAGCCGTAGGCACAGGCCCCCCGACCCCGCAGCAGCCCCTTCGGCCTCCCGCCTACAGCCGGCACCTCCGACTGGCGGAGACCAGGCCACACGGTCACCACAGCGAAGCGGAGATCCCGACCCGGGTCTGACCCGACACCCACGTCCGCCCGCGGAAAACAGCACGTCTACACCTGCGGAAATCCCTCCCGCACACCGCAGGCCCACGGGCACCACAGAAACGGAGCTGGCACCCCCGCCCACACCTGGAAGAGTCCACTAGAGGAGCCCTGGGACTCAAGCGCCCGACGCCAGAGCGCAGCCCCGGCTGCTACTTAACGCCAAGAATTGACAGCTTCCCCAAATGCAACACACGCGTGCACGGACGTTACCCACGCCCGCACAGAAGGGCGCTCTGACCCGGGGAAGGAGCCGGGGGCACACTTCACAGTGCTGTTTGTAACCCCAGGTCCCCAGAGGTCAACTCTCCCGTCAGGGCCGGGAGGGGAGTGGGCGCTCCTCGGCCGGGGGTCCCCGCGGCCGGCCCACGCCTCCCCAGGGTGCGTAGGAGTGCGCGGCAGGTGGGGTGTCGCAGGCGGACCGCGGGCCAGGCTGGCCACAGGGCACGCGTGCGGGCGGCTGCAAAACCAGCCACGTGCTTGAAGTGCGAGGACAACGATGAACTTCAGAGAAAGAACTCACCGGGGTGGAGGAAAGAAGCGAGGGGTCCAGGGACGCGTCCTTCAATGCGTCCCTCCAGCCCGGTGGCTGAGGAGGGAATGACGACACGGCCCCTTGTGCTGGCAAAGCGAGGCTTTCCAAGGAACGGGGACCACAAGGAACGGGGACCGGAGCCGCCCAGCGCCTTCCCAGGGCAGCACCACGCAGGACTTTGAGAGCAGGGTGGGCCTTCAGGCACCACGGCTTCCCCAATGGCTCCTCGTGACTCGCTCTGAAGGCCCACGCTGGCTGAGGGCCACCGCCCTCACACGCACACCGGTCACCACCCCAACTGCACGCCCTGGCCCCGCAGACTCACCGGGCGACTTCACCTCCTCTAGGCGTCCACGGCCCCAAAGGGGAGGTGGGGGCCAGGCTCACCAGAACGCGCCAACCCCTCGGCCCCGGGGGGGCTGAAACAGCACGCCTAAGGGGGGGAGCCTCCCACGCCAGCCCGGAAGGGCCTGCAACCCCCGCCGTGATCTGTCCACCTGCCGGGGCCCTGCTTCGGGCCGGGACACTCTAAGGACACAGTACCTGTGGAAAAAGACCCTGCAGGGGGCCAGGTGGAGCTCAGAGTTAGCTTTGGAGTCCCCACATACGAAACCGACAGCTGGATTGGAGGCTGGCTCAGGTCCCTTCCAGAATGTTCTCCTCATCGACTCCCACCGAGCTTGGGCCCTCACAACTACTCTAAAGAGTCCTGGACCCAGAAAAGTCCTCTCAGTGACACTGGATGCAGGAGGGAAGGCCCTCCCGCGCCCCCGTAGCGTGAGCTGGGAGCACACGGGGCCAGCGGGCCACCCGGGGGGCTTCGTGGCAGGTCCCGCACACACCGCTTCCCCAACCGTGTTGCCTCCACCAGGTTAGACCAAGAGAAGCCAGACACACGGCACCTCGCAGGAACCAGAACGGAGAGGCACGCAGAAACCCTGATTCCCCGATTAGGTACAAGCAGACCGCCCTTCGTGGGGACAAGCCCCCTGGTCTGTCCAGCTGGCCCTTCCCCACACGCTGCGGCCTCGGAGCCCCCAGAGCGGGCCGCCGCGGCCCCACAACTCCAGCCCCGGCTCACCGGGCTCAGGCTCTGCACCCACTGGCCCCCAACGCCCCCAGCTTCCCACGCCCCAGTGCACCTGTGTGTGCTTGCCCCCTCTTCCTCCTGTCCCCACCGGCGTCTAAGCTTGCGCAGCAGAGGCCGGGGCTTCCTGGTCAAGTCAGGGGGCCTCTGCATCTGCCCCCGAGGCCCCCCAAGGTAAGGAGCGGTCACAGTGCATCGCCACCCCTGTGAGGGACGCCCGTTCCCGGGGTGGGGGCAGGCTGAGCACCTGTAAGATAATGACCGACCCGTTGGAAACTTGTAGGGAACAAGCTCCCAACCACAACCATCGCTGCCACACCCCCAGCGAAGAGGGCCTGGGGGGGGGGGGGGGGCCACAGAAGCTTCTCTTCCAAAGTCTGAAATAGACCCGCTCCGGCAACAGCACGGGAGACGCCAGATGACGCCGCTTCTGCGGGAACACACGGCCCGGTCCCCGCCTGAGCGGCACCCCCACTTGGAAGGCCAGCTCGGGCTGTCGGCCGTAAGAACTGATTTACTGTCTCAGGCTCAAACTTCAGTCCAACAAAAGCACTTGACTCACGCGGACGGAGTACTTCGTAAACAATAGTAAACTAACACAGCCTGACATCCACCGCTCTAAACGGAGCAGACCAAAGACGTTTACACACAGGCTCGTATTAGGGTATCGTACTAAAATTATGAGGTTAGGGAAGAAAGGACTTAAGTAATGTCATTAATTCTGACATGAAACAAACGGGGAAGTGTCATTAATAAAAGCCGCGGCTCGCCCTCTGGGACACCGGAGCCCCGGACCCGGCCGGGGACGGGCTGTGCGCACAGGCCTTGGCCCCACACGGCGGCCCCATGTGCCACTTCGCCGCGTCGCCAGAATCCACTTGACTCCAAGTTTTATGGTGTCCACTTAAAAGTATGTCATCTCCAAATCAGGACCAAGCAGTTTCCAGATTGAGGCCGGGAGGAAGCGGGCGATTCCAGAGCACGGACAGAAGCAGAGATGCCGTGAGGCCTGAAGACCGGTCCCCGACCAGGCTCTCCACCCAGGCCGACGCCGTGCCCCCTGTTCAGCCGCTCCCCCACTCCCTCATAGAGCAACTCCACCACCAGGACTGGGCACACGCAGCAGGCACGCGGCCCTCGGAGCCCCTCGAGCCCCTGGAGCCCCCAGCTAGTAAGAAGAGAGAACACCAAACCGCCAATGTCCCAACGAGCTACTGAAATTCCACCGCTGGACCCTGTCAGCAAGGAATCAAAAGGAGGCTGGGCTGGGGCGCCCGGGGGCTCAGTCGGTTAAGCGTCCGACTTCGGCTCAGGTCGTGATCTCGCGGTCCGTGAGTTCGAGCCCGGTGCCGGGCTCTGTGCTGACAGCTCAGAGCTGGAGCCCGCTTTGGATTCTGTGTCTCCCTCTCTCTGCCCCTCTCCAGCTCATGCTCTGTCTCTCTCTCTCAAACATAAATACACATTAAGGATGCTTTTTTAATAAAAAATTTTTTTTTAAAAAAGGATGCTGGACTTACGTGTCACAGTTCCTTGCACGGATGAGGGTCAGGGAAGAGGGAGACGAGGGAACGTAGTGCCAAGGACCAGCAACAGTGTGGACAAAGTCTCCAGGTCGAAGGGGGCTTGAGAAGCAAAGCAGGTAAAAAGACCGAAGCTCAGGGAACAGGACAGGTGCTACCAGATGAGGCAGGGAAAACAGAGGCCAGGGTCAGGCGGGCCTTCCAGGATCCCAAGAACAAGGGGAGGCCATAACAGGGTCTTGCAGAAGGGAAGGAAGGGTACAGGCCTACTCTCGGTAGAGACCACTGAGGATACCACACGTACAGCATACGGACTGTGCCACAACAGCCCAGACCCAGGAGGCCAGCTCCCCGAGAGGAGAGCTTGCAGGCGAGTCGGAGAACCAAATCCCCTAAATTCTTCTAATGCTAAGCATATTTATCAACTTCCCAAGGACCTGGTTTTTCTCCTTTATAAATAATCAAGCTGAAGAGGGTTTTTTTCACCAGTGGAAATAGCAGGGATTAAAAAAAAAAAAAAAAAAAAAAGTATTACTATTAAAAAGTAACACATGCTCAGAGCAAACATGTATGCAACACCAACATTTATGAAAAGTCAACGAGAGTCCCTCACAGGACATTTCCCTGACACCCCAGAGGACCGCCATCATCACTTTACAAACCCAGGTAGTTAAGAAAGAAAGATAGATAGATGGATAGATAGATACCCTGAGTACTGCTCAGGACCTGCTTTCCTAACACGCTGCACGCTTCTGACGTGTGAGCCCGTGCACGCACATTCCGAGGAAGAAAATACTGAAATGTTTTTAAGAAGTATCGCCTTTATGAACAACGGACAAAAGATCTCCCACACACATCTGGACACCTAAGCACTTCTCACGTTCTTTCCTAAGAATCAACAGTCCCGACAAACAGAATTGCTGGGATCAGAAAAATGACCATTTAAGTTTTTGACTCACAGACTTTTCTGAAGAGTAATTAAGTAATCAGTTTGCTCTCCAGAGAACAAATAATAACAACAACCAACACTTATATTGTGCTTACTATGTACCAGGCCCTATTCTAAGCAATTTCCACATAATAACTTATTTCGACTTCACAAAAACCTTATAAGATAGGAATTATTGTTATCACCACCAAGGGGGGTGTTATCAAACAACCTTCGCTGATATGATGGGCATAATGAAATCTTTCACCTAAAATTCTCCGTTAATAAAGCTAAGCTTTCTACATTAGCTACTGTAATTTGTATCATTTATAGGCTTTGCACATCTCACAATACAGATGCTCATCCTTTTCTTACTGGTTTGCAACAGCTCTTTACATAGTGTCTATTAAGCTCACGTAGGCACATCTTGTTATGTATTTTCTTTCTCTTGTTGTCTCTTAACCTCACTTACGGAGTCTTTTGCCAAAAAGAATTTTCTTTCATTCTTACGCGGCTCTATCTGTCAACATTTTCTCTTTAAGGTTTCTGGCGTGGCGTTGCGATAAGGATAGATTACGTTAGTAGTTTTTCAGAGTTTTTGATCTTTCGAATGCTTTCTTCCAATAAAATCTTCCAAGGCAATCCTGCCGACAAAACAGTTAAGGGCGAAGTGCATTCATTGGTTGGAATGGATGTGGAACACGGGGTGTTCTCTGTTATCCTCACCAGCCCCCAGGCAGGCTCAGAAGATCTTAAGCATGGGCTACACCCGACACCAGCTAACAAGACTGTTAAGACCCCTTCCAGTCCCGGGTGGCTCAGTCGGTCGAGCGTCCGACTGCGGCTCAGGTCATGATCTCGCGGTTTGTGAGTTCGAGCCCCACGCCGGGCTCTGTGCTGACAGCTCGGAGCCTGGAGCCTGCTTCCGATTCTGTGTCTCCCTCTCTCTCTCTGCCCCTCCCCTGCTCACGCTCTCTCTCTGTCCCTCAATAATAAATGTTAAAAAAAATTTTTTTAAAAAGATCCCTTCCAGTCCTACAATGCCACACACACACACACACACACACACACACACACACACACACACACACACCAGCAGACAGCACGAGAAAGCCAGAATTACTTCCCAGACCCTACCAAAACTCAGGTGTCAGCGACAGCCGCTCTGGCAACAGTCGACACCCCATTGAACCCAAAAGATACCCCAAACTGTCATCTTCTCACAGAGACCATGTCTTCCCCAAAGCCTGGACAACACTGACCTCCAGCCTCAAGACCATCGCTGGCCTGGAAGCAGAGGCGTGGAAGGGAAGAGGGAATCGGCATCTGGGACCTGATTCAGCCACGGGGAACAGATGCTCCGTTTCCTCCTCTGCAAAACGGGTACAGGGGAACCGCGTCCTGAGGAGGGGTCCTTACAACACGGGCTTGTTACATGTTAGCTAGCAGGCTATGCCACAATCGCTAGAGTTCGGATCTCCTCGCTACGAAACGCTCTGGGTTCTGCATCCACTGAGGCAGATGATCTGTCCCCAACGTTACATGGAGGGATCCCAAGGAGAGGTCACCGGTGGAGGGCCCCGGACAATTTCTTTTCCAGGAAACGCAGGACGAGGCACATCAGAAAAGGCATTCAAGCGGCCACGGATGCCACAGCCCACCCCGCACCCCTGAACAGACCCGGAGAAGAGAAAACTGATCCTAGGAAGAGAACTCACAGATCTTCCTTCAGGACGTTCTTTTCCCCCAAAGGAAACGCTCTGGTAACATATGTTGCGAAGGTCTGTTAAAACGGAGCATCAATTTTGACAGGGAGCCCTTCCTCTGACTTAAACCAAAGGACGCGACACCCTCCCCTAAGGTCAAGCCCGACAACAGCCTCGAACCCATGCAGACTGTCTGAGATTGAAACAAAAACCCCTCCCAACATGACGCCTGCCCCAACCCGATGGGGCAGGGGCTCAGGCCCGGCCTCCCAGGCCGCAGAGCGTGGGCAGAAGCTGAGGCCTCCACACACGGAGGCCGGGCTGGCCCAGACCCCCAGCTGCAGGCACCGATTCGGGTCCAGGAGCCCGAGCCTGGCCACAGCCTGTCGCCCGCGGCCTCTGGGCCAGCAGCTGCCTCTCATTCTGTGTGTCTCCCTCGCTCCCTGCATCAGGTATTAATCTAGTACCCGGGGCAGCTTCTGAGTGATGAAAGCCCAGCCGTTTTCAATAGAGAACGGTATGGACGGATTCTACAGGAGTGATGAAATGCTTCTTCTGCTCTGGCAATTAAGACTGCACAAAGTCGCCTTTGCCCTGGTGCCACCCCCAACATCAAAGGATGAGAAATTCAAAGCCATTCATGCTGCATTGAAGCCTCACAATGAAGCTGGAAAATGGAAGTCGATTACTGGGCATAAATATGCAGCAGTTAAAAGGAAAGTTATAACGAAATTAAACGGCAGCAACCCCACAACGTGTTCTGGAAACTTCCAGAACTAGAGTGCCCCTGGTAAACACCAAGAGGGGCACCCTTATAAAGCAGGTCTCTGACCGCGCAAAGGCGAGTTCTGCCGCCCCAGCTGCACGCAGACAGGGTGCCGTGTGGCTCTGTCGACCTTGCTGCCCTAACAGCCCCCGAGGCCTCGGAGAACATGGCATGTGGAGTTTGATTCTGCATGGCTGCGAAGCTGCTGACCACAGAACATTCTGGCTCAGGGCTGCTTAGGCCACATCTGTCCTTGGTCCCGAGGCCTACAGTAGTCCACAGTCATCCCCCCCCCTCCACTGCCCCCCGGGGCTCCCCCAGAGGCACTCCCGCTGCCAGCTTGCAGGAGAAAGGACTAACCCTAAAGAGGGCAGTGTTACATCTCCCTGCTGCATAAATCTGCTTCTCTTCTGATTGATTACTGCTCTCCTTACGAAGGTATTTGATCTTTAAAATAAAAGCCCAGAACACAGAAAGCTATACAAGTCTTACAATGTGTCAGGGTGTGTGGTTTTAAGGCAGGAAAATACTTCCCTCCCACACAAATGTGAATTCTGGGGAAAGATGCCACAGATCCAAGGGAGTAGAGTATCTGGGAAAGCTGGATCAGCCTTAAAAATAGATAATTGAACACAGATTTGAGATTTCTCAGGAGCTACCTGGGAAAAAAAAAAAATTAAATCTCGCCTATTTTTGATATCCAAAACTCCATTCTGATGAAACTTCTCTAGCAGGGTGGCATTTTGCATTTCCAATTATAATGGAGTAATTGTGTTGCCATAGTTACCGCAAAATTCTGCAATAACTTTTGTTGCTTTGTAATTGCTGTAGTGTATATTTGTGTACAAGCAGCTGAGTTTTCCTAATTCAATGCCTCTTCCTCTCCCCGATCCCCACTAACCATCACCTTTCCTGGCTCAATTCTGAAATCACATCAGTTTCATAGGACGATCCCTAACATAATGCACGGAATTACCAGAAGCAATTAAAACTCCAGGCAACCTCGATCGTATTGCAAAAGAAAAAGTGAAACCAGGCCAAGGTGCAAACCCACCAGCATTGCCCCGATCTTCTTGCTGGGCTGGCGCTGGGTGAGGGCTGTTTACATGTTTACTCCCAGGCCTTCCATGCTTAGGTGGTTTGTGGGAATAAACAGAAAAGCCTGAGTAGAGAAAAGAGAGGAAGCAAACTAACTGGCCAGGCCCCTTCCTCCCTCACCGAGGGCAGAGCCGCCCTCAGCAAGCAATTAGGTAGGTCTCTACAGTAATGCAATTAAGATTTAGTTAAGAAAGTCATTAGTTTTAAAATAACTTAAGTTTAATTTCTGCAACGCTTTATTTGAAAATTGTGTCACAGCAGGTCAATTTACAACATGCAATAAAGAAAACACTCATATCAGCTGCTGCAAGTTATTACAAATTTTTGATGTGCATTAAATGAGTACACTGGGTTCCACCCCCGGCCTTTCCAACTGATACGCACGGTCTCGTGCTGTAACAGTGTCAAATATTTCAACGTTAAATGTAAATACGAGATAATTTGCTCATAATCCCGCGGTGTGTTTTTGCAACGCGGGGAAACGCGGCTCCCACCATCTGGGCAGGACCGGGCCACAGCTCGGCCCGTGGAAATCCTGCGGGCACCCTCCCGGGGTGGCGGGCAGCACCCCCACCCCTCCCGTCACGGACCGGGGCACCCGCGCCGCGAGCCCCGGGGAGGGACGTTTTTCTGCAAACTCACAGCCCTGGACAAAGTTACATAAACGGCGCCCGCCCGGCTCCGGGCGCCCCCGGCCCACCTGCCGCGGGCTCGGCCTGGACGGGCGCCCCGCGCGTGCTCCCCACCCCACCCCACCCCCCGGAGGCCAGCCGGCCGTCCTGGCCCGGCCTCGGCGGCCCGGCTCCGGCGCCCGCTCCGGAAAACCCACGGGCTGGGCGCCACGCGCGGCCTGGCGCACGGGGCCGGGGCCGGGCCGGGCCGGGGAGCGGACCCGGGCGTCCACCTGCCGGGCCGGCGGCGGCGGGGGGCGTGGGGCCGGCGGCCCGCGGGCTGGGAGGGGGGGGCGGACGGGGGGGCGGACAATGGCCCGCGGGCCGGGGCCGGGCCGGGGCTGCGCTTACCGCGGCGGCGGCGGCGGCGGCGGGGCGGGCGCTCTAGCCCCGCGCGGGCGCTCCGAGCCGCATCTCCTCAGCCTGCGCCGCCACCACCACCACCACCACCACCACCGCCGGCGGCGGGCGGGCGGGCGCTCGGGCGGCGGCGACAGCGAGGACGCGGCCGCGGCGCGCCGGGCCCAGGCTGCTGAGGCGGCGGCGGCGGCGCGGGCGGGCGCGCGGGCTCGGGCGCGGGCGGCGGCGGGGACGGTGCTCCGCGGCGGCGGCCCCACAACCTCCCCTCCTCATTCACAAAAAATTGACCCACGTTGAACCATGATGCCGCTCCCCCCTCCAGCACGGAGCCGGGCGCTGATAGGCCCCGCCCGACGCCCGTCAGCCGCCCCGGCCCCGCCCCCCAGCCGGCGGCTCTGCAGCCATTGGCTGCGCCAGCCTTGCATCACCTCCCCTCCCGGGCCCCTCCCTTCTGCCCGATTTCTAACGAAGAGCTCGTCAATTACGGTTCGGCCCCGCCCTCCGACCGCCCTCCCCGGCCGCCCGGCCGTCCTTCCATTGGTCCACTGGGGCCCCGGGTACCGCCCCGTGTGCTCCCGCCCCTCGTCCCGCGGCGGCCAACCGCTAGGCCAGACGCCGCACAAACGGCAGGGATGCTCCGCCTCTGCCCGCCTTCCCGCACACGTCCTGGACCCCGTTGGCTGCTCGAATTGCCAATCCTGGGGGGCGTGGCTACCAAAGGACGCTCCAGGCGCCAGTCGCTGGGCGCTTCGCGGTTGAGAAAGCGCAGGGAGCCGGGCGGCTTGTGATTGTAAACGTGGGCCCTGGTCCTGGCGAGCTCCACTCGGCAGCCCCGAAGAGCTGTCCTGTGCCGGCCTAGTGATCGGGACTGCGCGCCTAGCGAGCGCACTCTTGGGCGCGGGCTGAGACAGGCGGCCGCTCGGGCCTGGCCGCGGCCTCCATCTTGGGTACTGGCGGCGGTCACGTGGTGCGGCGTGCTCCGGGAGACGCACGGGCGGCGCGGAGGGCGAGTGCGCAGGCGCGGCGGGCCCCGCCCTGCCCCGCGGCGGGAACGCGGCCTGCGGGGCGCGGGGGGGCGCTGGCCGGCGGCTGTTCCCCGACGGGCGGGGAGCGGGCCCGGTGCGCTCCGCCGGCCAGAGTCGCCCGCGCGCGGTGGTCCCGGGCCACCTATCCGCACCCAGCGCTCCGGGCTGTGAGCTGCCGTGTCGGGGTGGTTTGGGCCGCGTGGTGTGGCCGCTCCGTGTCCCGCCGGCCCTGCAGACCCCGCGGGCTGCCCGGCGGCGGGCGCGGAAAGCCACCTGCGGCCACCCCCGGCCTGTGCCCCCCCCCGCAGCAGGGTACTCGCCCTGCGGCCTGCGTGCGCCTCCCGCTTTCCGGAGTGGCGTTTGTGGCCCCGTGGGAGGGAGCACCCGCGAGGAGCGTGCGGGTGCCCGCGGGCGGCACCTGCGGGCTGGCACCGCGCTGCGACGGCCTCGGAGGGCCCGGGCTCCGTGGAGTTGTTTGGAAGGCGCTTCCTCCAGCCAAAGTTCGGCAAGGCACCTGCAGCTTGCGTGACGTTAGTTTGCTTCCGGAAAACTTCGCAGCTGGCAGGATGCTCAGAAACCTCGCAAGGTGTTTCTCAGCCCAAACTAGGGACTGAGAAAACTTGAGATCTTAATAATCAAAGTTCGTTAAATACGTTGCCTCATCACTAAAGCAGCTTCTTTCCT
The DNA here is from genome assembly GCF_018350195.1 of Panthera tigris. Lineage (NCBI taxonomy): Eukaryota > Metazoa > Chordata > Mammalia > Carnivora > Felidae > Panthera > Panthera tigris. Next base: position 217,976,212 of record NC_056667.1, read on the forward strand.
AGAAAGCAGACTCTAAAGAGATAGATCATTTAACTGGACTCAAGGGATTTTTCCCCGCTCCAGTGCCACCACGTACTTACTGGTCAGGCTCCCCTAACGTGACCCTGGACTCGCATTATACTGCAGCGCTTGCGAAGATACGCAGGCGGGTGCGGTGGAACGGGAATGCTACCTGCCTTGACAACGTGGTCATGACAGAAGAAAAGTCCATGGAGAAATCTCCAGGGGTGATTTGGTCATCGGAAGTCACCCACTAGATTGGGGGAGGAGAGGGTAGGCCTGCGCTGCCCCACCGTTGGCCGCCCTCGGTGCCCACCATCATCTAACAGAGACACGGGTACACTTCACTCATCCACTGAAACCTGGGCCTTTCCAGCTTTTATGGCCCAGATGTTTTTCCAGGAGAGAAAATTAGAAGGAAGTTTTAGTGAAACTTAATGCATTGTGGTATTATTTTATTTGTAGTATAAAGAAACTTTGTGTTTTTTTTGTTTTTCCCTGTCAAATCTCCAGAACTTAAAATCAGAAAACAGGTCAGTTTGATTATCAATCTTAGAAAAATCCTAGAGGCAACGGTGGTGAAGCCTGATGGAGTGTCTGTGACAAAGCTGGCCTGTGGGGTGCTGGCAGAGATGTGTGGCTGCTTGTTTTGAGGGCCTTTCTCTTTAGAAATGAGCAGAGATTTGTGTTTAATGTTGTTCTTGATTGTTGGCGCCTGGAGGGGAAAAAAATGTAGAATTTTCAAAATGAAAATGTGCGATTTTATAATATATTAAACGTATTGAAATCATAAGTAATGGTTAGAAAACCTTGGACATGCTAAGTAGAAACGGTGTGTCATAAGATAGCTTTACTTTGCAGCGAATGGTGGATTTCAGAATTTTAAAACAGAAGGCATAGCTGAAGATCTCCACCAGCGACCTGGCCGTTGATAGAGGAGGTACATTTATGAAATGTTCATACAAGGTGAAACTGTCAGTGGCTGCGTGACATTCAGATGATAAAAATTAAGTTACAAAGTTATTTCACGGATTGCTAAAAGTGTACAATAATCAGAAAATGCAGGGGAAATGGGTGCAAGTCTACTAAAATTAATTTTACGAGTACAAAATGAGAGTCACGTGCCTGAAGAAAGAGTCACATGGAAGAGTTCTGGGGCATAATCCAAGGGGGGACTAATTGGAAGGCAGAATTGCATTCGGAGAGATGAGCAGTCACATTGTGGTGTGCCGGGGAGCCTCGCCTCCGGTCCCCAGAGCGCCTCCAGAGGAGTGAGGCAAGAACCCCACTCACCTTTTTTGAAGAAGAATGTGGGAGCCTGAGCAGCTGCGCCCGCTGAAGGAGACCACCCACGGCTGGTAAGGACCGTAGAGTTCCACACGATGAGAGGAAGGTCTCTAACACTGAAGCCGGGAAAGCAGGTGGAAAAACGATCCAAACACCAGGCAACGTCCACTTGGGGCTTCACATAAAGGCGTTTTACAGAGAGTCCCAAACTCAGAGCGTTTTGTTTCAGGAAGGAAGTGAATCCCAGTGTGAAATAAGGAAAAAAAAAAAAAATCCTTCGATCAAAAATAAAGACAACCCCAAAGACTCAAAAAAGAAAAAATCTAGAAGCTCAGCAAGGTGGCCAATTATAAATATACAAAAAAGGAAAAAAAAAAACCAATAGCTTTCAGATATACATTCAATCAATAATTATAAATGCTACTATTTACCAAGCTTTGCTATATGGCAAGCATTGTGGTTAGCATTGTATATGCATTAGAAAAACATGACGGAAAGTTTCCAGTCACGTCAGCAAAACATTACAAACGCCTAACTGTAACATTAAACCCCAGTGGAAGTTCATGGGACTTGACAAGTGGTTGAATAGTTCACCTGGAAGAATAAACATTTGAAAACAGTCAAAAAGAGTAATGGGGGAGAAAGTGCTTCCAGAAAACAGAACCTACTGCCGAGGCTCCATAATGAAAGCAACGTGGTACCGGCTGAGATGGATGGAAAGTCCTAGAAAGTAAAGACGCATCCCCAAGCAGACAAGCTGAGGTGTAGCCAGCACGTGCAAGTGGTCTGTCCCAGCTCCTGGCGGGCAGCCTTCCAGGCTGGTCAGTGCCTGTGTCACAGCAATCGGCAAGTAGCTAGAACATCACATCCTGTAAGGATTTGAATATAAAGGCAGCTTTTCAAATTAGCAAGTGATGTGGTCGGGCACCTGCTCATCAGCTGGGGAGAAGAGTACAAAAATTGGGCTCCTGCCTCATCAGATGAAGGTTCAAGTGTTAAACAAGAAAAGTCACGAAAGTACTAAGAAAAATCTGTTACGGGCACTTCCGTAGGATTATGGAATAGGACACCGCCACCAATTGTAAAGGGAAGTACTGATAAATTTGACTGTGCTTCAGTTAAAATTTGGGGTGCCATCAACAAAGAAATAGATAAATTTTAACTGTGGCACATTCATGCAAAGGAATGTTACTCGACCATTGGAGAGAATGAGCTGCTGAGACAGATGGATGAGCGTCTACAAGTCCCACAGGAAAAGAATACACTGTGACTCCATTAATATGAAATTCAGGTGCCAGCCTGAAGGATCCACAGGGATAGAGATCAGACGTCTGGAGAACATTTTAGGCCGAGGAAATAGCACACATCCTGACTCGGGTGGAGGGCACTTAGGAGTAAACAGGTGTCTGAACTCCATGAATTTAAGAGTTGTGCCTTTCACGGGGAGATTTTACCTCAGAAGAAAACAACAGGGGAGGCAGTAGCTGCCCCAGTTTGGGGGGCAGGGGTAGAACCTCCTTGTGCATCCAAACTATAGATCAATTTAGAGGACAAATCACTGGGGCATCTCATGTTGCATAAAGGCTGAATCTCCTTCACAGTAAGAGAGCTTTCAGAGCTGACCCGAAACAAACGTCGCAAAAGCAGAGTCGTGAACAGCAAACACAAAAGGAGAATTGCCCAATAAACGTGACAGGATGTTCCATTCCCCATAACAAAGGTAATACAGCACTTTCTCTGTCTGATAAAAGCAATATGTGAAGAAATAAACGCTATCACACGTTAACTGTGTCAACTGGTAGAAACTTAGCTACCGAAGAGGACACGTACATAAATCCTTAACGTTGTGCATGTTCCCTCACCTAATGATTTCACTTCTAGAAGTTCGTTATTTCGAATGAAATAAATAATTGATGTTGGTAAAGATCTAGATAACAGATTCACAGCAACAATGATTGGAAGATACATTAATTCATGTACAGATCCATACGGAGGTAGGAATATCTATCTCCAAGTTTCCAAAAATCGGGGATTTAATATTATGGAAAGAAATCCACATTAGAATTTTAAGTGAAAAGGAAGACTATAAAACATCATTACGGCATGGCACAGTCTTTATAAATGAATACATTTATAGACACAGCAAAGACAGGAAGACGCCCATCAGAATGTTCCCAGCGCTTCCTTCTGAGGATGCGGGAGACGAGACAGCATTGTTCACTTTTTGCTCGTCCCAGCTTTCTCAATTCCCCAGTAAACGTGGGTTACTTGTGTATAAAAAAGAAATCTCTAGAGGGATATGAAATTAACTAAGGAAGCTGTGGGGCGAGGAGCTGAGGGGGTCAGCCGACCAGTTCCTGAAGTGCAGGGCTGGCCGACAGGCAGGGAGAGGCACTACCAGGTTTCAGATGCAAAGACGGAGAGGGGTAGGAGCAGGGGAGCGGCCACTATGAACCTCCGCCGGGCTTGGATCCTCAGCCGGGCGGAGCTGACCTTGACCGGGCAGACAGTCCGAACCTACCAAAGATGAAGGTCTTGTTTGTTTTCATCTCTTTTGCTTTTTGAGATAGTGTTGAGGTCACCGGCCTGTGGGAAGGACCAGGGGAGGGGGCCGGGGTGTGAGCAGAGGGGAAGATGTGGCAAGGGGCGGAGAGAGGGGGGCCACGCCTGGAGGCCAGGGCGCCAGGAAAGCAGCAGATTGAGAAATGAGAAAATAACTTTGAGCATGCTGGTGTTTTGAGGAATTTAGCTGCAAACTGTCTTAGCCTGGGTCCCGCACCGCAGAGTGTGACACGGGTCTTAGGTGCCAGCAGCTGCCCGGGAGTGCGATCCCAGGGCGAGAGCGATGGAGTGGTGTGCTAGGGCCAGGGGCCAGGCAGCAGGGAGAGCCAACGCCGGGCCGTGTAGCCAGCTGACCGGAACCGTCCGCCTGGGGCAAGGGGGTGCATTTACTCAGAGTTACCATCCAGGTGAGAAGTCCCCACACTTGCAGGTCAGGCAAGCAGAAGTCCCAAGACGGTCCCGGGAGCACCCTACCCTGAGCATCAGAGACAGTTCTGGCAGGAGACCAAAGGCACTCAGGCCTAGAGAGGAGCCCTGGCGGGGGGCACCTGAGGAGCCCATAGCAGTGGCTGGGATGGAAGCGGCCCCCGGAGAACTGCAAGGCCGAGCCAGGCATGCAGGCAGCCGGGAGGTTCAGGGTCACCTGCCGTCCCTGTGAAATTGTTTGTAGCAGCCCCTCAGGCCCAAGGGTGTCTGGGCACAGAGGATAAGCCACGTGATCACCCAGCCAATGCAAGCAGTGAGAAAGAGAGTCAGGGAGCCGGTATGGGAAGACGTGAGGGTGGGATTTTGTTTTCTCCCAGGGCAGGGGACTCCTGCCCGTCAGTGGCCACGGAGGAGGAGACTGCGGTAGCCTGAGATGGTCCCGGAGGGCACCCTGGAGGATGAGTGGAAGCTCCAGACTGTCCCTAACACGTGGTCCTGGGGCAAGGGGCTAGGGGAGGGACACACTCACAGGTCTAAAAACTTCAAAAGAGCAAATCAAGCCAACAGACCGTTCCCTCAGATATGCCCCGCGTGTCCCCCTCTGACACGCTTGCTCCATAACTGGAATTTCAAGTCGTCCCCCTACTTCCCGTGCCAGAGGGGAGGCTCTGCCCCGGCTTGTCCCCTTTCTCTTCCTACCACCTGAAGGCACTTTACTCCCACACGCCGGACACCCCAGCCCACTGCACTTGGCCTCCTTCGGCCCTGAGGGGGGCAGCCTGTGGTGCCGGCTGCCTTTGGAGGGCAGGACTGAGGAAGGGGCCCCTGCGTGGGTCCAGGAAAGGGGTTCTGACCACTTGGACGGGGACTCACGGGCTCCAGTTGTGTGGAGCAGAGCCTTGAACAGGGAGCCCGGGCCGCAGACTCCTCACCTGGGAGAAGGATATGCTAGGGGAGGGGGTGGGCGCTGGAGAGCATGAGCCCAGGCCAGGGGCCGTCTTGCTCAGGTCTAAGGGAGGTGCTGGAAAGCCCAGGCAGAAGCAACCTTAAGCAGGAGAAGTCTCTAAAGGGCAAGGGGGAGTGTATGTACAGATACAGACATGTTCTCGGTGTGGGGCAGGAGGTGAGGGTTGCACCTTACTGTAGACGTGGTCGCAGCTGAGAAACGGGCCAGGACAGGCTAATCACAGCAACCAGCAGCACTGAACGTTCTCGCTACGAGCCCTGCGTGTTGGAAACGGCCTTGGTGGGCTACCGAACGGGAGCCGAGCAGGGGTATAAGAAGGGTTGCTGAGTAGTGCCGAGGACCCAGCCAGAGTCAAAGGCAGTGTCTTTGTAGTGGCACAAAGCCACGTGGTCTGTTTTTTCTGGTAGCGCTCGGGAGCCGAGGTGCAAAGAACCGATATGGGTGGATGATGCAAGATTGGCGGCTGGATGAGGACCGCAGGGTACTGGCCGCGGTAGTGGATGAGAGTCGTCACAGGGTGCAGGCTGGCTGGAGCAGGAAAGGGACTCGGAGATAGAAAGGTAGAGCGGAGGCATGAGGGCTCCGGTGCAATGCATCAGCAGGCTTAGTGGAAGGGACTGGAAGAGGGTGTGGAAGACGGCTGTCACCCGCAGCCTGAGATTTCAGTGGCGGAGGTCAGGGCCAAGTGCAGGGCTCTGGCAAAGTGGCTGACTGGTCCACCCGAAAACATTCTCGTTTCAGAAGACCTAAGAACGTACCTAAAAGGTAGCACTTTAAAACACACGTGGCTGAGTGCACAAGGAAGTAAGGGAAATCCCAGAGACCAAATCCGGGAAGGAAACAAAGATTAGAATGGGCTAGACTGGACATTTAGGAGGAAGACGTTACCGGCCTCTCAACCCCAGGGAGTGGGTTTCATGCCCAGCTGGAGAGCTGGCTCGGAGGCTCCTATGTGAGACGTTCTCAAGCATGGCACCCTTCGCAGAAGGATGGGCTAGGAAGGAATCTGCCCCTTGGGGCGCAGACGACAAAGAGTTTTCCTGTCCGCCTTGGCTCTCAGGGTGGTGGGGCGAGGCTCCCCGAGGACTTGTTGCAGGGCCTGCCCTCGGTTGGATTTGAGTGCATACGACCTACGGGATCTAGGAACCCTCAGGCCAACAAAGTCACATGGAGAGTAGTCCAGGTAGGGGATACTCGGGGCGCCCGGCAGAAGCAAACAGCTCTAACAAGGAAAACGCCCTCAGCCCACAGATAAAGCCTCACTCAAAATGAGCTCTCCACCCAAAATTATAAAACCCTGAAGAAGTATTTCACCACGGGCAAGAGTCAGCAGAAGAGTAAAGATCAGGATCGTATCTTCTCCCCACCGCCCCCAAGACGCTGAGATAATATAACCGAGTTTGATACACATGTGCTAGATAGGTCTAAGGAAGTTAAGGAAGAATTGAATGTGTAACAAAAGAATAAGGCACTAGGGGGAAAAAAAAAAGATGAGCTTTTCAAAAAAACAAACAAAACCTCTAGACCTGAAGAATGGAGCCATTAAACTTAAAAATGCAGTGAGAAAGATCAGAACATAGAAACAACAGAACATGTTATTTGCAAATGGGAAGACAGATCTGGGGAAATTATGCAAATGGGGACCAGAGAGACGGGGGTGGAGGCTAACATCCCTGGGAGAGTGGTGGATCCACTGGAGCCCTGAGCCCGTCTTCTCCACCCCAGGGGGCCTCAGCCCCGGATGCTGCGAGAGTTGTCTGCTAATGGCTCACAGCTGCATCCTTCTCCAGAGAGCTGTCCTTGGTCAAAGGGGAGTCACCTCACCTGGAAATGCTTGGGAGCGTACCCCTCCCCTTCCAGGGGGCCCTCCAGGGATGTCTGACTGACAGGGGTAGACAGGGCCAACCCCCAAGGTAGGAGGCATGCTTCTGAACCCCCATGGGACAGGGCTGAACCAAGGCCCGAGTGTAACTCTAACTTGCTCGGCTCCTCCCTTGCCCTGTCCTGCTGACCCTCCCTCCTCCTGAGAGAAATCCCTCAAAAATAACTTGCACAAGAATCCTCACCTCCAGCTGTGCTCCTGGGGCATCTGATCTGAACAGGGTATTTCAGGAGAAGAGAACGGAGGGACCACATAGGAGTTCTTCCTCCAGAAGCATATCTGTCTCACCGTGGGTTGGTGGGGTTTGCAGACCTAACCTGTGGTCATTTCCCCAGTCCCCAGGCATGGATGTTATCAATTCATGGTACACATTAATATTCCTTCTGTGGCCTAGCATGGGGCCATGGCCAGTGGTCATAAATGTTTCATATCTGCCTGGAAAAAGTTGTGTTTGCTAATTTAAGAGTTCAGAATTCTTTCAATATGTGAACATTAGTTTCAGCTTGGGATGGATGAACTTGGCAGACACCATAGTCCCTGCTTTTGTTCCCTCACCTGCGGGGTAGTAGTTATCACAGAAGGAAAGGCCGAGAGGAAAACCTCTCAATGTGCCCCCACTGCTCTGGCCAAGATGATAAGTCAGCTGCGAGAAAATGCTGAGCAGAGAAATTGTACATGCGCAAGTAAATCTAAGCGCATGCTAAGTATGAGCTAGAGCAAACAATGGTGTCAAATGATAGATGCTTTCTGGTGTCTAATAAAAAGGCGGAGCTGGTAAGGCAGCAGGCAACGTTAGAGTTTAAGCATTTTAAGATCCTTGTATTATCTGGGAATTTAACTTTCGATTTTGTTAAGCAACAAGTGCTTCTCACAAACTTTAAAGAAGGTACTAAAAGACTTGAAACAGAATGGACAGCTTCCACGGCAGTGAGGAGCAGAGGAGAAGACAGGAAGGAAAGATGGGAAGAAAAACCATCAGTCTGATAGAATGTAGGGAAGAAGAATAGAACAACATGGAAAGAGAAGATGAAACAGAAAACCCAGAATAACACTCGGAACTAAGCCTAAGTAGATCAGTTATCACAATGAATATAAACAGACTAAATTTTCCAGGTAAAGGCAGATTGTCAGTTTGGGTTTAAAAATACAATCCATCTTCCTACTGTTTTTATTTTATTTTTTTTTTATTTTTTTTTATTTATTTTTTTTATTTTTTAATGTATGAAATTTACTGTCAAATTGGTTTCCATACAACACCCAGTGCTCATCCCAAAAGGTGCCCTCCTCAATACCCATCGCCCACCCTGCCCTCCCTCCCACCCCCCATCAACCCTCGGTTTGTTCTCAGTTTTTAACAGTCTCTTATGCTTTGGCTCTCTCCCACTCTAACCTCTTTTTTTTTTTTTTCCTTCCCCTCTTCCATGGGTTTCTGTTACGTTTCTCAGGATCCACATAAGAGTGAAACCATATGGTATCTGTCTTTCTCTGTATGGCTTATTTCACTTAGCATCACACTCTCCAGTTCCATCCACGTTGCTACAAAGGGCCATGTTTTATTCTTTCTCATTGCCACGTAGTATTCCATTGTGTATATAAACCACAATTTCTTTATCCATTCATCAGTTGATGGACATTTAGGCTCTTTCCACAATTTGGCTATTGTTGAGAGTGCTGCTATAAACATTGGGGTACAAGTGCCCCTATGCATCAGTACTCCTGTATCCCTTGGATAAATTCCTAGCAGTGCTATTGCTGGGTCATGGGGTCTTCCTACTGTTTTTAAATGATAGCCCTAAACATGAAAAGTTATAGTCTTCAGGGGCAAAAAAATGGTGTTCTAGGTCAACACTAATAAAAGGAAGTCCCTGCTACTATAATATCAGTTAAAATCGACTATAAAGAAAGAATGTATTAGAGGCAAAGGTGATCACTACATACTGGCAAGAGGGACAATCCGTCAAGGAGCTATATCAGTTTAAACTTGATCCGGGACAGAGGTTGCATTACAGAGCAGGGAAGAGGTGCTGCTAAACAACCGATGCTTGGACAAGTGGTTGACCACCCTGAAAAAAAAATTACAATTCCTGTAATTTACAGTCACATCAAGCACCTAAATATTCCAGAAAAAAGAATCTATATGTGAAAAGTGAAACTTTAAAGTTTTTTTGTTTTTTTTAAATGCCTGTTTGTTTGTTTGTTTATTTTTGAGAGAGAGAGAGTGCCAGCGGCAGAGAGGAAGAGAGAGAGGGAGACATAGAATCTGAAGTGGGCTTTATTTTTTTTTAATTTTTATTATTTTATTTTTAATGTTTTTATTTATTTTTGAGAGAAAGAGACAGACAGAGTGTGAGCTGTGAAGGGGCAGAGAGAGAGGGAGACACAGAATCCGAAGAGGCTCCAGGCTCCGAGCCGTCAGCACAGAGCTCGATGTGGAGCTTGAACTCATGAAATGCAAGATCACGACCTGAGCCGAAGTCGGACGCTCAACCGACTGAGCCACCCGGACAGCCCTGGCGGGACTTCTTTTAAAGCAGTATGACACAGAACACAAAAGGCATAAACACGAAGGGAAATATTAACAAATTTGGCATCATTGTTCAACGGCATTAGTCATTAGGGAAATGCACGTTAACCCACAATGACATACCACTTCACACCTGGTGATGGGATCGAGCCCTGAGATGGGCTCCTCACTGAGCATGGAGTCTGCTTGAGATTCTCTCTCTCCCTCTGCCCCTCCCCCACTGGTGCCTGCAATCTATCTCTCTCTGTCTCTCTCTCTGTCTCTCTCTCTCTCTCTCTCTCTCTCTCTCTCTCTCTCAAAAAAGAAAATATTCTTGGGGCGCCTGGCTGGCTCAGGTGGTTAAGTTCCTGACTTCGGCTCAGGTTATGATCTCACGGTTCGCGGGTTCAAGCCCCGCGTGGGGCTCTGTGCTGACAGCTCGGAGCCTGGAGCCTGCTTCCGATTCTGTGTCTCCCTCTCTCTCTGTCCCTCCCCCTCTCATTCTCTCTCTCTCTCTCTCTCTCTCTCTCTCTGTCTCTCTCTGTCTCTCAAAAATGAATAAAAATTAAAAAAAAATTTTTTAAAAGAAAAGAACATATTATTATGTGAATCTTTTCAACATTTGATGCCTAAAATATTGCCATCACTTATAACTTAGACTGATGAGCGGACCTGTCTCCTCGTAATTTGGACGTCTGTGCAGTTACTACATAGAGGGCACCCAGGGAGGTCTCTCTCATTGAATCCTCATGTCAACATTACCCTACAGGTGCTCTTAGTCACTGTACTGGCGAGGGCCAGGCAACTCGGGGACAGAAGTTGCTGCCTGAGGACACGTTGTGTAGACTGGGACTTCTGTGTGGGTAGGAGAGGGGTGGGGACACAAATCTGTCCTGTGTTAAATCTGTCCTGTGTTCACTGCTGTGGCCCCAGCCCTCAGCATACTGCCCAGCACGGGTAGGCACTCAGAGTATCGGCTGGGGGGGATTATTCTAGAAACATCTATGAAGCGATGATGGTAGAGACTGGACTCGGGTCTGGCTGATTCAAAGCATTGGCTTTTTTTTTTTTTTTTTTTTTTTAATCAGCACCATAAATCTGGCTATTTCTCTTCTTCAACTCTGACCCATTAGGCATTTTCTTTCTAAAATGTAGTAGAATAGGAATAATTAAATAGTCGTTCCTTTATTGAAGTGAAAAATCACTCTCTGCTCCATACACCATAGGTAGGAATCATTTAGAAACAGTTTCCCCTTCTGCCTGATGCACAGCTTGGAGCCTGTCCTCGGGGGGCTCGTGGGGAGTCTCCAGTCCTCACCCGAGACTCCCTCCAGCCCAAGCCTCGCAGCGTGAGACCCACCGAGCACGCCTCGCAGCCGCCCTGCACTACTATAGAAACGTAACAATAGGGCATCTGATTTTTAATTTTAATTTTATTTTTTCCCCACTAAAATATTCAAGTGAGAAACATTTGGAGATTTATATTCAGGGCACAAGACCAAATGGCGTCTGAAGCATTTCTTTGTTACATATAATTAATTTTTCTTGGCTTTTTTCTCCTACATGACAAAGCCAGATCTGTACCATTCATCCTATTTATAGGTGAATATTTCTCTTCCCCAAAGATTCTCAGCAACAGTCATGGAGATGCCAGAAGGGAGAGCTCAGGTCTGCTTCCTGTCTGCCCTGTCTTCACACCGTCAAACAGAGAAAACACCTGTACAGGCACTCTGAGTTACTGGCTTGAATTTTTAAAAACAAACAAACAAACAACAAAGCAGCCAACAACCAAAACCCCACCCTCAGCTGGCCTCCGTCTCACCGAGTGAGACGGACTGAACTCGTTCTGTGTGACTTCGAACGGTCAAGTGAGAGCACCCTCCAGCAGCCGGAGGGGGGCGATGGGGGTGGGAGATGGGGGCGGGCACAAGGAAAGTATTGCTTCTGCCTTTTCCTTGTGTTTTTCTAGAAGAGAAACCTCTTTGCTTCATCTATCCATCTACACACAAAAACCACCCCACAATTAGAATCTCAAGAACTGTAGGAAAGAAAACTTAAGAGAGAATGTTATTTTTCCAATAAAAGATAGATGTGATCTGGCCCCTGGGTGTTGGTTTTAAGTGGAGATATTGACTTCCAGCTGACTGATGAGTGGAGCATCTTTCTCCTGAAATATTGATGGTAGATTACACGAAACCACAAACTATCTCCATAAAGCACATCATTTCTAATCCTAATGGTGTTTTCTTTCCTCTGGATGACTGCTACATTCATGATATGATGGCTTTATTCTATCTCGGGGAAAAACTTTTTACCATACTGCTAAATTAACTTGTCAAAAGGCTTCAAACTTCGGAAGCTTTTACAGCTCAATTCAATGCTATTATTCAAGACTGAATGGGAAGGGCCGTGGACTGTAAAAGCTTGCAAAAAATAAATTTCACAGGCTTTCACAGACTGAGTGAAATACTTACCTTTTGTCCAGGTTGTATATCTTTATTGGGGAGTCTCAGAATAGCTGCATTTTGCCTATAAATCCTCGCTCTTGCCCTAAAAGACTGTGCGTTTTGTCTGTTGCCCTTGAAGGTCCTATGCAACACATGTCCTCTTGATAACAATTCATCCCTACAGAGCACGATGGGGACTGGAGTGCTCTCCAAAACGTGGGGCAGAAGGGAAGACAAAGGCTGCCAGCTCCCGGAACGATCCTTGAATTTTTTTACTTCTTTTATTCTCAAAACAGATTCACAAGGGATTTCATAGCCAATTACTGCTCACAAATGCAAGCCAATGGTGGCGGTCCTTTCCAAGGGCTGTGTCTGGATGGGGGCGGGGGGAGGCACTTATAAGGATATGGCAGCAATCGCTGTCAGCACTCTAACTGAGACGGGGCCATTTGGAACACCAGGTGAAGCACAAATGTCCAACGTGAAATGGGGTCTCCGTGCCAGACTCCAGAATGCTCAGACCACCAGGTAGTCAGGTCAGTGCCACGAGCCGTGCGTGGATCCATTGGCCTCACGCGGTTGCGGCCCGTGACTGACATTGAGCAAGCTGCTGCTGTCTACCTGGGCACGAAGCACTTCCAGCCGTGGGATGGGAAGACACGTGGTCTGGTTTGCCTTTCCTGTTTACATGGAGCCTCTGTTTTCACCAAATCGCTTCCCAAGCAGATGCCCTTAGCGGATGCCGGGATCGTTTTTGCTCTCCGAAGCACTTAGTAACGACGGGGAGACTACTCTGTAGTCTTGTGGAGTGAGTTTCTAAGATGTCTTCAATGTGTAAAAACTTATTTCAATGCCAACTCCACATGCTCAAGGTACTCATAAAAAAAAAAAAAAAAAAAAAAACCAGAAAAAAAAACCATGGAGATGTGTGTGCCTGTACCCCGAGACGACAAGGTGGTTGGAAGGCCGCGTATGTGTCCAGACACCCCGTCTTTCTCACGTGTAAAGGCAAGTTGAAACGCCTTGTCTCGATAAAGCCTCCTTGCTCCCTCGACCGGAAGAAGTCTCTTGTCGCAGCTTTTTTGGGAACGTAGCCTTCTTTTCTTTCACGCCCAACGATTCCAGTCGTGTGTGATGGTGACGTGCACGCGTGCATTCCTGCTCTCAGACTAAGTGTCTGCTCTCCCCCTCTCCCAACACCCCTCCCAACAGCGCACACCCGCCTTATACCTCTGGGAGCGCGGCCTGGGAATGAGTACTTTGGGAAGCCCCTCGAGGAGTCCAGTGGGCATCTAAGATTGCAAACAGCTGTGCTAGGTGACCTGCGAGTCACGAAATCCCCTGGGATTTCCGACAAGTGCCAGGCAGGCTCAGGACATAGGACGGGAACTGGTCTCCAGTGGACTGGTGTGGCTGAAACATCTGCCCCAGAGACGAGGCCCCAGACGTCTGGGCAGGGGAGGAGAGTGCAGGGCTAGCCCAGAAGACAGGACCTGGACCCGGCTTCACAGGGCGGCATCCCGGTGCAACAGCATCGGGTTTCCAGCCCCAGAGGAGGGGGCCGGGCCCACCCTGTTGCCGGAGCTGGGGGAGCCCCACCCGGGCCCCCTCGCTTCTGATTCCCAGCCCCCTTCGTGGCCATTTCACAGGGGTTCTGGCTCCCGTGTGGATGAACTGCTTGGGCCTGGGCTCTGATCTGGCATCATCCTGATCTCTCAGTTCTTCTCGAATGTCAAGCTCAACTGGATGTGATCCGACCGAGAAGAGGGATGGGAGCGCTGGTGGGTTTTTGGACGCGGGAGCGTCACACGAAAGGTGATCACTTGGGAAGCCTTCTTACAGATACTTGGCTGCTGCACCCAGTAAGATTCCTATGGTTCAGGCCGAGAGGTGTAAAGGGAAGGGAGGAGCAGGAGAGGGGACTTACGTTTACGAGCCTCTACTGTCTGCCGGGCTCCGTGTTTGGCATTTCACTTACGGGACACGTGGTTCTTCCTACAACCCTCAATCACTCTTACCCCTCTTTTCCAGAGAGGACGACTGAATGCTCAGAGACTCTGAGCAGCTTCCCAAAGTCACACAGCCAAGAGAAGCGAGGGCCGGGGTTGGGCCTGCTCTGTGCCTACTCCCGAGGGTTTTCCCCACACACCACACTACCTTCCCACGGCTACCCGCGGCCGGGAAACACAGCCCCTGGGGGGGTGAGGCCGCATCTGGGCCTAGGACGATCTGGACTCAAAGTGAGAGAGGAGTTTTCGATTTACCAGAGACTCTCTTAAATACTGAAGGTTTTGTGGGTTTTCTTTTTTGCCCCCAGTAGAGGTGTCCTGGTGAATTCAGAATCCAACTGGGAAATCAGGAATGTGACTTGCTGTCTTTGTGAGAATGTTAGTTTTGGCAAAGCATGCTTGCGAACACTTACACGGGAGTCAGCAAACTTAATGGGACGCGTCGTGTGTCCCCAGTGACATCTGCTCAGGTGGCCTTCCCATGGTCAGGCCCCAAGGACACACGCAATTGTACACAGGAGGCAATGCCAACCAGGAAGCAAAAGCAATCCCTTAAAAATGCTCCCGGGGGCGCCTGGGTGGCTCAGTCGGTTAAGCGTCCGACTTCGGCTCAGGTCACGATCTCGTGGTCCGTGAGTTCGAGCCCCGCGTCGGGCTCTGTGCTGACGGCTCGGAGCCTGGAGCCGGCTTCAGATTCTGTGTTCTGAGAGATTCTCTCTCTCTGACCCTCCCCCATTCATGCTCTGTCTCTCTCTGTCTCAAAAATAAATAAACGTTAAAAAAAAAAATGCTCCCGGTGCTTCAAAGAGGATGTAGTCCTCAGGCGTGGGAGAGAGCAAAAAAGAAAGACAAGGTTTCGCTAAAGATGGAAAGAGTTAAAATCTAAGGAGAAAACTCACTTGATATGTATCCAGGTGTTTATTAAGAGTTTTTGGTATTAGGTTATATCTAAAGCAGAATATGAGTCAAGAAAGAGGACAGGACAACGCTATCAAACAGGCAAAGAGGGTCCGTACAAGTGGGTGAGGACACGTGTGGAGACAGCCCTGAGTCACTTCCTTCAGAAGACTTCTCAAGAATGGCCTTGACCATGGTCGGCTCTGCCTTCACTGCGACTGCCCCTGGCTGTGGGGAGCCCCAGAGGGCCAGCGTCTTGCCCGCCAGGGACCTGGCCCTTCAGGGGATGCCCTCTGAGGGTTCGGAATAAGCAACCCACAGAGTTCAGAGGCTCAGCACTTGTCACTGGTCAGCCAAGGGGCTGTGCGCCTCAAATTCTCCCAGGGCCCTGGGCTTTTCACCCACAGGATGACTGTGAGCCCACCCTTAGAGCCGCTGCTGGGACACAGGGGTCCCCCATTGGAGACTGAGCGTTCAGCATGAGCCGGCCCCAGAGATTCTCAGCTCGGGGGCTGGCGACCTGCCAGGGAGAGGGCTGCTGGACAGGGCAGAACACTGCGGGCAGCCTGCTGGCTGGGGCCGGGGCACAGGGTCCAACCCGCTGGAAAACGACTTTTCTTTAAGTGTTTTTAAAAGAGAGAGAACGAGACCTAGAAGCATTATTTGTGAGACTAAGACCAAGACTAAGGTCTCAAGAGAGAAAAAGTTTATGCCACAGAGGGAATTTTATTTTTATTTATTTTTAACTTTTTTAATGTTTATTTATTTTTGAGACAGAGACAGAGCGTGAGCGGGGGAGGGGCAGAGAGAGGGAGACACAGAATCGGAAGCAGGCTCCGGGCCCCGAGCCGTCAGCACAGAGCCCGACGCGGGGCTCGAACTCACGAACCGTGAGATAGTGACCTGAGCCGACGTTGGATGCTTCACTGACTGAGCCACCCAGGCGCCCCTATCGGAGGCAATTTTAGAGAAAGGAGAGAGAAAGATGGTTTTGAGAACACTAAGTGCTACATGTTCGTGAAAATGAGGATTTTCTCAGGGGCTGCCCCGCACGTGGACGGTGCGAGACAGAGACGTGACTTGTCGGAGAGCGTCCGGAGGCTGAAGGGTTAGCCCAAGACCTGCAGGGAGCTGCTAGGAGCAAGGAAGCTGTTGCACTCATTACAGTGACATTTTTAACAGGGAGAGAAGCTGCCGTCAGCCAGTCAGCCGTGTCCCAGCAGCGGCTCGCGCAGCACGGCCGACTTCCGAGCTGGAGAAAAAGGGCCTTGGGGACAAAGTGGGGCAAAGGTCGCAGCTCACTTAGTGCTGCTTGGCCGTCTGTCCTCTGAGTAGCCAGCGTCCGGAGAAAAAACACAGTGTTCTCTGGGCATTTGCTCCGAGGCCTCCGGGTGATCGCCAGAGGTTTGGGAAGAGGCCCGCAGAAGAGCATTGTGGGAGCATCTCTGGACAAGGCCGGAGAAACCTCTACCAGCCTCGGCAGGAGTCACAGTTTGCTGAGAAGTCTGGGTGTGGAGGGTTCTCGTCCCCAGACTCCCCCAGGCCTGAGCACCCGGCATCTGAGGACACTCGCTGCTTTTCCGTTCAGCTGCCCCCAGGCACCAGGAGGCTTGTGCTGTCCCCGTGTGGGGTCTGGCTTCCTGTGCTCCCCGTCTAGGAGCTTCCGAGCCCGCCCTGTCCGGGATGCCCCAGCAATACTGACATCTTTCTACATCGGCTCCCAAGAGACTTGAGACGCCAGGTGGAGAAGCTCGGAGCGTGTGGTACCAGCAACAGCTTTTGCAAATGGAGTTTCCCAGCAGGTGCTCCTCATGTGAAGAGTCGTTCCCGTCCGCGTCAGCTGTGATCGTGCTTCTCCTCCAACGGTGTTCTGGGGCAAGGTCCCCATCGTCCCCAGGCTGTGGCCATGCCCACAGTCCTGTGGGCACAGTCCTCGCCGGGCACAGCCCGGAGGTCGGCTGGGGTCCTGGTCCCCCACAGTGCTGGCCAGAGAGATTTAAACCCTAATCCCACGACTTTAAATGCAACCCCCCTGGACAGCTCCTCTGTGTCCGCTCTCCTTTCCCCGTTCCTCTGGTTTCGCCGACTCCCACTCGGGAGTTCTGTGGCCTGAGTCTTTGCAGAAGATCCAGGGAGCTGGAGGGGGAGGCCCTCGTGGGGCGGGGAGCTCTGCCTCCACCTAGTTCTTGCCCCCTCAGGGTGCAGCGCACAGAAGCCCGGCCGCCTTCGGGAGGCTGTGAGGCTGGCGGGCGTCCCAGGGCCTTACCCACCGAGTGGTGGCGCAAGTCCGATGACCTGGTCCTTCCTATCATTTCTCGCCCTGCCTCTCTGGGGGCCTTCCCACCACACACACCCACGTCCCCCTTCCTACAGAAGCCCCTCCCACAAATCACAGCTCCCTCCCTGAGGGTTCGGCTGAAAACAACCTGCTACCTTGATGTCACTTGGATTTTTCGTACAATTGACACAAGAGTCCTCCCCTTGGCCCCCTTTTGAGCAATCGTGTGGAGCAGACTCGGGCGCAAGAGTGCTCCGGGTGGTCTCCGGGAGCACGAAGACAGGTGCCGTTTCCCCTCAGCCCCCAGCATCCGTGTCTCCTTCTTCTCTGACAACAGAACGCCATTTTGTCCAGGTGGGGGTTGCGATGTCTGGGTCTCAGGGAGACCGCGCTCCCCTCAGCCTGTCTTCGGTGTCTCCTCTCTCTTGGCCAGTGGTTGGTCTGGGATCCGCAGGAGCCCCAGCGCTGACAGGTTGTGAGTGGGGGTTAGTCGATCACCAGGGATGTCTTGCTTTCAGATAATAAGGACTAGACTCGGAGGAGTTCCCTCCTTTACTCTTTGCTCCTCGCTATTTTTGTTTGTTTTTTTTATTTGAGCATGGGTGTGGTGCTGCGTGTGCTGCAGCCTGCTGTCCTCGGGAGACACAGCGTGAAGATGAGCGCTGGTTTGCTAGGGACGCGGCACAGGATGTTGGGAGGAGCCTGCGTTCCTGGACGGCACCAAGGAGGAGTTCTGGGCCGTTCCACCTCCAGACTTGCCGTGTGGGGTGACCGGAAGCAGCTGGGTTGGACCGTCTTTCTCTGTA
Organism: Panthera tigris; assembly: GCF_018350195.1. NCBI lineage: Eukaryota > Metazoa > Chordata > Mammalia > Carnivora > Felidae > Panthera > Panthera tigris. The sequence goes on from NC_056667.1 coordinate 217,994,276, forward strand.
GCCAGAACGATTCCTAAGTGGCAGGAAGTATAGTTAAAAACATTCTTGGGGCCCCTGGGTGGCTCAGTCGGTTAAGCATCTGGCTTCGGCTCAGGTCACGATTCACAGTTCATGGGTTCGAGCCCCGCGTCGGGCTCTGTGCCGACAGCTCGGAACCTGGAGCTGCTTCGGATTCGGTGTCTCCCTCTCTCTCTGCCCGTCCCCTGCTCGCGTTCTGTCTCTCTCTCTCCCTCAAAAATAAACATTAAATAAATAAATGAATGAATAACCTGGAGCCTGCTTCGGATTCTGTGTCTCCCTCTCTCTCTGCCCCTACCCACTCGCGTTCTGTCTCTCTCTCGAAAATAAATAAAATATTAAAAAAAAATCCTTTCACGTATATTCAGAGGTAACAGGGCCCTGGTGAACATAACTTAGCTCTCTCAGCAGGGCTCTAGAAAAGTCCTACGGAATGGCTCACATTTTGATCTAGGCCAAGAAACACCTTGTCTACACCTTAACCCGCAGACGAGTCTGTATCCCAGATGGGAACAAATGCAGATCCCACCCTGAGGACCGGGGGTCCGCATCTCCCAGGAACGTGCTTTTTGGCGAGTGATATTAACGCTCAGGTGTGTGCCCGATTCATAACCCTCTAAGCCCCCGGGGGGAGACGGCAGCGCTTGGCAGGAAGTGTGGCATCACCAATTCAACTTGGTTCTTGGTAACTTTACGACCAACAGCACCTCTCTGCCTCCGGTCCATTTTCCGGTCTTGCGCTCAGAGCACTGCCTCCGGTGAAACCAGCCCTCTTCCAGCGAAACCAGAACCAGAATCGGGGCGATCGTGGGAAGTCCCTGCACGGTCTCCCCGTGGAGCTGCCCTGCAGAGTCTGTCCTCTCTCCTCCGATGCGGTTCACGCTGAGGGAATGGACAGCAGCACACGTCACTTCTTCTCTGCTCGTTAACCTCCAAGAACAGTTGTGGCCCTGAGATCCCCTATATCATGGAAGCAGAAATATCAGTGCTGCACGTTTTTATACGCAGTTCCTTATTCGTAGAGGGGTTTCAATTACGAGCAGAGGAGAAACCCTGTCAGAAACCGTAATTTCATGATCTCAGATGGAGACACAAACGCCAACTCTTCAAATTTAGTTTTTCAGCAGTTTTCCTCAAAATGAAAAATGTTGGTTTCTATAAACTTCTTTGCACTTTTTTTTTTAAATTTATGTAAAGTAGGTGAAATATTGTGAATTTATAAACAGTGCACACGTTCATATGTGTATAAGAAGAACATAAGTCCCTTAAGGAATTTCTTTGCTTTTATTTTCCTCTATGGACTTGTGGTTAGAGATGATTTGGGGTGTATGATATATAAAGTTTCTATCATAATTCAATTAACATGTGTTTATACATGTGTGATCAACCAAGTTTAATCATTTAAATTAATTATGATTGAAACTTAAAAAAAATTTTTTTTAATTTTTTTAAAATTTATTTTTGAAGGAGAGAGAGAGAGAGACAGAACATGAGCAGGGGAGGGGCAGAGAGAGAGAGGAAGACACAGAATCCGAACCAGGCTCCAGGCTCCGAGCTGTCAGCACAGAGCCCGACGTGGGGCTCGAACCCACGAACTGTGAGATCGTGACCTGAGCCGAAGCCAGATGCTCAACCGGCTGAGCCACCCAGGCTCCCCATGATTGAAACTTTTGATGTCATTAATTGTTACCTGAAATTATGTTATTGTTGGTCTTCTTGCCAGTTTTTTTATTTAAAATTTTTTGTAATGTTTATTTATTTTTGAGAGAAAGAGAGAGAGAGAGAGGGAGAGAATCTTAAGCAGTCTCCACGCTTAGCGCAGAGACTGACTAGGGGCTCGATCCTATGACCCTTCGATCATGACCTGAGCAGAAATCAAGAGCCAGACACTCAACCGACTGAGCCATCCAGGTGTCCCAGTGAGAGAGGAATTTTGACTTTCCTTTCCACTTCTGGGTGCCCAGCAGAGAGCTGAATGCCTAGCGCGTAGTAAGTGCTCAATAAATATTTGTATATAATAATTATTGACAGTAGAAGTGTATTATGCCATCATGGTGGTTTCTTTGTGACACCACATTTCATATTGAATTCCAGATTCAGTATTTAAAAACAAAATAAACTTTTGGGTTTCGCCGGAATTGCAACATTCCACAAAATTTCATGATTCCTAGATTCCAATAGAATTTTTCACAGGCGATTTCTGTTGTTGGGTATCATCGGGGTTATTTATTTTGCCATTGACACGGCGCTGGCGAGCTGGTGGCCTCCCGGGTCTGGTTCCGCCGGCTCGCTCACCCATGCCAACCACAGCTGCCAGTGTGTTTATTTTGGTCATGTATTTCAAAGGACCATTTCTACCCGAAAGTAAACAAACATAATGGAACAGCTGTGACTGATAAAAACTCCCAGGCATAATCATCACCCTCTTGTACATATCCTGTGGTTTCAGATTTAATTTTTAAAATTTCCCTTAACTCTTGATTCACAATCGGCACAGCGGGTTCCATGGAAAGTAGATGCAAACCTGGGCCCCTCCCTGCGTCGGGCACAGACCCGGGGAGACCGTCGAGGCCACCTTCTTTCCTCCTCCGCCAGTGGAGACCGCGGGCTCAAGGCTGCCCCTCTTAGGCTGAGCGCGTGGGCACGGACAGGGTGGAGCTGGCAGGGGGTGGGTGTGGGGGTGGGGCAGGCGACCTCCGCAGGGGACACTCCTCCCCCCACCCCTGTGTAGCTGGGCTTTGAGGCCACGAAGCAGCTCAGGCCATGGGGGGTGGGGGAAGGTGGCCCTTGGCTGCTGTCCTCCTGTCATTTCGTTCCTACACCAGGTATAGCCCTCAGCTTCCTGGAGTATGACAGGTAGACTGAGAAGGCGGATAGGCTGAGACACCCCCTCAGCCACCGCCCTGAGCAGTTTATTTGTTCTACAAATGCCACACTATACCTTATTTGAATCTGGAACAAATGTTCCTTTCCCCAACCATCCCAAGCTCTGGGATTCTTTTTAAACTACCAAAAAAAAAAAAAAAAAAAAAAAAAAAGAAAAGAAAAGAAAAGAAAAAAAGTACATGGATACGTTTGACAGAAACAACACACTGTGGTAGATTAACGATGCTTTTTAAAACTGAAATATTCCTCAAAAGATTAAACACAGAATTACCGACCATATGAGCCAGCAATCCCACTTCTGGGTATGCACCCAAAAGAAACGAAAGCAGGGGCTCAAAGAGACACCTACCCACCCATGTTATGGCAGCATTGTTCACAACGGCTCAGGTGTCCAATATGGTGGACGGGAAAACCAAAATGTGGTCCGGCCACGCAACGGAATGTTATTCAGCCTTAAAAAGGAAGGAGATTCTGTCTCCTGTTACAACACGGATGAACTCTGAGGACATTATGTTGAGTGAAACCAGCCAGCCACCAAAAGGACAAATACTGCATAGTTCTGCTTCCATGAGGTCCCTAGAGGAGTCAAATTCGGAGACAGAGAAAGTAGCGTGCCAGGGGCCTGGGGCTGGGGGAGGGGCTGGGGAGTCCGTGTGTTATGGGCACGGAGTCTCAGTTTGGGATATGGACGAAGTTCTGAGGAGGTAGGGATAATGGTTGCACAGCATTGCGAGTCTGCTTAGTACCCCTGAATCGCACACTTAAGGTGGATTAAAATGGCAAGTTTTACATTTTGCCACAATACAAAAAATTTTTTTTAAATAAATACAATTTAAAAATGAAAACGATATGGGTGTTTCGAAAATAAAGTTCAGAAAAAGTCCATGCGATTATTAATAAATGATCTGACTCGGGGGGTCCCACGTGGCCTTCCGTCGCTTGTAACGGGGGACGCACGGCTAGGCGCCCAGGTAGGCTGGCAGCTAAAGATCCGCTCCTCCTGCTCCCCAGCTCCACGCTCTGGTAAAGTCTAGATTCTTCCACAGGATTTCTGGGCACACCTGTGGATTCGGAGACACAGGAACGCCAGCAGCTCCTGCCCATGACTCAGCTTGTTGTGTGAGGCCGCTCCCACATCCACCGGGGAGGCAGAACCCAGCACTGCCACGGGTCCCCAGGAGTAGGATCAGGACCGATGAGTCAGTTCATGGCCGAGCGCCTGCTGTGTCACCCAGGTGATGCATCGTGATATGTGGCTGGGGAGTGTCCCGTACGGTTCTCTTCCCAAATCATCCTAACCCTCCGTGCGCCTTGTGCTTACACATGAATTTCAGGAACAGTTTGCCAGGGTTCATGTGAAAGCTCATTGGGATTTTTGTCAGAATTGCACTGGGTTTTTAGATCAATTCAGGGGAGAGTTAGCATCTGTATGACTGGAGTCTTCTCGTCAATGAATGTGATTTTTTCTCTATTTTATTAAGGTCAGTTTAAACAAAGAGACAAAAAAAACAAAGACCCTTGCATGCAGTCTTATAGTTTTCTATAGACAAAGTGCACTTCCTGTCGGATCTGTTCTTAGACGTTTTATAGTTTTTGGTCGATACTGGGAATGAGGGCTGCTGGTGGACCACCCGTAGAGCACCACAAATCGCATTCCGCGTAAGCGGCAGCGCGGACAGGTGAGCGCCTGGGCGGGACCGCTTCATTCTCCTGCATTTCCTGTGGACAATCACATATGGGCAAAGAATGACATACTTTTTCCTCTTCTGTTTCCTCTTCTGCGCTCCCATCTCTCCCCTTGGTATTGGCGGAATCCACTAGCAAATGCTGCATGAGAGTGAGGAGAATGAGCACATTTTTCCTTTTTCTTTTAGTTTTGGTTTTAGTTTCCTTTGGTCTTGGTTTCCTAAGAGCCTTGTTTTCAATCACGCACATGCGGTTTTAATTCATCAAGGCCCTTTTGTTTGTCAAAAATAAAAATTAAGATGCTCTTCTCCATTAATCTATTATTGTAGAGAGTTACGCTGACATATTTCTCAAATGCTGAATCACCTCTGCATTACTTGGATTAAGAGTACTCGGGCATGATGTATTATTTTTAACATTTTTCCTGTGACATACATATAATATAGAGAGAAATGCATAAAGCATACATTTCCACTTTAATAAATTACTATGCATTGAACACCAGAGTTGTCACCATCCAGGCAACTGGAACCCCCACCCGCATGCCCCTTCCAAGTCACAGCCCCCGCTCACCCCTAAAACCAGCCACAATCCCAACTTTTATTGCACTCACTTCCTGCTTTCTTTATCCTTTTCAACCTCTGTGTCTCCAAACACTGTAATTTCACGTTGCCATTTTGACTTGTATGTAAATGGAACCCACCGTACAGCATGTTGACTCGGTATCTGGCTTCTTTCCTGGTCATTCTACTCTGTCAGCACCTGGAGGCCTGTTTCTCTCGCCTGTTGTTTGTGTTGGTTCTCATTCATGATGTCTTATTTACTTATCTGCCTGGTTATCTTGGCTGGTGTGATGATCAGTGTTCTTTTTTGTTTTGTTTTGTTTTTTAAGAAGAAAATTGGGAACAGTGCTGTGCTTTCTTCTGTCTTTCGTATGAGTCATGTGTGAGGCCCCTGGGAGTCACCGGCAATCCACTGATCACTTTAATCCAGTTCCAGGGTTTGAGAGACTTTCTGTACCGTGATGATTCAGAGCCGGATCCAAGAAGCGGCTTACTCAAGGGCATCCTGACTTCTAGGAAGTGGTGTGCTGGAGCCAGCTAGCACTGGCTCATGGTTGCTGATTGGGCTCAGACCTTCCCAGCTCTGTGTTCAGTGAGGTCATACGGGTAGCTTGAAATTGGCTCTCTGGGAGTATTTACACCATGGACATTAGGAAATGTTCTAAATCAGGGCTTTTTATCTTCTAGAGCCAATTGCTGAAAATTTGTCACCATATGAGAGCTCCTAGAATTCAGCTTTTCGGGGTCTCTACCTAAAAGGTGCGGTTGTTTACTATGCTTTCTGCCCTTGGTGGGCCCAGACCCCAATTATTATCCTCTAAGCCTGGAAAGGCTGTGAAATGTACAAACCAGACTCCTCCTCCTCTTCCACACCTGTCAAAGCCTATCAGTGTGGAAGCCACCCTACGTGGTGGGTTGTTTCCCGGTTTGGGCAATTATAAACAGGGTTGCTGCAAACATTTACGTATAGGGTTTTGAGTGGCATCCGTTTGAATTTCTCCAGAACAAACACAGAGAGATGGCTGGTCACATGTTATATGTATTTTCAAATTCGTAAGGAACGCCAAACTGTTTTCCAGGGTGGTTGAACGATCTTGCATCCCTGTCAGCGTGCATGACTGTGTCAGAGGCTCTGCATCCTTGTTGGTACCGGATGCTGTCAGATTGCATTCGTTTATTACTTGCTTGCATATGCATATGTGCATTTATTTTTATTTTAGCTTCCAATAAGAGTGTATGGAATCTAATTATAATTTTAACTGGTATTTCCCTAATTCCTTGTGATGTTGAGGACCTTTTCATGTACTTGTTTTCCATTTGTCTATCCTCTCTGGTAAAGTGTTCTGTTCAATTCTTTTTCCCATTTTAAAACTGGATTATTTATTTTCTCATTTGAATTTTGCACGTGCTCTATGTATTCTGGATACAAGTCCTTTGTTGGATGTGTGATTTGCAAACATTGCCTCTCTCGTGTTTATAGTTTATTCAGTTTCTTTTTATTTCTATTTTTGATTCAGAACAGTAGATAAATGGAACAGAGAACAGAACTCAGAAGAGAAAACCCACAGATGCAAAAAACGTAGGGAAGGAAAGGTCTTTTATTTATTTAATAAGATACACATGAATATAAGGAATCCATTTGACCATCTACTAGTACCAACATGTCACTAAAGAAAGGACATAGTAAAACTGATAAAATGAAAACAGTATTATTTAAGAAAAAATGAACGTTTAAAAATTAAAATAGACATATTTAGCTTTACAAAAAGCTTCCCCGGTGGACTTTCAGGAGATTCTGAGTCCCACCGTCTCCCATAAAGACTCACCTTCTGTAAGACAATTTACAATAAAAGTGGACTTTGTCCTAAACAGTTTTTTTTTTTTAATGTTTATAAATTTTTGAGAGACAGAGTGTGTGTTCGGAGGGGCAGAGAGAGAGGGAGACACTGAATCTGAAGCAGGTTCCAGGCTCCGAGCTGTCAGCACAGAGCCCGACGCGGGGCTCGAACTCACAAACTGTGAGATCATGACCTGAGCCAAAGTCGGACGCTCAACCGACTGAACCACCCAGGCGGCCCCAACACAGGTTTGGTTCTAGCTGCCAAGAGAATTGTATTCCTTCCGTCTTGTGATACACACTTGAAGCCTGGTCGTCTTTTTATTGAAGTGATCTTAGGGAGTCTGATAAAATAAAAAATATCTTGGATTTAGCCCCAGAAGAATAAGAAGGTCATATTTTATAAGGGAAGTTATTACTTTTCTTAGACTCAACACCCTCATTCACAGCCATGAAAGATTCACGATTGAGTATTAACTTGTGTGAAAGATCACTCATTCTGGACTTGTTAAAAATTATTTTAGGGTCACCTGGGTGGCTTAGTCAGTTAAGCGTCCAATTTCAGATCAGGTCATGATCTCGCAGTTCCTGAGTTCAAGCCCCGTGTCGGGCTCTGTGCCGGCAGCTCGGAGCCTGGATCCTGCCTCGGATTCTGTGTCTCCCTCTCTCTCTGCCCCTCCCCCACTCATGCTTTGTCTGTCTGTCTCTCTCTCAGAAATAAATAAACATTAAAAAAATTTAAACAATTGTTTTACATTATTACCTTTTCCTATTTATTTTCATTTATTTCGAGGGATAATACTTCGTAGAGATAGCACACAGCTAGATTTTTTATAATGTTGATGAACCCATGAAGGATTTTGAGCAGAGTTGGCAAGTGCAATGATAATAAAAGAAATTGTCCCACGACCTCTCTTTTTTTTGTATTTATAGTCAAAGATCCAGAGCTGTCTGAAAAAATACATTTTTTAAGCTTTTCTCCATTTATCTTTGTTTTCTTGGTTGTCCTTAGACTATTAAGGATTATATCTCTTACTCTATAGTAACAGGTAAGACAGAATTTCAGAATGTGTATGTTGTATCGATGTTTGACAAACGCCTGATGAGAATTATTTCCGAATTATGCAAAGCCTTCTTTTTCTTTAGATGTTTAAAATCCATAGTCCATTTTCTATCATGCTAATTAGAAAATTAAAAATACATTTTACACACTCAAACAAGGATATGACAACAGAGTACTATCAAGTAATGTCTTTTTAGACTTACATGACTATGTGCCTTTTGGAAAAATATCCTGGTTATAATAAACATCCTATTTTGATATGATGAGGATTATTCTTCCTGAGGAATTATGAAGCATAAAGAGTTATTAAAATGATCACTGTCTCATATTACACAATTATGCGATGCAATTATGCAGTAAATTCCCATAATTATATTTCAATTATATTTCAATTGAACTAAAATATTTAATTGAACTTAGGTATTATATTACCTTAAAGTATTTTCAAAATACATACGTACTTGAATTTCCTGTCATCTATAATCACCGAGAGAGTTTACTATTGAACCGGCAACAATTGTATATGCTATTTTGATCTGAAACGGGGCAGGGGGTTGTGATTTTAGAAACTAAAGACCTTATATAAGAAGGTGAACTTTGTAAGGTCATTTGTGGTGGCACAGAGCCACATCTGTCTTCTGAGCTTCCCCAAAATGTCCGGGCGCGTCCCAGGGCACGAATCTGGCCGAGGCTCGCACGACCCCGGCAGCGTCCCCACACCCCACGTTTCAAAGCCTCGTCCCACCTGAGATCCGGCTGTGGCTGCTGGCACTCTGGAGCCGTTGGTAGACTTGGTGGTTTCATTCATAAAAATTTCATCACGGGAAGAACAGCTTTGGGCAGATTGGGAGCAGGGAGAGAGACTCTTACCAGCTACAGCTACTCATTCCATTCTGAATAATTTCCCCAGAAAATTTCCAGCGTTTCTGTAAATGTGGAACTCACTGGCTTAATTCAAAATTTTCTGGGGAATTGGGTATTGAAAGTCAGAACTTCTATGATATCTTAACACAGTGCTCTGTGTTTCATTTCCCCGGGGACCTCCTTTAATGACTGTGTTTTTTAAAAGTGAGAAAAAAAAAAAAAGGCAAGTGAAAAGGAACAAGGGAAAGGAAGGAAAAATCCTCTCCCCGAAATCTCAAGCTATGTTGGAGACGGTTCAGTCTGAAGCTTTTAATTCATAGCCGCACCCGGCAGAACGCCGAGCCGCCTTGCCCAGGGCCCTTGGAAGGGGCCGTGCTGCATGTGCGCAGAACTGCTCTGCTGCCTCGTGTCTCTTCCGGAGGTTTAACGTGTGGGCGATCCCGGGAGGGTGGCGTGGGAGATTCGGGGGGCGGGGGGTGAGCCTCCGACTCCAGGAGCCTCTGAGCACAGGCCCGAGGCCTGGCGGGCGTGTGTCCGGGGGTGCTGACCTGGGCAGCAGGGACCCCCGGCGGAAACTTCCAGCGGGCCCGGCACTGTGGCCCCTGGGCCTCGGGGACACTGCGGTGCTTGCTGGGCTATCTGTCCTCTCTCACGCTCTGTCACTAACACCAGCACCTACAACCTTTCTCTCCTTGCTACACGCATATTGAGAAGCTGTTTTCATGTTATTTATACTTTCCTGCCATGCAATTTTTAATAGCTGCATAGACCCCCCAATGTGTGGCTCACCTAACGCAGTCAATTCCCTGTTGTTGGACTTTAGGTTACCTGTCAAAGCTTTTGAACGATAAGTAGCCTTGTAATGAACATACTTATGCTAAGTCTGTGGTCTTTAAATTTTTTACCTGTTAATTTAATTTTCTTTTTTATGAAAGATTTTATTTTCAAGCCATCTCTACACCCAACGTGGGGCTTCAACTCACAACCTCAAGATCGCGTCGCACGCTCCGCCGACAGAGCCAGCCAGGCGCCCCCAGCTTTAAATTTTCAAAATACATGGATGCCTATTCACGTAGGTACACGCGTGTGGGCATGTGTGCATACACACAGAGATCAGAGTGTACTCATCTCACCTTCAACAACGGATCGCTTCTGAAGATCTTGGCAAACCACAGTTTATGGGCCCAGCCCAGCCCCCTGTTTTCTGTCTTGTTTTGTTAATGAGGTCGTCCTGTCTCACGGCCCCGTATGAAAGTGCGGCGGGCGGGAGCCGGTGCCATTTCCCAGGCCTTCCTGGGTTTGCAGAGAAGTGACTGTGAAGTCTGGGTCTGAAATACTCTCGCTGCTGTTGGAGGTAAAGGAGAATTGACTCGTCTGAATCCCCAGGGACTCTGGGGCGCGTGGGACAAATGTGGGGGCCCAGATGCTTCTCGGGTGGGGCTTTGCCAGGCTGCTGCTGAACGAGGGGTGGGGAGCACTGGAACACGGAGTCCAGCTGGAACTGGACAGAGCAGCGAGCCCAGGGCTGGTGGTCTCCAGTCCCTGCACCCCAGCTTTGCTCCGCACCCCATGCTTGGCCGCCCTGGAGGGATGCTTTGCTCTGCTGTGGACGGGGCGGGTGATTACCACGGTGGTGGTGGCAGCCAGGAGGCCCCGATGACACGAGGACACTGCCCCACAGGGGCCCTCCTATGGCCAATCTTCACTTTACAATTTTACCTCGAAAACGTCCCAGTTTAAAAAAGCTGTCGCAAAACAATGGAGCACAACTTACAGTGAGAGATTGGTGGATGTTCCCTCACGACATCACCCCACTGCACAGACCGGGCGACAAAGGCGTGGGGACAGTAAGTGAAGCTCTCCCGGTGTCCAGCCTGGAAACCCGGTGTCCAGGTGGAACTTGAACCCAGGACACTCTCTGGGTGAGTCCCTGCAGAGGAGGGAGGCAGCGTGTGATGCGGTGGGAAGTCCCAGAGTCTCCTCCCCCCATCTCAGCCTCCCCCCACCCCTGCGGAGGCAAAGGCAACCGCGTCCCCACTTTGTTGACCTGGGCCGCCCTCTCCTAGTGGGGACACCAGGCAGGCCAACACCCACGGGGAGTCACTAGCAGGGGGCTGGGGGAGGAGCTTCAGGAAAAGTCAGGAAGAAGAGCCCAGAGCAGGAGGTGAGGCCCCTGCGACCCCACCCCTTGCTGGCTCTACACCCTGACAGTGGGAGCCCCCCGTAAACTTAGCGGCTCACAAGGGGAGCAGAGGCTGTGCGGCTCACTGCCCAGGTACAGCCTGAGAGGTGAGGGCTCCTTGAAGAAGCCCAGCCCGGCCTGGTCCCAGCAATGGGCATCACAGCAGTGGGCAAGGGCCAGGCCGACCCCAGGGAAGGGCAGGTGGTCAGTCCTGACTTCCAAGGAGTGCGCGGAGGCTGCTGGGGGGTCAGGAAGACACCCACAGGGCAACCTCGAGTCCACTGGGGCCTTGCCAGGCCACAGGCTCACGTTGGGGACAGAAGCTGTCCTGCCTGAGCCCAGACAGGAGGAGTCATGCAGGTAGCACCGGGGATGTGGTGCGGGACGGAGGCCCCAGGAGAGCAGGGAGCCCGGGACGAGGGTCCCGGAATGACAGAGCCTGGGTTTCAAGCCTGAAGGATGGAGCCGTCACGTCTCCCGCCTGTGCCTGAGGCCCCGGAATGAAATTGTACTTAGTGACCCACAGCCTTTCAGTAACGGCCGTGGGGCTGCGGAAGGCCCCAGAGCGGCTCTCCCCGACCCACTCGCCTCGTGGGCAGTCCCCGTTATCCTCTGGCCCCTGGCTTGCGGGACTGTGTTCAGGGCTGGGGTCTCCTGTGACAGGCTGAATGTGCAAAGGGCCAGCGGCCAGAACCCTGGCCCACAACCCGCAGGGGACCTCCTCATCCACGGTGACCAGCTCGGGAAGCCCGCCTGCTCTCCAGGAGTCAGACGTGTGCTACGGTGGTGGGGGTGGGACCTCCGTCTCCAGCGCCCATCCAGGAAGCCAGCAGTGTCCCCGCGACGGTCGGCCCCGAACGACCAGGACGTGATTAGCCGCCCCCCCCCCCCCCCCCCCGCTTCCCTGAGGCCTGTCCCCACTTCCAACTCAGGACAGAGCCCAGAAAGCCGAATACGCGCCCCGGGGCTGCCCCACTCCAGCCCCCAGGCCGCGGCCCCCATGCAGGGCACAGCTGGGGGCTCCCCTCCGTCCACCGCCAGGCTGCCCGGGCCTCTGGCGGCCTCGGAGTCCCGGCAGACACGAGCGACGGAGGCCGACGCCCTCGGCAGAGCACGATCTCGGAGGGCGGCCTGCGCCGTTCCCATCGGGGCCGTCTTCCTTCACTGGGAAGGAGGGAGGATCAGACCACGTGCTCCTAGCGTGCGTGTTTGCAGAGACCGCGGAGGCAGCAAGAGCTTCCGGGATGCACTGGACACCTCGGCCTCGTAACGTGGCCCTTCCGGCCCAGGTTCCCGGGCCTCCGGGAGGTGCTGCGAAATGCCTGGGCTCCTGGCTGGCTTGGTGCCCGTTCCGCCCTGTCCTCCCAGGTGACTTTTGGCAAGACTGCTGACTTCCCGGAGCCTCTGTGTCTCCACCGCTCTCAGATCGGGAGGACGATCTCTTCCCTAACACGGGCGCCGGTGCCCATGGCCAGTTGATGGGGGCAGCTCACGAAAGACCCGGAGCCGTTGCTGCCTCGGTTTCCCCTGTGCGATGGAAACAGTCCGTGTTGGCACTGGCACAAGACTTCGGACAAAAATTGCTGCCGGTGTGCTGGTTCATCCCCGGGAGCCGTCCCAGGACGGGGCTCAGGGAGCCGTCTTCCCTACGGCCGCACCACCGCGCCCCCCTCTACCCGGCAGGCCCTCAGCCGCGGCCGCACGTGTAGCTGGCTGGAGCCCCCGTGCCCTAGCCGGCCCTCTCTGCCGTTCGCCGGTCTCCCCGCCTGGCCTCCGAGCTCCTGAGCAGGTGCAAACCCCGCCTGAACCCCAGCTCAAGGCAGCGGTGGGAGGACGGCCGGGATCCGAAAGTGCCAGCTAATCAACCAGGGGATGTGCCTCTGTCCCCTCCGGACGCAGACCCTGGCTTCTTCCTGAGCCACCCCAGGCCTGCCCCTGAGGAGCTGGCAGGCAGGCCCTCTGGGCAGATCCCAGATGCTGGGGAGCCCCTTCCCGGGGAGACCCCATGGGGCTGCTCTGGTTGAATTACTGAAGCACATAGCAGACACCTCCCCAAGCTTCTGAGCATCTGACCTCGTGGTCCGCCAGGGGCCCGGCTTTGGGAGAAGGGCAGAGAGGACTGAGCGAGGGGCATCCCTGCTGCCTTGGGGTCCCCTGGGCTGGCCCGGGGGCTGCCCCTCGCGGTCTCTGTTTTCTGACCAACACGAGCAGCAGGGTTGTTTTGCACACGGTCTCGTTGGCAAACGGCCGCACGGCAGGATGGGGTGTGAGGTATTCACGCATCCTCCCTGAGAAGGACTCTGGTCCTGGAGGCCAGGGCAGGTGGGGGGCGCAGCGCTCGGGGGGCAGCTGGCCCCGGGCCCGCCCTCCTTGGCTCCGCCCACCTGTGCTGAGCCTGAATCGGGCCGGCCCTGGTGCCTCGGCTGGCTCCGTGAGGGGGGCCGACTCCGAGGCTGAGGGCGCCGGACACCTGCCACCCGGGACCCCGAGATGCCGCCACAGACAACGTACCAGGAATCACATCAGACCCTTGGGAGCGGACAGGGACTTAGGTTCTGTCTGGTTGGCTGATGAGGCCCAAACAGAGAGAACGTGCCCGGGAGCCTCTTCTACTTGGACGGAGGTGTGGGCCTTGCCTGGCTCGCTCCTCCCGCGGGAGATGACAGCCTCTGTTTAAAGACTCAAGTGGACACGTCTCCCGGCAGCTGTGAAAATACTCGCCGGGGTCACTCTTCCCGGCCCGAGCGGGAAGCCTGCGCTGACGGTAGAGGTGGTGGGGGTGTGTGAGTGCACAAGCAGGCGTTCCAGAGCCTTCGGAGGGAGGCCCGCCTGCCCCTGTCCCCCCGCCCCGCCCCCGGGTCCAAGGTGGAGACGGGGCCCCCAGCCCTGCACACGGAGGGTTTTCACGTCCTCCCAGGGCCATGCAGTGACCTCAGGCCTCACCTGCTGGCGCTTCCCCGTCTGCCCCTCAAGGACAATCGCGTGGTCACGAGCTGTCAGGTTCCCGACTCGCACCCGGAGGAGAGACTCTGTCGGAAGCCGGACAAACTTGATCCGGGCCTCCCGTAAGTGTCCACAGTGACCCGAGGTCCAAAGGAGCCCTTGGTCACCGTGTTTCTGTTTGGAGCGCCCGGAAGCCTCCACGGCCTCCCCTGGGCTGTCATTGCAGCTCAGCGAGTTCCGTGGAACAACGTCTACGGAGGGTTTACGTCTGTGTGGACTTTGTTCTCGGGTCTCCCGCAGCCCTGGAGGGAGAGGGCGTCATCCCGCCTGACACGTGAAGAAACAGCCCGGGCACTTGGAGCTGCCCCAGCCCCCTCCCGCCACCAGTCATATCCCATCGGACGCAGGGAGGTCCCCGGGAGTGCGTCTGAAGGGAGCCTCCTCTCCTTCCCAGGCGCGAGCGGGAACACGGGTTCCGCCACGTTCTGTGTGTGCCTTGGACCCACCTCAAAAGGATCCTTGTGTCGACTGTCTTCCGCAAGTCGTAATCCTGGGCTTCGGTCTCCCGCTGGCCCTGGGGCACAGTCTCAGCAAGGAGTGGGTAAGGTGCCGGTTGTAGGACGCTAAATCCGCCAGGGTTCACTGGGCCCTGGGGCCCACCCCTCCTCAAAGGACAAGCCACCGTGGATCAGCCATTACTTTGGACGATCTGGATGTTGTGCCTCTTACGGCGGGCTGGGGAGTGTCTCCTCGGAGGGCATCCGGCTCCCGCTCTGTGGCGTGGGGGCGGTGCTAGGAGGGCACCTCCCTGCCAAGGGTGGCCGGGGGCGTCTGTGAGCTCACGCGTGTGCACACCGCTCCCCTCGTCTCCTGGCACACGGCGAGCGCTCGGCGGATGCTTCTGGCAGAGTGCGCGCCATTAGACAATGTGAATGGCTGGGGAGAGAGTGACAGAGGACCCAGGGCCAGTTGACAGAAGCCAGGCTGAGCGCGAGCCCAGACGCCAGGCACAGGCGTGCGGAGAGCACCGGACAGGACGTCGAGGAGGAGCAGGACGGAGTTTGGGTCGCCCAGGGGCTTTGCCCTGGCTCCCTGGTGTCTGCTGGGACACGCTTCACCACCTGCTCCCTGAAAAGGAGAGAGAAAAGCCCTGATTCGTCACACGTGCCGCTTTCCCTGGGGCAAATACTCCCGTTGTGGCAGACGCTCAGCGGCCAGCGTGATCTCACTGCAGGCAGGGCTGGGAAGGGGCACAGTCGGCTGAGAGTCCCAGCTGGCCTGGGGACGCCGGCCAAGCAAGGACAGGGCTCACGAGGGTAAAGTCCACGGGGCACTTCACATGCTAGGAGCAGGAGCAAGCAGGCCCCAGCCACCACTGCACGGGGCCCATCGGGCTTCTGGTGTTGGGTGTGTGCAGAGATGGGCCCAGCCTCTCTGACCCAACCCTGCACCCCAGCGGCACCAGGAAACTTCCGTGGGACGGAGGCCGTTTTGTTCAATCTCTAGGTCAAAGTCGAATCCCTCGGACTCCTTTTGATGAGCGCTCTTGGGGGGTGGGTTCCTCCAGCTCTGGGCCTCGTGGGGGAGCCCCAGCGTCGCTGGACACTTGGATTCATTGGAGAAATTCCTCCCTGGTCCCAAGGCCGTCTCCCTTCACCGGTCCCCCTTCCACTGCTGTTCTGCGTTCGTCACCTCTACCAACTGCCGTCTCCTTCCTTGCCGCGAGAAGCTTCCAGTGTCTGTGAGCCTTTTCGGCTGCAGCCAAGCTCCTCACTTCCCCTCTCTTCCCACCCGGAGCGCCGTCCTGCTTAAATAGGGCCCTTGGGATTGGGAAGACGGCGTCCCTAGGGAAACCCAGACTTCACATTCCCGAACCTAAATTCATTCCTTTTCGTACACCGATAACCTGGAGATTTGTTCAAAATCCCTCCGAAATTGATTTTTTGCAATAAAAGAGCTTCCAGACTGGCCCATGATAACAGCCCAGCATCGTTGCGGTGCTCCTGTCTGCACCTCAACCCCGGACCTGCCCTCGCACAGCCTGCTGGCAGCCCCAGGGCCCTGGCACCGATGTCCTTTGCCTGACTTTGCTGGTTCCGCTGCTTTTCCCACCGTCTCACCCCCGTTTTCCTAACTGAAGCCTCTGGCCCACTGCTCTGCACCTGGGGCCACCGCGGTGCCCTTGCCGGCTGCCCTCTTGGGCTGGAGGCCTCCTTTCTGCCATCCTTCAATGCCAGATGGACGGCCAGTCTTCCAGCTCCATCCACCGGCTGCTCTGGGTGCCACTGGCACCACCTGTGACCTCACGGCCCTCCTTGTGTCTCTCACACCGCTTGTTCGAGGAGCTGGCCTCCCCCGCTGGGCAGACACAGCAAGGGCAGAGCCTTTCCTCTCTCCTGCGTCACCGAGTCCTTGGCCCGTAGCGGCTGCCCAGTGCTCCCTGGAGTTGACACGGGCCGGGGTTCCGTGTCTCACCCTGACCAGCGGAGCCTAGATGCTCCCAGAGCTGAAATAACCCTGTCATCTCCCAGGCTGGCGTGTTTGCTGCGAGGTCAGGTGGAGTCGTGAGTAACCAGGCAGGAAATACGGGTTTGCCCACTGATGGCTCGCCCTCTGGGGCTTGCGGGCCAGCGGTTCCCACTCACGGAGGCCCAGACGCCAGCCTGGGAGTCGCACGGGCTGCGTCCTGGCCCTCGATCCTCTGCCTACAAGCTGTGCGTTCAAACCTGGTCCACAGTGAGAAGGAACATGGGAAGGTTAATAAAGTGACTCCCGTTTGGACTTAACGTTGCCTTTGTTCCAGGGAGAAGATGATTTCTGCTGAGTGATCCCCCAGTTAGAAACGATCTTCTCCGGTGAACCACGACTTTCTCTTCCAACACGGCTTACGCTTTCCTGAGTTTTCAGGAAGAGACTGTCGTAGGGGCGTAGAAGGAAGACACGTTTCTCTTGGCTGACCTTGCAGGAGCACGCTGGGATTGGTTCCCTTTCCGGAGTGGCTGGTGTTTGGAGTTGTGACACGTGCTCTGGTTCCCTGGCGAGGAGGCACCCAAGCCCTCCCTCCCGCGCACGGCAAACGTCTTCCGCCCCCTTGCCAATCCGAGCATGTTGCGATGAGCCTGGCAGTTGTGTGAGCCCTTCCAACTGAAACCATTCTGCACCCGAGAAGGGTGGTATTTGCATACCAATTAGTTTGTATTGCTACAAAAATTTTCGTGGATTCAAGTTGTTCATAGAAAGAATGAACCAGAGGGTAAACTGAACCACAGATTAAAGGGCTCATGTCGGGCCGCTCTTTGAACAGTTTTTTTTTTCTGGTTTTGAACCATCATTATTTGTAATATTCTCTGAAAAGCCAGCAAATAATTGTTTTCCCCTACTGATTTGGTTCTTCCCCTCTTAGCAAATATTGATTCTCTCCCCCCCCCCCCCAAAGTCGGTCCTGAATGAGACCGAGATTAACAGGGCTGCTTTTGTTTAATACAATGAACAAAAACTTGTGCTGGGAGGGTTCTTGTCCTGCTAAAACATCTGTGCGGGGCCCAGATGGCAACCAGGCTCTGGAAACGCGGCCCATGAGTTAAATGCTTCTGCAGAGTCAGCAGGGAGGGAGAATGTGCTGCATTTTTATAGGCTGTACAAAAATAGCAACTTTTGAAAACTTCTTGGCAACAGAGTGCTTTTTTCTAAAAAATCTGCTAAGAATGTGGGACTTCCCCATTAGATAACTAAGTAGAGAAAAGCCCAATTTATAATCAGAAAGCCTGCTCCCAAGTACTGCCATAGCACCTCACATCTTTAACACACACTAACGTGGGTGACGGGGAGCCGCAGGAGGCACGGATGTTTCCTGGTTATTGACGGGAGACGTGTTCCGAGCCCTAGGAATTCTTGTCTTTTACCGAAGGGAAGTTAAAGAGGGGCTTTATTTGTCAGGAATGTCAAATGGGAGATTTCTATCCAAGGGGACGTGGAGAGACTTCCAGGTTGTATCTTGGAAGTTTTTGTCCCTTCCTTATTCTCAGCGGCCCCCGACGGCCACAGCCTGGGCTTCTGTATCGGGACCGGTAACGAGTCTGAGGAGTGTGACTGATAGTTTTTTTTTTCCACCAGCGGAACTTTATTGAGCGCCTACTGTGTACCAGGCCACGAGTAAGTGGTGGAGAAGGAAGAAGCCAGGGTATAAACACATGATGTTATGCGCACTTTAGTGTCCTAGGTGGCTTCCGGTCCCAGAATTAATTGCGTAGTTCAGTTCTGAAGGAGAAGAAGCTCTTACTTCGGTCCTGGCCTCGGGAGGGCCGTCTGCCTTCCTGGAAAGCAAGCGTCTCCGTTCATCATGGTGGAGTTTTGAATTTTAAATCAGTGCAATCTGATTGCACGTGTACTTTTGTTCCTTACTTCTTTTATTCAGAATTATATTTATGAGTTTCATTCAAGGGCTGCTGTTGTTGGGTCCTTTTCAGAGAGAGAGCGAGCATGAGCAGAGAGGGGCAGAGAGAGAGAGGGAGACGCAGAATCCCAAGCGGGCTCCAGGCTCCGAGCTGTCAGCACAGAACCCGACACGGGGCTCGAACTCACAAACCACGAGATCACGACCCAAGCTGAAGTAAGGTGCCCAACCCACTGAGCCACCCAGGCGCCCCACCAATGCGTCAGTTCAAATAAGCAATGTGTTTATCTGCTCTAGTAAATGTTTCTGTTTTCTTTTATTCATCTGTGGTCTTTTAATATTATTTTTTCTTGATATTTTTTCTGGAATTTATTTTGGTGCTCTTTTCTCAATGTCCTGAGTCAGATGGTAAGCTCGTACATTTTCGGGCTTTTTTCTAGAGGCACATAAGGCAATATTTTTTCTTTAAATACAGCATTAGCTGCGTCTCACGTTGTATTACATGGTATTTGTTATCGTTCAGTACAAATAATTTCTGATTGCCCTTGTGATGTTTCAAACCCATGGGTTATTCAGAAGTGTGCTAATTTCCAAACATATGGGGATGTCTAGTTACCTTTGTTTATTACTTTGTGGCTTAATCTCTGACCTCTGAGATTCAACCCTCGCTTCACGGCCAATCTGCGGGGGGGAGAGGGGCGGGGAATTGTTCCTTAAGTATTTGAGAAAAATGTATATTCTGCTGTGGGTGGGCAGTATGCTCCATATATGTTCATTGGGTTTGTCATTGTTATTACACAAACCTGCATCCTTCCCGATGAGCAATGTGTTCTATATACCTGTTACTGAATGAAGTGTCTGAGAGTCTCCCACTACGAGTATGTATTTGTTTTGCTGAGGTTCTATTAAAATTTTCTTTTTTCTTTGCATGTTTTCACACTATGTAGTGAGGTATACACGAATGTAATATTCTGCTGTCAGGTATATTATTTCTGTCTTTTTTTAAACCCCACGGTACACTGTTACAACCACTTTCTTCACATTCTTTACTCCCGAAGGTTCCAATCTCTCATCTGAAATTATTTTCTTTTCCCTTGAAAATTTCCCGGGGCACCTGGGTGGCTCAGTTGGTTAAGCGTCTGACTCCAGCTCAGGTCATGATCTCGCAGTTCGTGGGTTCAAGTCCCATGTCAGGCTCTGTGCTGACAGCTCGGAGCCTGGAGCCTGCTTCGGATTCTGTGTCTCCCTCTCTCTCTGCCCCTCCCCCATTTGCAGTCTCTCTCTCTCTCTCTCTCTCTCTCTCTCTCTGTCTGTCTCTCCCTCTCTCAAAAATAAATAAACATTAAAAAAATTGAAATTTCCTTTAGTGGGGGTCTACTGGTGGGAAATTTTCTGTCGTGTCTTGTGTGTTTATCTGAAAATGTCTTTCTTTCTTTCTCATTCCTGAAAGATGTATTTTCTGATCGTGGTGGTCTAGATTTCTATATTGCCACTTCCTCCCTCAACACATGAACGATTTCATTCCACTTTTCTCTGGCCTCAGTTTTTGTTGTTACTAAGCTAGCTAACTTCTGTTCCTTTGAACAGACTAGCCTCGCTTCTCCTCTTACAGATTTTAGGTTTTTCTTTTGTCTGGAGTGAAATGCAGTCTCTTTACAGAGCATGTCCTGCTTCTGTGCTTAATGTTTGTGTATCAGCCTTTCTATTGCATTTTCTCTCTGTTTCTCTGTGGTATATTCTGCATAACTTCTTCTGGGTTTTCTTCCAGTTTACTAATCCTCTCCTCGGTTGCATCCAACAATGTGTTAATTTTGTCCCCTGTATTTGTCATATTGATTAGTGTATTTTCCATTTCTATCAGCTCTATCTGAATCTTTTCCAAGTTTGCTGAGTCACATAGTAAAGTTTCCCATGCACTACACAGATTCTCAGGCTTGTATTTTATTTCTTTAAACACAGTACATAGGGGCGCCTGCGTGACTCAGTCGGTTGACCGTCCAACTTCAGCTCAGGTCATGATCTCTCAGTCTGTGGGTTCAAGCCCTGTATTGGGCTCTGTGCTGACAGCTCGAGCCTGGAGGCTGCTTCAGATTCTGTGTCTCCCTCTCTGCCCCTCCCGCACTCATGTTCTGTCTATCAAAAATACATAAATATTAAAAAATTTAAACAGAGTACATAGACTTGTTTTTAAATCAGTGACTGAAAATGACAAGGTCTGAAGCTTTTCAGGTCTGAGTCTGCAATTTGTTTTTTCTATGTGTCTCACTGAGGGTGACCTGTTTTGTTTTGTGCTTCATTCATTTTTCATGGGAAGCACTCTTTTCTTGAAAATCTGGGTGGGTATTCCTCGAGGCCTGAGGTGAAGATTACTCCTCCAGAGAGAAAATGTGCTTCCATTTCTGTCCAGTATTTAGGGACGTTGTTAGCAAAGGAACACTTTAAATTCAAACCTTGAGGTTTTCTGAACCACACAGATGATGTGAACTTGGCTACAGTTTCTCAGGGACTGTATTTGCCCCGCTTTGGTCAGGACCAGGGTGGTTCTCTTGCCAAGCCTTTCTGGGTTTTCCGTACCCAGGAGGACAGAGTCTTCCGTGGTCCAATCTTTGGGGACGTGAAGGATGGGACCTGGGGGGGGCTGCAATTTTACTTCACCCCCCTCTCCTCCCCTCTCATCTCCTACGTCCTTGTTCTTTTACGTTGGCTTCTTCCTCCAGTTAAAACCCCGCTTTCTCCTTGTTAACTTTAAAGTCAATGTTTGCTCAGATTTATCTACATACTTACTAATTTCACTGCTCTGCGTTCCTATCTTTCTCTCTGAAATAATTTTCTTTCTTCCAGAGGAAAACTTTGCAGTTTTCTTTAAAAAAAAATAATAGTTTGGACTTATCTAGTTTTTGTCGGAGAGCATCTGGTCATTATTCCATGTTTATCCTTCAAGGATTTTTTCATTGAAACTATGACGTCAGGTTGATAGTTATTTGACACGAATCCTTTCTTTTCTCATTTCACTGTTTCTGCCAAGATACCACTGGTCCATCTAATAGTTGCTGTTTTGCCGACAATATTTTCATTGCCCCTTGTTGCTTTAAAATAGTTTTTCTCGGGGCGCCTGAGTGGCTTAGTCGGTCGAGCGTCCGACTCTTGATTTCAGCTCAGATTATGATCTCACGGTTCATGAGATCGAGCCCTAAGTCAGGCTCTGTGCTGACGGTGCGGAGCCTGCTTGGGATTCTCTCTCCCTCCCTCTCTCCGCCCCTCCCCCACTCTCTCCCTCCCTCTCTCTGCCCCTCCCCCACACATGCCTGTGTACCTTCTCGCTCTCTCTGAAAACAAATAAACTTTTTAAAAGCTGTTCTATGTGCTTTCCTTTTTAAAAAATTATTTTTTAATATGAAATTTATTGTCCAATTGGTTTCCATACAACACCCAGTGCTCATCCCAATAGGTGCCCTCCTCAATGCCCATCACCCACCCTCCCCGCATCTCCCACCCCCATCGACCCTCAGTCTATTCTCAGTTTTTAGGAGTCTCTTATGGTTTGCCTCCCTCCGTTTCTAACTTTTTTCCCCCCTTCCCCTCCCCCATGGTCTTCTGTTAAGTTTCTCAGGATCCACATAAGAGTGAAAACATATGGTATCTGTCTTTCTCCATATGACTTATCAAAACAAATCAACTAAAAAAAATTAGTTTTTCTTGCCTTTGTTTGCCTGAATTTTCATTGTGAAGTGTTGAAGTATGATTTTATTTATCCGGTTTGGAGCTCCCTAAACCGTGTGAATTATCTGTAAATTGATGCCTTTCATCGGGGAAAATTCCTAGTCATATTCTTTTCAAATATTGCTTCTGCCCATTCTTTTTCTCTTCCTGTTTTTTTTCCTATGTAAACTTGATGTATGTTAAAATTTCTCACTCAGTTCTCCATATATCCTACCTGCCTTGTACTTCATACTTCATTTTGGATATTTCCTCCTTGTCTGTCTTCTAACTCAACAATTCTCTCGGCTATGCTTTTTAAACTGTTGTCAAACTCATCCATTTAGTTTTTGTTTTTTATGCAAAAAATTCGGTTATTTGATTTTTCAATACTTTTTACAATTCTGAAGTCTTTTTTAAAATTATTTTTTAAATGTTTATTTATTTTTGAGAGAGAGACAGAACATGAACAGGGGAGGGGCAGAGAGGGAGGGAGACACAGAATCTGAAGCAGACTCCAGGCTCTGAGCTGTCAGCACAGAGCCTGACTCGGGGCTTGAACCCATGAACCGTGAAATCATGACCTGGGCCGAAGTTGGACACTTAACTGATTGAGCCACCCAGGAACCCCACAATTCTGAAGTCTTTAAAAAATATTTTCCAGTTCCCTGCCAAAGTTTTCAATATTTTCTTTACCCTTCTTGAACGTAACTATTCCAGAGCCTGTGTCTTTTTTTTTTAAAGTTTATTTATTTATTTATTTTGAGAGAGAGGGTGAGCAGGTGAGGGGCAGAGAGAGGGAGAGAGAGGATCCCAAGCAGGTTCTGCACTGTCAGCTCAGAGTCAGACAGTGGGGCTTGAACTCATGAACTGTGAGATCGTGACCTGAGCCAAAACCAAGAGTCAGACACTTAACCGACTGAGCCACCCAGGCTCCCCAGAGGGTGTGTCTTTTTATCTCAATGTTTGGAACACATGCTTGTCTTTTTCAATTGGCTGGTTTTTTTCTGGGTTTTGTTCCTATTGTCTTATGTCCTGTGCCTGCTTATATTTGATGTTGTGCTAGACATTGTGTTTGAAAAGTTGTAGAAAGAATTACTAGCAATGGGACTCGCATGAGATTTCCTGGGCTATCCAGACGACTCAAAAACACCTGCGGTTTGTTCAAGGCCTCCGTCCCTTCTCATTCACCCTTACTTTCAGATACAGCATTTTCGGTTCTAAATGTTGGCGGGCTTAATGATGCCTCTGCTCTCAGTGGGCCTGTCTCTAACTTCTGTATCCCTAACCCCTGAGTCATCAAAAGTATGAAAGTGTATCCAAAAGTTGTCCTCACTCCTGTGGAAGTCTTTCTTCTTCCAGATCATAGTCTGATAATTCTATATTACCTTGTATTCTTATAATTACTATCTTATGTTCATTATTCTGCTGATGTCTCTAAACAGACGCTTTTCTTAAATTTTATTCAGCTTCACCATTTGTCCCCAGAGGGGAGGATTTTCCAGAATCACCTAGTTTTCCTTTTCTGGTATTGTAAGTTATTGTATCATTAGTCACACATGTCTTTTGGTTAACAGCTTGTAATTTAATTGCTTTGTGCTAAGAAACATGACAGTTTTTGAAATTTGGTGAGACTTGCTTTGTGACTTAATTCACAGTCAATTTTTATATAGGTGCTTCATGTGTGTCTGGGGAAAACATGTCTTCTTTAATTGTTAAGGACAGATTTTTACATGTGCCTTATAAATGAGGCATGTTTATGATGGCATTAAAATACTCCGTGCACCTATTAACTTTAGTCTTATTAGCTCATTAATAATCAAGAAAGGTATTATTGAAGATTATTAGCATAAAGTTCGTCAAAATTTCCTTATAGTTCTCAAAATAGATAAAACCAGAGTTAAGAGACTAGTCTATTAGAACAGGAGGTTCCTAAATGTTCCCTGTCTGCCAGACTTTCGGAATTAGTCTAACCTCTCCAATGTCTTGGCGACTATGAATTTGGCTTCTTCATTAAGAAGAAGTTTTACATTCCTTACACTTCTTCTGTCCTGTTTTACACACCGACCTCGTCTCACCGCTGCCCACCTGCCCCCTCTTTACCCTCCTGCTGTGCACGTGCTTCTGCTGAGTTTGCCTCGTCTGCCCACGTGGGCACGTGGTGTGGGCTCTACCGCGTTTCCCCATCAGGCTGTGTCTCCCCCGTCTGCCCCCAGTGCCGTGGGCTGCATAGCTGGGCTGTGTCCAGGTGCACTGAATGGGTGGGTGGGCTTGCTGGGGGTGTCCTTCCACCTTCTAGACCGTAGAAGGTCTACTTCTACCCTCTACGGGGGTGGCTGTTCTACACGGCCAGGAACAGTTCATCAACAGGCTGGAAAGGTACGGACGCTTCCTTCACTCACTGTGCTATCCATTCCCGGTGAGTCCTGGTGACAGCACGTTGGCCACCTGCCCTGGACATGGGTCGCTGGTAGAATTCCCACTTCCTGTCTTTGCTCCCCATGAACTGCTTCCCCGTTCCTCCTCCATGCTTGCCTTTAGTTGGTGAAACCTCACCGTCTTCTGTGTCTGAAATGACTCGTACTTGCAGAAGCGTGGTAGGGAGGAACGGACGTGGGGGCCAAGGGCACGAGGAGGCCCTTTTGCTTTCCCTGTGTTTGCTCTGGTGCCTTCTCCTCCAGAGGGTGGCCACACTTCTGCCTTGTCTTCACTCAACAGGGGGCTTTGCCTGGGGACGCAGGAGCCACCCACCACGGCCCCCGCTGCCTGGCATGGCTCACAAAGTCTGTCCGTGTGAATCTCTCAGACCGTCCCCAGCCCCTCCTGGCTTCCGGTCCTGCCTGCTCTGGGCTGAGGGGTCTTCTGGTGGCTATTTCCCCATGCACCCCTCTGGGCCTGCACCCAATCACGGGTCAGATTGCCCCGACCCACTTTGTGCTCAACCAACCCCGTGTCTGTCATGCGTTCCAGGATTTCCAGAAGTCTGTTTCACTGACAGTCCTTTGTCTCCAGGTATCGCTACAGATTATATTTTAGTTTACCTTTATTTGATCATGTCAGTGGGTTTTCAGAAAGGGGAGGCACACACATGGGCACAAGATGTTTGAGGTCTGGTATGTTTTTTCTTTTCTTTTCTTTTTTTTCTTTTCTTTTCCTTTCTTTTCTTTTCTTTTCTTTTTCTTTCTTTTCTTTTCTCTTCTCTTCTTTTCTGATCAGAAAAACAAACAACACATAGACAAACCCTCCATCACCGAACACGAACTGAGAGATAGAGTGTCAACACGCTGCTCGACTCTGAGTGGAGAGACGGCTGGGAGTCCCGTCTGAGCACTAGCTCTCTGTCTTGCGTCCCTCCCTGGAGCCTCGGTTCACCTGTCTCTTCACCTGCAGAGATGCACACGAGGGGAAAATCATAGTTAAGAGGCAAAACCCAGACAGGCTGTTTTCAATCCTAGCTGCTACTGCCAGAGAGGTATTTAATGGGAAACAGGGGAAATCGGAGAAGAAATTTCGTATCAAGAAAGTGGGCAAGTCCCGCAGACAGCTGTCAGCTCGGATCATATCTGTCTCCGTCTAAAGCCCAGGGAGCCATCCCGTCGAAGCTCCAAAGAGTGTCTCTGGAAGCCACATGAGTTCTGGGCAGGAACAGCAAAGAGAGACAGAAACAGATGAACAGACCTGTCCACACACGACTCTGTTCACCAAGGGAGTGTGGGGAGGTGGGAGAAGATGACCCCAGACCTGGAAAACCAGACCTGGCCAGCTCCAGGCCATCTGGTGAGGTGTTACCCACAGTTAAGACATAGCAGAGTCCTCTAGATTGGTGTTTCTGAAACTCAAGTGTGCACGCAAGCATCTTGGAGATCTTATCAAAATGTAGATTCTAGGGGCGCCTGGGTGGCTCAGTCGGTTGAGTGTCCCTTCGACTCAGGTCATGATCTCGCGGTTCGTGAGTTTGGGCCCCACGTCTGACTCTGCTGACAGCTCAGGGCCTGGAGTCTGCTTTGGATTCTGTGTCTCCCTCTCTCTCTGCCCCTCCTCCACTCATGCTCTTTCTCTCAAAAATAAATAAACATTAAAAAAAAAAGAAAATGTTAAAAAATGTGGATTTTAATTCAATGGGCCTGGGGTGTGGCTCAAAAATCCACCTTTCTAACAAGTCCCCGGGTGATGCTGATGCTGCTGATTTGGGGACCACACCGCACGAAAGGCTCAGAAGGAGCCTCTTCATCGCTTGGTAGAACTTCGTGAAGAATGGTGGTTCCCAAGGGCAGTCCTGGCTCTTCTCGCGATCAGGCACACACATCAGATTTGGTATATTTGTTCAAAAACGGTCTCACGGCTGTGTAGCATTCTTGTTTTCTAGACGACAACGTCGTATGTGGATTTTATTACTTTTGGATTCCCGAAGGTCTACACAGCCAAGATGTCTCCCATCAGTGTCACTCCTATTGGCATCGTAACTAAACGTCTTTGTAATTCTGGAAATCACTCCTCATCTTCAGAAATGACAGTAGGTAATTGTAAAAAGATAGAACACACCTTCCCCCGGTCCCCCTGGTGGCCTCATGGATCTTTCCTGTCCCATCAACTGAAGACAATGGTCACGAGATTATTATCCCCAAAGCTGGGGGGGGAGCTGGGGAGTATCGATCTACGGGCTTCCCACCAAGCAGATGGTTGCCACAAGGCTCGGACAGTAGACAGAGGCAGACAGAGCTCTGGGAGAGGCCAGCTCTAATGGTGCCACGGGCCACGTTGGCAGCCCCTTGAAGGCGAGTGGTCACTTTTCTGCCATCCTGGGGCACCTGCAGACCCCATGCTCATCTACCTCCTGTTTGAGAGGCTCCAAGGCCTTCTTGCTGCTGTCAGCAGGGGGCTGGAGGCGGACGGAGGTGGGGGGATGGTGTGGGGGCCACGGGAGCAGACCGGCTCAAAGCTCAGCCTGGAACAAGGGACTCCCCTGTCTCTAGG
The DNA here is from genome assembly GCF_018350195.1 of Panthera tigris. Taxonomy (NCBI): domain Eukaryota; kingdom Metazoa; phylum Chordata; class Mammalia; order Carnivora; family Felidae; genus Panthera; species Panthera tigris. The sequence goes on from NC_056667.1 coordinate 218,021,381, forward strand.
GACCTGTGGACGGGCCAGGTCCCTACAGAGCCCCTGGAGCAGCTGTCTGTCTGTCCAGTCCTGGCCCGGAGTCCCTTGTCCTCCATGAAGACCAGGAACACCTTTGTTGGTTTTCTGGGTCTGTCTTTATCTCACCGGGGCCCACACATCTCTCTCACAGCTGCCCACCATGCAAGGGTGCTGTCTGTCCTTCTCCACTTTTTTAAAAAAGTTTATTTATTTATTTATTTATTTATTTATTTATTTATTTAGATACCCAAGCAGGTTCCGGCCATCAGCCCAGAGCCCGGTTCAGGGCTCGAACTCACGAACCGTGGGACCATGACCTGAGCCGAAATCAAGCGTCAGACGCTTAACTGACTGAGCCACCAGGCGCCCCTGTCCCTCTCCGTTTTGCCTCCTCCAGCCCCAATATCCATTGAGGGAAATTAAGGCGAGGAAGGGGTGGGGTAGGTGGCTTCATAACGTGTTGTCAGAGGAACGCCGACGATGGTCCAATTTGCCCGCTCCAAGACCTTTGAACTATTCCCTGTGCTTCCGATCAGTGCGACGGCCCATAGGGGAAACTGAGGCAGCGGGTGAAGGAGTGCCTTTCTGGAGGTCATGTGACAAGGAAGTGGCACGTCTGGGTGAAGTCGGGTTCTCTGATGCCGGCTGCGTTGGTGCTTGGAAGGACCCCCATCGAGAGCAGGATGAGACCCCACCGGCCAGGGTCCATCCTTTGAGAATCCTGGCCATGGGGTGGTCAAAGGTGCTACCTGGGAAGGATGGCAGAGGGCTGCAGGCAAGGGGGAGGGGTCCCCAGAAAGGGCTCCGGCCTGTCCCCCTGCAGGCCCCTGTCGGGTCCCGGCACAGCGGGCTCCAGGCCGTCCCGACGCCTGCTGCCAGGATGAGCCCGAGCTCTGCAGGGCGGGATGGATGTTCCGGCCCTCCAAATGCTGTTCTGGGCAGCCGTGGGCTCCTTCTGCGCGGTCCATGGCCCCGGGTGACACAGACACGCTGCTACTGGGCCCCGGCGGCTCCGGCTCGGGCACCGCACGGCCCGTGGCGCCCTTGGCCCTGTCTGAGGGGCGGCCCGGCCCGGGTTGCCAGGGGCACGGCCCCCAGGAGCGCAGAACAAGGGCCGCGTGCGGGAGCCTCGCCCGGGGCCTCGGCTCCAAGCTGCTCATTATGCCGCGTGTTTTGTTTTAAATTACCTTCCTCCGTGAGAGCGTGTTTTAGTCCCACTCTAAGTACTGTTGACAGATGTGTTAATTCATGTATTTAAACAGATATTTAGCAACCGGCAGAAGATTCAGCTAAAAATAGGTCATCTTTCTAAATAGGCTCTTTGACACGGGGCTGGCGCTCAGGCTCCCAGCGTGGAGCTCAGGGAGGCTGTTTGCAGCGTGAGTGGGTTTCGGACGCGCGGGAGGCCGGGTACGCGTGCAAGAGGCGTGTGCTCTCCTCGGGGAGACGGAGGTCCGGCTGCGGGGAGAGCCGGACGTGGGCAGCTCTCTGGGCCTCTGGGGCTCTGCTCCCCGCGGCCTGCACCGCACGCAGCAACCCTCTGCTGCTCGTCAAATGAGGGGTTTGTACTGAGCGTCTCAGAGGTGCCCTTTACACAAAGCCGTGTGGTCCCAGGAGAGCAGGGAGGCTCCAGCAGTGGGGTGGGTAGGCAGTGACCTCCCAGACAGAGGCAGGACCGGTCCAGGCATCTCCTAGGTGCTGGGCACCACCCTGGGACACTTGGTTCTAGGCCCGAACCCCCCGCCCCCCTCCCCCCCGCCTGGCCCGTAGGGATCCCACCTGCTCCTTGGAGAGGGTGAGGCTCGCTTCCTGGGAGCACAGCACACCCAGGAGAAAAACCCGTCTCCCAGGGGTGCAGGAGACACCCCGCCCCTTGCTTCCTGGATGGAGAAGGTGTCTCAGGCTGACACCGGGTGACACAGGGCTGACACCCCTGTACCGGGGTCTCAGGCTGACGCCACTGCTCTGGCAGGGTCGCGGTGAAGGGCGGCCCCTCGGTCCCTCGTGCCTGTTCAGCTACGTACCTGGAGGCTCCTCTGGGCAGACAGGCGGGAGGGGCCTGCAAGGAGCCCGTGGAGGTGAGAACGCCCTGTGGCTGCCATGGGCTCTAAGAGCTGGACCGCTTGGATCCCAGGGCAGCCCCGTCCCAGGACGCGCACGGCCAGCCTAGCAGATACCGCCTCAGAATCCTTCTTAACGTAATGCTCTAGGAAGCCCTTCCCGATGAATCAGAATCCGCAGCCGAGTTGAAACCCGTCAGCCATGTCAGCACAGACAGAGGCGCTGCCTGCTCCTGATATCCCTGAGGAGACAGGTCAGGGTGTGCCATGCAGGGGAGGGTGCGGCTGTGACCTGACCACAGCCCTCCGTAGCAAGGAAGGAGCCCGGAGAGGGGGCAGGTCTGGGTGCCTCGGGCCCTCGGGCAGGGTCGAGGAGAGGCCCGGTGCCACCGCCCACTGGGAGGTCCCAGGTCAGCCGGGCACAGCCTTGGGTTGACGGGAGAGGCCCTTGCGTGCTGCTGTCTGGGAGCGGGAGGAAGATGGGGGCAGGTCGGTGGTGGGGGGCGTAGACAGGTGGCATTTCTAATGTGCTCCTGGATGGCAATGTCACTGGTCATTAAGAACCATGTCTGGAGTAGGAGATTCTGGAATGCACCTCTGTGTGCCGGGGGAGGGGAGATAACAGCCTCTGGGAACGGCAGTGGCTGGTGACAAGCCGTGCCCAGGGGCCTGGTGGGCTGCCGGGGTGCCACTGAGGGGCACCTGCCGGGCACCAGCTGGCTACCTGGCCGGCCCCAGGATGGCCCGTCTGCAGATCTCGCCTCTCCCTCCACCCCCACCCAGACCACCCAGTTCCTTAGTGAGGGGAGAGGGCTCGTGCTGGGGGAGCAGGGCAGCCAGACATTTCTGGTCTCTCTGTGCTAGGTGAGCCACAGGGGGTACGTTAGGACCGCAGTTCTCATGTACAGGGCCCCTCACAAAGGCTTGTGAACGTCCACGCCGGCGAGGGGCTGGGACGCCCGTGCCCCTTTAATTAACCCTTTATGGCCCCTTTCCTCTTGGTCCCGTAAGCTGCACAGCATCCTGCCCACCCGGCTCCCCCTTGGTCCCCCTTGGTCGCAGAGCCTGTAATGGGGGGAGGGCCCGCTAATTACAAGGGTGCAGGTGGGGGGCGGGGAGCACGCGGCCACTGCTGGGTGTGGTTTTCATTTCGGAATGTGGACCGGCGGATGCCCGTGGTGCCCTCCCGCTGCCACCGTCGTCTCTGACCTCGGAGCGGGGGTCCCCCGGGTGTGCCCATGCCACTGATCCCGTGTCCCCGCCTCGGTAAACGTCAAGGTGTTAATTATTTGTAGCAGGATCATCTGGGTACTAACGGAGTGAGCCAGAAAAGGGAAGATAACCCCCGGGGACACCCCGCCATCAGCTGGTCTGGTGCACGTGCATGGTGCCCGTCAAGAGCGGGACGCGGGCCGGCTGAGAGGCTGCTGCAATCGTCCTAGTAAGACATGAGGGGGTCTGTGGAGGAGTCAGAGGTAAAGGTATGCAGGTCTGAACTGATTTGAGATTAGGCCTGAGAACATTTGCTCGGGTGTTGGGTGTGGGTGTGGGGGGGGGGGCTGCGGACGTGGGGGGCACGTGGGTGTGAGGGGGGCACGGGGGCACACGGGCGTGGGGGGGCGCGAGTGTGAGCGGGGAACAAGGCACTGGTGTGGGGTCTTGTCTGACGGAAGGATGAGCAGAGGTTCTGCCCCCTGAGCCAGAGGAGATGTGGGGGAGAAACAGGCCGGGGGTGGGAAAGCGAGTGTCCCTTTTGGACGATTTCCCCTCTGGGTCCCCCGGAAGGGCCCGGGGAGGCTGCAAAGCACAGGAGGTCTGTGCCCAGAGCAAGGGTGCAGGGGGCGAGGAAAGCCTTGCAGCAGAGGGAGGTGCCAGGTGGTCAGGCCTCAACCAGTCCCGGGAGGCTGGGATAGCAGGTCGGGTCCCCAGGCGCAGAGGCGGCCTCCGCACAGTGGGTGCAGAGCGGCGGCGTTGGGCAAGGGCCTCGGCCCTCCGGGGACGTGGGGGTGCCCCCTGCGCTCCCCACCCTCCGCTCCCGCTGCTCACGCGCCCTTGCTTCCTTGGCTGAGCTCATGCCGTTTGGGAACGCGTCCTTAAGATCCGCGTCCACACCGCTTCCCCGGGGCGCGCAGTGGAAGGGTGTCAGGATGAACCGCGGCCCCTGGCAGGGCCGCCCCGGTCCACTTGCCGTGAGACCACGAGCCGCCCCGGGGCATCGCCTGAGCGCCTGACCCGCACACGTGAGAGCAGGGCCCCTCTTTCTGAGGGGCAAGGTTGGTCCCGCGCTGGGAGGTGGCTCCTTCCTTGCCTGCTGGCCCCTTGGGGGAAGCGCGCTGCTCTGGGCCAGGACCTCCGGTACGCGCGGCGGAAGATTGCGAGGATGGGACGCACGCTTCTCCAAAGTGACGCCGCGGCCGTGACCGTGAGCAGGACCAGAACCCCGAGAGGCCTTCTTCTCCCTGGTGGGAGGCACAGGATCCGTGGTCTGTACTTTGGAGGGAATGTCCCAGCGTGGCCTGGTCACTGGATCCCCACAAACTGAACCGATGTCCCCGGCCCTTGTCTCTTGGTAGAGTTCTCTCCCCGCCTCTAGAGGGCGTGCGTCCGGCCGGAGCGTCCAGCCCTGGACACGTGATCTGGATGCGTGATCACGCACGTCACGCACGAGATCACCCCCAGAGGGTGGAGGGAAGCAAGGAGTGGCCGTTGGCGTTGCCTTTCCAACCGGGAGGTCGTCCGCTGACCAGCGTTTTTGCCTCACTGACCGCCGGGCCGTGCCGCGGCCCCAGGATGTCCTCCTGGATATGAAGGACCTGGTTCCCCCGGGGTCTGTTCTGACCTCTGTCATTCCGGAGGCCCCAGGAGGAGACCCCAGTTTCCGCTGCACACGGGCGGTGTGGAGGTCTCAGGAGGAGAACGGGGCTCCGTCCCCCCGCCTGGAGGACGCCCGGTGGCCTGTGCCGTGGGACGAGATGGCTTCCAGCCTGCGTCCCTCCTCGCCTAGCGAGTGCGGTGGGAACGGAGAATCCCCGGGGGCTGCCTCTTTACATCCAAAGCGGTAGAGCGAGGAGTGTCTGCCCCCCGCACATCGTCCTTGGGGCGTCCGCCGTCCTGGCACTCGTGGGGTATCTGGATGTGGGGAAGAACCCCCTGCTCTGCTGTTTGGAAGTCCTGGGGCTTTGAAGACGTGGAACAGAGATTGCGAACTGCCCGAGGCAGGAATTTTTTTTTTTTTTTTTTTAATGCTGGGAAACAGAGGGTCCTTCTTAGGGCATTTGGTTGGACAGTCTGGAATGCATTCTCTTTAAAACTAAAGTCCCAAAGGGACCACCCAGCCATCATCCGGTCCGTGCGTTTGGCTGCCACTTTGCAGTCTGCAAAGTGCTCTGCATGTGGCACCGGCAGTATTCTCGCGGGGACAGCCAGGGTCCGCGTTGTGCCTCTCGACCCCACACCTGCGGAGCTGATGTGCGAAACGACATCTTCCTCTTTCCCGAGGGTCCTTACGTTTTTTCCAGGCCTGGGTTTTCTGCGTATGCCAGCCCACCGTTTTCCATTCCACGCTTTGCAATTAAAATGAGTGCGCAGGGCTGTTTAAGCCACAGACGCATCCAGCGCGAGCCGTGTTTACATGGCAACTGGTGACCACTTAATTACATAGTAATTACGGCGCAGCGGCGGGGCGATCACACAGTAAGTGCTGTGTCATTAGCGGTGATTGCCCCGTCTTCCTAAGCACAGGGAGGCTGCATGGTAATTGCTTTTGGACCTTCCAACTGCGGGTGAGACGCAGCCACAGCAGCTTACAATTACCAAGGACGCATGTGACGTGTATTAAGTAAGCAAACATGGGGGGCTGCCGTGCGCAAAGTGCGCGAGATCAAAGCCCCACGGTGGGGGGCGGGGGGCGGCCGAGGCCTTAACGCGAGGCCTGGGGGAGATGAGGGTACTTTGTGTCCTCGGGCCGGGGGGGGGGGGGGGGGGAGGGCCTGGAGAGCGGGGTGCGCAGCACGAGGCCACCGACACCGTGAGGGCGGGACACGCGGGGCTTGGGGGCCCGGGAAAGAAAACGGAGAAGGATTCCACCTGCAGTGGAAACATTTGGAAGGATTTTGAGGAGGGGGACACGTTTTTCGAGGATGACTCGGCTGGTGGGTGGGTCGTAGAAAGAGCCCATTGGGGGCGCTTGGGGGGCTCGGTCGGTTGAGCACCCAGCTCTTGATTTTGGCTCCGGTCACGATCTGACGGTTCGTAGGTTCAAGCCCCGCATCGGGCTGTGTGCTGTCAGTGCAGAGCCTTCTTGGGACTCTCTCTCTCCCTCGCTCTCTGCCCCTCCCCCATTCTCTCTCTCTCTCTCTCTCAAAATAAACAAACTTAACAAAGAAAGAAAGAGCCTATTGAAGTGCGGGCCCAGTTAGTGGGGGGTAGGTAGTGGTGCCCCTGCTTTTCTCCTGCCTCCCGACTCTCTGTGCTCCCCTGGGCTCGTCTCTGTCTCTCTGGCGGGTGGAGGCTGGAGGCCAGCCAGGCACCGGCCGCGTCCTTCCCTCGTCCCTGACAGTGTCTCTCTGGGCAAGCTAACCCGTGCCCCCTGCCCACCTGTGCCTGCGCGCTAGGCTCCACATGTACCCTCCTGCCCAGATACCTTCTCTGGGCTTCCACCCCTCACCCGACATCTGCTCGTGGGGTTCTTGCAGGCTCTCCAAACTCTCTTTGAAGGTGTCCTCCTTTAAATGGTTGACACTGTTAATTGACCTGATAGATAAGGCCATGCAGACGCGGTCTCTGCCTGTCTGTCCCCATCTCCCACCACAGACCCCCCTTTTCTGGGCACCGCAGCCACTTTGGGCTCTTCCTTTCTGGGGCGTGCTGTGCTCCCCATGGCCACGGGGCCTTTGCACGGGCTGCCCTCGCGGGACTGCTCTTCCCTCCTCTCAGTTTCTTCTGTGTGAGTCATGCCCCTCCTCCAGAGCTTAGCTCAGGCTCGGTTTCTTGGAGGACCCTCACAAAGCTTCCCGGTGGGGTCGGATTCCTTTGTCAGCTGCCTCTGATGACTGGGGTCCTTCCCTTGTCCACGACCCTGCACGACTGGCTGCTCTCTGGCTCGCACTGTGGACGGTGCCATACTTGTTCCTGCTCCTGGTGGAGCCCGCGTGGCGGCCCTGGAGCTGGGCACATGGCGGGAGGCGTGGCAGCTGAGCTGGCGGGACTGGTGACCTGGGCAGACAAGGACAAGCACCTACGCGCCCCGTGAATGCCCGCTGGGGGCCGGCTCTGCCCGGAGCCCACGGAAAGCCCGGGGCTCCGGCAGGAGCGTGGCCACGGGCCGTGTGCAGAGCAGGCCCCGCTCGCCAGGCTCCGGACCGTGGGACCTGGGTGGTCCGTCCTCCCGCCTGACGGACTTGGGGTTTCCTGGAGACGGGGCAGGAGAGAGCCCTGGAGAGACAGAGGCGGGGCGGCTGACAGCGCGCTCGGGGCACCACAGCGTCACCTTTGCGTGACCAGCACACCCAGGGCACTGAGCTGCCCGTGGACGTAGCGACTGGAGGGCGCTGTGTGGACCCAACAGTGGGCGTGAGGGTCATTGACTCCCACCAAACGCCATGTGCCCTCGTCACTGGTCAGGAGTGGGGGGAGCTGAGATGCTCCCCAGACGCTCTATTCTCCCCGGGTTGCAGGGTCCAGGGAGCCGGAAGGATGCACCTGAACTATGGGATCAAAGGAGCCTGGGGACTGAGCTGGAGGCAAGGAGACTGGCGGTCCCAGGTCAGCAGGGGCATAGCCCAAGGTCGGCAGAGAAGTGTCCCAGGTCAGCAGGGAGAACGGTGACGTGGGACAAGGTGGACGCTCGGCACGAGTGTCCGCGGTGGGTCCACGCTGCCAGGCTCTGGGTGGGAGGAGGGACCCACAGGGAGGTGGCGACACAGTGGGGTGGGGGCTGGCGGTTTGGACGGGCTGAAGGACGGACAAGCAGACGCCGAGGGAATGTGGGGGAGACCCTGTGCTGCAGGGCGGGGAGGAAGGGGGACTCTGTGAAAAGCTGCGGGCGAGCTGCACCGGCCCGAGAAGTTCTTGCTACGGGGCTCGGCTAGGTGGGGGTGAGAAGGCAGCGGGGAGCCAGCGAAGGTTCAGAGCCCGGCAGCGCAGGCTTGGATTTGCGCCTGAGCGGGGTGGGCGTGGAACGTGGCCGTGGCCGTGGCCCTCACACTCAGCTCCTCCGTGTTGGCACTTTGCCCGAGCGTGCAGCGGGGCCGTGTCCCCGTGCGGCACGGCCGGCTTCGTGGGGCGTCTAAACGGGTCTGCCGAAGCAGGTCACTCTCACAACCAAGCTAACCTCAATTGTTACAAGTTAAAAGTGGAAGCAGCATGAGTCAGTCATTAACACACCCCCCATTGTCAAATTTAAAAGTGTTGCGACTGCCTTCGCCTCAGAGGAGCAGGAGTGCGGCTGGTGAGGGTCCTGGTGTCCCACACGCTGCCCGCCGTGGGGGCGGCCGTTGAGCCACAGGCAGGAGTGAGGTGTGGACGCAGGGTGCCCCGTGGGGGGGGCCTCAGACACACGGCGCCTGGTCAAAGAGCCAGACGCGAGGCCACGTAGGGTACGGATGTGCGATGGGAGGCGTCGTGGACACGGAAGGCAAGCCAGTGGCCGCTCAGGGCCGAGGAGGGGAGAGAACGGACCGGGTGACGTGTCTTGGAACCAGACAGAATTGTCGCTTGCACGGCACTGAATGCATGAAATGCCACTGACTCACACACTTTACAAAATGGTGAATTTGATGTTGTGTGAATTTCACTTCAGTTACCAAAAAAAAAAACAAAAAACAAAACCCGCCTTCCCCAAACCCAGTTTATAATCCTGGCTCCTTGAGCGTTTTTGGAAACCGAAGGGGTGGGGGTGCCTGGGAACACGCTTGGGACAAACGGAGGCGTCACTGGGGCACAGAGACTGTGTGGGGTCACTGCTGGGGAGGCTGTGGGCAGGGATCCTAATGACCGCTGGCTGGTTCCGAGCCACCACGGGGTCTCCTACAAGCTCTGGTGTCCCCTCCCCTGTCCCCCCCCAACACACTGCCCTGCTGCCTCTCGTGGCAGAGTCATTCCTGGGGGCCGGATCGAACCACGTCTGTCTTCGGCACAGGGCCCCATCAGGGTGCATGTGATGCTGGGGTCTGTGTCCCTGGGGGCTCTGTACTCAGGTCCCATTCCCACCCCGCAAGGACAGATGCCGGCTGTTTGGGACATGCCTGTTGTCCCTTCTGCTGGTGACAGAGGAACAGGCCTGTGCACACAGGGAGCACCCCGGTCAGGGTGTGAGGTGCCACCAGCCTCTCTTGGGACCCTTAGGGGACTCGCGTCCGCAAGTTTCTCCTTGAAACTTAAAAAGAACAACCCGAAGCAGGGAGTACGCGTCACAGAGTGTGTTTGACACGTGGGGGGTAAGGACTAACGGAACCCAGAACCCCCCGGGAGCCAGCGGTTCTCGAAGTGGGGTCCCTGGCCCCCAGCACCAGCACCGAGGGAACTTGTTAGAAGTGTAGCAACATGGGACGCCTGGGTGGCCCGGTCGGTTGAGCGTTGGCTTCGGCTCAGGTCATGATCTCTTGGTTCGTGGGTTCGAGCCCCGCGTGGGGCTCCTGTGCTGACAGCTCAGAGCTTGCATCCCGCTTCGGATTCTGTGTCTCCCTCTCCCTCTGGCCCTCCCCCGCTCACACTCTGTCTCTCTCTCTCTCTCAAAAATAAAATAAAACATCTTAATAAGAAATGCAGCAACAGGGTGAGAAGGCAGCCTTCGAAATCAGAGAACAGACTTGCAAACCGGTTGTGCGATAAGGGGTTAACATCCAAAGACCGTGAGGTGCTCCTACAGCTCAGTAGCAAAATAGCGGGCAAACCCGTAAATAACCTGAGTAAAAAATGGACACGGGACCTGACTAGACGCTTCTCCGGGGAAGACCTCCCACAGCCGGCAGGCTCTGCAGAGATGCCCCGCATCACTCCTCATCCGGGAGATGCGAATCAAACCCACGATGAGACACCAGCTCGCACCTGTCAGGGTGGCTGGACTCAAACAGCCAGAAGGTTGCCAAGTGCCCACAAGGCCGTGGGGAAGGGGCAGCCCGCGTGGGCCGCTGGCACGCACAGCCGCGGTCCCGGAACAGTGTGTGCAGGGCGGCCATGTGAGCGGCACCGCCACTCGGGGTCCATATCCAAAGGAAAGGAGAGGAGGGCCCTGGAGAGCCGAGCACCCCCACGTCCGCTGGGGCACATCATCCACGACAGCCGGGCACGGAGACCGCCGACTGTCCTTCGGCAGGTCGGTGGCTAGAGATGCCCTGAAAGGGGCGTCTGGGTGGCTCGGTCGGCTTCTGGTTTCACCTCAGGTCGTGATCCCAGGGTCGTGGGATCGAGCCCCACGTGGGGGTCTGGGCTGAGCGTGGAACCTGCTTGGGATTCTGTCTCTCCCTGTGCCCCTCCCCCAGTCACGTGCACGCGCGTGCGTGCTCTCTCTCAAAACAAAAGATGTCATAGCGCACATGAGATTTTCTTCAGCCTTAGAAAAAAGAAGGAAATCCTGTCACTTGCCCCAACAGGGATGGACCCTGAGGGCATTCCGCGAAGAGAAATAAGCCGGACACAGAAAGACAAATGTTCCGTACCGTCACCTTAACTGCGAGATCTGAAATGGTCAAAGTCACAGACACAGAGGACAGGGCCGTGGTCGCCAGCGGCTGAGGATGCGTGAAGCTGGGAGACGTTGGTCAAAGGGTGTAGCCTCCCGTCGTGCGAGGCGGGCACGGGGCGGCCCACGGCCAGCACGCTCACTGACGCGCACGGCCCTGTGTCGTCTACTTGAAACTCGCTAAGGGAGTAGATTCTAAGCGTTCTCACCACGAAAACGACGGGCAGAAAGAAAATGTTAGCGGCGTGACGGGATGGAGAGGCAGTTAGCTTGGTGGCGGTGACCCTGTCACTCTGTGCACGTGCTTCAAAACCTCACGCTGCCCCCCTTCAACGAGCACTCTTTTCATTTCTCAGCTAGACCTCGAAAAAGCTGAAAAATAGTACTAATGTACTAAAAAAAATTTTGAGAAAATTTTCAATCAATTAGATCCCTTTCCTCTCAGGAAAAACAACTTGTCCTGCCCTGCTTCATCAGCCTGCTAATTCTCAATGGATTCGTCTTGGCGAAATTCACATTTACGGTGATTATCTGAACTTTGTCCCATTGATATAAGATACTCAATATCTGTGCCAAGTCGTAGCTATGGTGGGTTTACGCAACACTTTAAGTAAATCTGTTTCCCTGACAATCTCTGTGTCAGCAGACGTATCGCTCATAGTGCATTAAAAATAGCTTATGAGTGCTATTTAGACCCCCTCATTTTCATGGGTGTGAGTCACTTTCTGAGCAACGCTCATGTAGCTCGATCTTGCCGTCAGATGTGCCGCGGAACGAAGTGCGGGCCGCGGCAGGAGGAGGGCAAGGTCAGACGGCACGTCAGCGACGGACGATGCGTCCGGGTGGCCCGCAGCCACACTGCTGCTGTCTCGCTGGCCAGGCGCAGCCTCGCTGGTCGTAATCTTCGGCCCTGAGACGAACCTGCAGGAAAGCAACCAGGGCAGAAAGGAGACGATGGAGCATGAAACGGGCATCAAGGCCCCTTCGGCACTCGGTCAGACTCACCGTGTGTCCACTGGAACACACGCCAAGTCAGAAATCTACAAGTCACAAGACCACCTCATCCCACGGCTCTGTGGGGCTGCGACCCACGGGCACCGGGCTTATTGCTAACAGGACATCTGCTTGCCCAGCGGACGCGTCAGATGCCCGTTTCCTAAGGTACTGGTGGTATGTGCTCTTCCGAACAGTGGGGGCCCTCTGCGGCTTTCTGGCCCAATAGTCGCCTCTGGTGGGGTCTGCCCCCGGGGCTCCAAAGACCAAGCCACCTCAGCTCTCTTCTCTCCAGCATCTTCAGCTGGGGCCCCCGAGTCCAGAGAAACCCACAGTTCAGGGATGCACATAAGAGCCTTCTCCAAGTAGGATTTCAGCTGGTCAACCCAGAGGCCCCTGGGATGGCGTAATGGATAATAATGCCAAGAGCTTGACCTTCAGTTACCTTAGAGTATCTAACAGATGCTCTGTGGCAACCCCAGTGCCATGATTAGCACGCACACCTACTGTGTGTCAGGCACGGATCTGACCGTCCGACTCGTATCTGAAATATTGAACCGCATGCAAATCAACAACGAAGCCTCAAAGAGAGAGAGAGAGAGAGAGGAGTGAGAGAGGGAGAGGGAGAAAATTTTGGATAATTTCCCCCCGTAGAATGGAAAGAAGAAAAGCAGTCACTTGGAACCTGGAACCAGCAACGCTGATCTCAAGTTTCTCCAACAGAAGCCTCTTAGAGGATGGGCATAATTCATCCTAAAAGAAACGTAGGTGTGTTTCGCACCTGCTAACAGCAGAGGGTCTGGACGGGAAAGGTGCATCATGGGAGTAACGGCAGCCATCACAAGCGTGGTTAGAATCAGCAACGCCTCTTTTCAGTGAGCGAGACAGGAGATACCTCAGGCAGCAGATCCAGGACAGAAAGGAATCAGAATAAATTTAAATAAAGGAGCGGCATTTGGAAGCGCTCTGAGCCTGGCGCATAGAGAGCCAACCAGCTAATAATGGCTGCGCCTTCAAAAGAAGCACATCAGGGCGCCTGGAGGGCTCAGTCGGTTAAGCGTCCGGCTTCGGCTCAGGTCATGATCTTGCAGGTCGTGAGTCCGAGTCCCACATCGGGTTCTGTGGTTCGTGAGTTCGAGCCCCGCGTCGGGCTCTGTGCTGACAGCTCGGAGCCTGGAGCCTGCTTCCGATTCTGTGTCTCCCTCCCTCTCTGTCCCCTCCCCTGCTTGCACTCTGTGTCTCTCTCTCAACAATAAACATTAAAAAAAGTTAAAAAAAAAAAAAAACACATCAGAAAGCTCAGAAATTATAGTGACATCGTTAAGGGACTTTTTTGGAACTGGAAAAAGAGGGCTTGTGGAATCCCTGTCGTACTGAGTCGGCAGAGGCTGATGGGACAAGATGCATCCTTGTAAAAAGTTTAATGTCACAGAGAATCTTCCAGAAGCCATGTGTGATGACCTGGTCCCTGCTGGGTCCCCTAGCCTAGCCCACCCCCCAACACGTGTTTGTGGAGTGAAGACTGAACCCATTGCAAGAGCACAAGTTGGAGGAAGGATGCGGACAAAGAGGGCCTCTGCCCATGGAAGGCGTCATCCAGATGCAAAGGCAGGGTGGCCATCTTGTCACGTGGTTATCCGCCAGGTGCCCTTCTTGTGAGCGCCGGTTTCCTGGGTGAGCACTGCCACGGATGAGGGGATGGGCAGAGGTCAACACGCTCCGGGCAAACCACAAAAGCCCACACTGAGCGGCGGCCCTGAAGAGATGGGGAGGCCAGGCGCTGGTGTTGGGAGGGGCCGGGAGAGCCTCGAAGGTGCAGACTTGTTTCCCATGAAAAGCAGGCTGGGGGGATTCTATTAAATGTGAAAGCTCTATCTACAGAGAGGATTAAGAAAGTTTGATACACCGCTAAAGAAAGCCAACAAACCATGAAAGACAGCAAGAGGAGAGGAGAACATCAGAGAAAATCTCTAGAAACAACCACAAAGCAGGTAACAAGATGCCAGTCAGTACATATCTGTCAATAATTACTCTGAGTGTAAACAGACCAAATGCTCTAGTCAGAAGGCGTCAGGTGACAGAATGGGTAACAAGACCGATCTCTCTGCCGCCTACAAGAGACTCGTTTCAGACAGAAAGTCACCCTAATGCCGGACACAACAGACTTTAAAGCAAAGACTGTACAAGACATTAAGAAGGACGCCACATAAACATAAAGGGGATAACCCTACACGTGGATAAAACAATCGTGAGTGTTTATGCGCCCAACATGAAGCACCAAATACACAAAACAGGTCAGAGCCAACATCGAGGAACTAATGGATACGATAACTGGAGGGGACTAACGTCAGTGGGTAGACCGTCCAAACAGAAAATCAACGAGGAAGCGGTGGCTTTGAATGACACACTCGTCCAGATGGACTTAACAGACATATTCAGAACGTTCCACCCTAAATCTGCAGAATGCACATACTTTTCAAGGGCACGTGGAACATTCTCCAGAACACATCACATATGAGGCCACATAACAAGTCTCAACAAATTAAAAAAAAAAAAATTTTGCAGAATGCTCCCATGTCCTCGCCAGCGGAGTTACAAATAGTATTTGCTATCTGAATTTGAGCAAAACATACAGGACACCGAGACCCTGGGAAGGTGAAGGGACAGCCAGAAGGAGGACACAGCCCGGCAAGGATCCAAGAAAGCCAAAGCGGGACCCTGCACCGTGGGGAGCAGGCAGGTGGCGGGAAGGGTGTGGTGGGGTGGAAAGGGGCCAGAGCCTCGAGTGGCTCACTCGCCGTTGCGCCTGACCTGGCCCAAGTGTACCGTCTTCTCACTGCTTGGACCCTTCCCCGGGCACCGCAGGAGGGACCCGGGGTCCTGAGGCTCCTACAGCCACGCTGGTATAGGCCTGACGTTCTCCGTCACATATGACAAACATCGTCTACAAAACAACCAGCAGAGGCCCCGTGGCTGGTCCCGACAGGCTGTAATCAGGCTTAACTCCTGCAGGAGGGAGCGGGGCCCTCGGGGGGCTGGAGGCCGAGGTTCAGGCTCCCAGGCTGGGCCCTGAGGCCTTGGAGCCCCTCTTCCAGGCGGTGGGTGGGCCTGAGATTCTAGTCATTCCCTTCTCTTCTGCTAGAGGGGTGCTGTCAGCCTGGTTTCCGAATGAGAGAGTGCTGAAAGATTCATTTTTTGCAGAAGGTGTAAGACAAATAGGAAATATTATTTCAGAGAACTTGCACAGGGTAATTATTTATGAATGTGTTACCGACCATATGGTTTCCCACGCTGGTTCGAGAGGGTAATGATTTTTATAATTACCTGTGTTTAGAGATACCTTCATGCAAAGAAGTAAATATGCCTCCTGCCGAGAGCAGAAATGGTCTCTCCTCTTCCATAATTAGCGAGCTTTTCTTCAGCCAAAGCCTGAAATTACTTCTGGTTTCTCAGGGGCAACATGGGACACAGAGGCACAGGGCTGGGATCCAGCCCAAGGGTTAGGGCCTCGTGGCCTGGGATCCCCCTGAATCGTCCTCTGGGACTGACGAGGGCCGCTGTGGTGAGGGCGTCAGGCACAGACCTGCCTCAGGGCACAGGGTCCCCTCCATAGCCCGCGGCCCGGGCCCCTGGAACCCACTGTCACCAAGGTTCCACGGGCCAGGGCAGCCTGTGTGGTCCCTGTCTGTCCCTGGCCGCCCCCACCCAGCCGGCCAGTGCCCACTTGGTTCGACCACCTGGCCAGGAGGGCCACCTCCTACGCACATTTGGCCTGTCGCGGGCCTGTCTGGAGGCTCAGTCACCCCTGTTGCCCACAGGGAGGGCCCCCCCAAAGCCAGCAGCAGTGAGATACAGGTAGACAAGGACCCTGAAGCACGCTCCATGAAAGATGTGGGTTGACTTTAAAGCTCTGATCTTTATTCTTGGGTGACGTCTTTCCTACTTTCGGGGGATAAGCTGTTTTTTAATGGACTGATGGGCATTTGTGATTTTAAAACGGTCATTTCTTGCTCCCTCGCTGAAGTTCTGTGTTACCCTTCTGAATTAAGAGTGTGTGTGTGTGCATGTGCGTGGTGAGGGGTGGGGAGAGGAGCCTGGTGGGGGGAGGGTGCCGCCATCAGCCAGACTTGGATTTGGGGCCACACGCCCATCATGGAGCCAGTGGTCGGCCCTCAGCCGCGGGGACCCAGCCGTGGGGACCCCGTGTGGCTGCACAGGCCACCTGGCTGCTCCTGGGTCTCCATTCTTCCATCCGCGAAGCAGGGACCCGACGGTGCCCGCGTCCGAGAGGGGGGAGATGCGTTTGTGCCTACAGGCGGTCCGGCACGGGGTGAGTGCCACGAGCAGGCACACACATATGCACGCGTGTTCCACGCGTGCTCGCGCTGCACCTGTCAAGGGCCCTGCTGTCTTGCCCGGCACTTCATTCTGTCGCGTCTGGAGAGATCGGGGAGGGACCCTCGACCCCCTGAGAGCGGGGAGGAGGCCGCAGAGCCCCACCCCTTCCCCTTCCTCCTCCTGCCCACATCTCAGTGGCTCCAGGCAAACGTTTCAGGTTGGAGCCGTGACGCTGCCCACGATCAAGCCAGGTCTCCCTGCGGTGTCTCCAGAATTTCCAGAAATGTCCTGTTCTTCGCTGACATTTTTATGTTCCGGGAGCCGCTTGTCACGACGCATGAGTGTGTGCGTTTGCGTCGGATTATCCTCCAGCCACGATGCCCAGTTTTGTGCAAGCGCGTGTGTTTTCTCTGGTTCCGGCGCAAGAGCTTATGAGGTCTGCCTGCTTAAGGAGTCTGCTCCGGGGGGGGGGGGGGGGCGAGGCCCCGTGGGCCCCGCCACAGCCCCTTGTCCCGCGAGGAGCAGACAGCACAGCACGGGGCACATCCCAGGAGGCAGGTGCCCACCCGCCCCCGCGCTTGGACAGGAAGCTGGCTCCTGTGCGGCAGCCTGACGGCAGGATCGCCCGCTGGGACTCGCACTGGGGGCACGCGTGGGGCGCTCGCCGGGGCAAGCATTCGGTAGACAGCGGGGAGCGCGGGCCAGGAGCCGAGCAGCTTCTGGGGCATCGTCCCGACGACAGGCGGGCGGCTTCCGGTGTCATGTTTGTGAGATAAGGACCCTCAGCTCGGTCCACCCCGCTGCTTCTCGACGTCACGCACCCACTGCCTCGTCCGTTCTCAGCGATCAGAGCAGGGCGTCCACGCTGAGCCCGAGCCCTTGCTGGCGCTGATTCTGGTCCAGGCTTCTGTCCACCCGTCCGATCGCTGCTGATAAAGCCTTTGTGCCACAGCCTTTCTGAGACCCCCGGCGAGGCGGGCGTGTGTTTGCCTCCGAAGACCCAGAGCGTCCCCGGCTCAGCTCCTCTCTGCGAGGGGCTCACGGCGCCTGCAGGAATCGGACAAACACTCCAGCAACTCAACCTAATGAGACAGGAACACAGATGGCTTGGAGTTAGGTTTAGGGTTAGGCATAATGAAGGGAGCAGATGGGGAAATTCAAGTTAAAATTCAGTCAAATTTTAATTAAAAGATTATGTGCTTCCACCCTAGGATCTTGGGAAGATGAGCTCAGATTGCATGGCCCTGCTCCCTCCCCCAACAAACACACAATCCTGAACCTCACGCGGTCTGCACCGTGCGGACGTCCTCCAGCCCGGCGTCCGTGGTCCAGCACCAGCCCCTGACGCGCCCAGCCCGGAGAGCACCACCGTGTTGCCCGCCCCAGCCAACAGGTGCACACGCTGCCCTAAGAGGGTGGAAAGTGGGGCTGGGGCACCGAGGAGAACGGGGAGCCGTTGGAGGGCACCTGGGGAGCAGAGGCGGGGACCTGCCCCCTCCACCCCTGCCCTCCTCTTCTGCTGCTCCAGACCGTCTCCCACGAGCTCGGACTGTGTTCCTCCTGGGCGTGCTGCCGTGTCTCTCTCTCCCCACCACCCACTTTGGGAATCCGACCCCCCCATCCACCACTGCCGAGAAGCTCTCTGTACCCTATAGTGAGGGGAGGTCCCTGAAGTCCTTGCCCTTGGGACAGCCCGGAAGTGCTCCCGCAGCCCCGCTTCCTGGAGAGAGAGAGGGAACCTGCCCCTTTTGGGTTTAGTTGCTGCCTTGTAGCCCTCTCTGCAGAGACTGAGTGCTGAGAGGCCCCTGACCTGCTGAGGCTGTTTCCGGGTGGGCACAGACGCTGCTGGGAAGCAGGTTTCATGGGACTCTCCCTTAGAGGAGAGGGGTCACCTGTAAAGCACGAGAGGGATCCTGGTTGGAAGTGGGAGGTCGTCCAGCTCTAATTAACCAACTAATCAACTGGATATTGATTGTTGTGTAATAAATCACCACACATGGAGTGGCTTGAAACGGCACACATTTATTTCCGTGGGTCGGGATTCTGGGCACAGTTCAGGTGGGTCCTCTGCTCAGGGTCTCACGAGGCTACAAGACGAGATGCAGGCCCGGGCTGGGGTCTCATCCAAAGGCTCCACTGGGGACGGATCTGCTTCCCTGCTCACTTGCTTGTTGGCAGCAGTGTGGACCGTTGGCCACAGACTTCCCCCAGTCCCTTGAGCCCCGGACGTGGCACAGGCTTCACAGAAGCACGCTAGCCGACGGGCGGCAGTGAGAGCGCTAGCAAGGGGGAGTTGCGGTCTTTTGAAACATAACCAGAGCGTCGCCACCGTCATTCGTTGTATCATCTTTCTTCTAAGCAGTCGCAGGACTGGCCCGCACTCAGCGGGAGGAGGTGGGCCCCAGTGGGTGGGGTCGCCTGGGCCATCTTAGACACTGCTGACCACATTACTCACGTCCGAGGCTTCTTTCGATATTAATGGTATTAAACCTGGATTCGTTATGTTTGCAGAAGGTATTTTTTCCTCGCCTTTTTATTTAATTTACTTTTGAAGTTAACACTGGCTTTTAAAAAAAATTTTTTTTAACGTTTATTCATATTTTGAGAGACAGAGCATGAGTGGGGGAGGGGCAGAGAGGGAGGGAGACAGAATCCGAAGAAGGCTCCAGGCTCTGAACTGACAGCACAGAGCCCGACATGGGGCTCGAACTCACAGACCGTGAGATCATGACCTGAGCTGAAGTTGGATGCTTAACCGACTGAGCCAACCAGGCGCCCCAACAGTGGCTTTTTTTTTTTTTTCCGTTATTATGTAGCCGGGTTTTCAGTGTTTTCCTTGGTGGTTTTCTTTTTCGGGCTTTGGGAATAGAAAGGCTTTTCTCTCACCCAGATTGATCACGCAGACTGATACCCACCTACGTGCTATAAGCTTCTTGTGTGGTTTCATGTTTAGTGTTAAACTCTGCATCTGTCTGGATTTATGCTGTTGTCTCTGGATGGACTTCACTTTTTCCCCAAAGAAGTAAGGCAATTTTCCCCAGCATCAGTTTTGATTAATCCGTCCTTTCCTCACCGATGTCAGTTTCATAAAGAGTGAAAGTTTATGTCTGTTGCAGGCGGTTACGATCGTCAATGTTAAACACTGAGGCTAGACCTGCCCCCCGAAGGACTGGTAGGGAGTGGGCACCTATCTGGGGAGGAGGGCAAGACTGGCCTTGGTGGGAGGATCTGGGAGGACGACCTTTGGATGTCTGGAGCTGCCCCGGTGGGCTTGGAGCCTGGTCCAGCCAGGGAGGCACCTCAGAGAGCTCAAGGGTGTCGCTGCATGTGGGGGTCAGAGCGATCCCTCCTGAGAAACCTGAAAGGTGATGAACAGGCCATCATGGGTGGAGGCGCTGGTGTTGATTTGGGGGCAGCCTTCATGAGCAGTGTTTGTGGGGTGCAGAATGCTTTCTGGTGCCCCCAGGACACTGACTGTGTGGTCCACAGACCCCACGTGGACCCTGTGTGTGTGGGTCCTTGCTAGGACCTTTCCCAAGAGCAAACATCCGCGACAGAAGGCAGCTGTAGGTTCTGTGGGAATTTGAGGGTCTGAGGGACGGGGAGGGACGTGCCAGAATAGGAACACCAACCAGCTGGCCTTTAACAGGCACCTGTCCCCGAGACCATGGTATCAGTTTTCTTGGCTGCCCTAACAAATGGCCACAAACTGGGAGGTTTACAGTAACGAATTTACTCTCTCCCAGCTCTGGAGGCTGAAAGGTGTACCTCGAGGCATGGGCAGGGCTGTGCTCCCTCCAGAGGCTCTACGGGAAGATCCATCCCGTCTCTTCCAGCTTCTGGGGGCCCCTGGCTTCCTTCGCTTTGACTGCTCTGGTCTCTGTCTGTCTTCATGTGGCTTCTCCTCTCCTGTCTCTTACAAGGACACCTGTCATTGGATTTAGGGCTGGCCTGGTCAGGACCACTGACATAATTATCACGGACCTGAAGAGCCGCTCTGGTAGTAGATACCTGGCACTGTTCTTAGACTTTCTAGACTGTTCTCGTCATCCCTCCTCCTCCGAGATTCTGTTTCTTGGACAATCGGACTAGTTCATTTTCTCAGAGAAAATTTAGAATTATTTTGTCAAGTTGGTCCCAAAATGTGACCGGGGTTTCTACTGGAATGGCACCGAACATACCCGTCCGTGCCGGGTGGGGTCTAGGTATCCCCTCACCACTGAGCCCTCGCCCACAGGGAGAAAGACGGGTCTCCGCTGATTCAAATGTTCTTCGTGTCCCTCAGTCACATTGGCAGGTATGAACAGGTTGTACAGAATTCCTGGGAGATTCATCCCTAAATACTGTTTTCCAGTAATAGGATGTTTGCTTCAGGTTTCTCTAATATTGCTAATATATGGAAATGCTCATGATTTTTATGTTTTTGGTCTTTCAGCTGGCACAGCCGTTCGTTTGGGGAAATTTTCAATTTACTATCGGGGTTTTTCAGGTTGATAGCGATCTTACCCAGTTATTGCCGAGAGGGATCCTGGATTTATTTCTAGCAGAGTCTTGCCTCTTAATTGGGAAGCTTAATGCTCTTTAAGGAATCTTGGTCAACATTTGTGTAGCCGTGCTGATGGTGTCTGGATGGTGACACGGGGACATGGGCTTCCCAGCGGACTTTTGACTCGGTGATGGTGACGTCCGGCTCCCCGCGTGGCCTGTGGTTGTGCTCTGGGTAGGGCTGCGTTTGCCCCCTGAAGAGTCTTCTGGGAAGGCTCTGGGTGGTGTGCTTGGGGAACCTCGCACATCTGAGGGTATCCCTCTGGCACATGAGAACCTGGCCCCGCGGATCCTTCCTCCCCGCCCCCCTGCCCCCCCCCCCCCCAGTTTAGCAGCAGCGGCTTTCTGTGCGGGATGCAGCGGCTGTTTTCACCTCTGTCTTGGCCTGAGAGGGCTCCTGGCTGTCGCTTGCACCTTCTGCCCTGTGCGGTCCCTTATCGCCTGTCCCACACCTCTGAGACAGGGGGCGTCAGTGGAGAGATGCCATCTGTCCACCTGAACCAGGCCGCTCCTCTGGGAGCCTCTACACACGCACCTGCACCTTCCCGGCAGAGATCCCAGGGCGCAGGGCACTGGCTTCCCCAGTTCTGACTTTGCCGCTGGACTTTGTGAGCTAGACGTTTATTCTTACTGTGCCATTTACTTGAAAGTCAGCAAGGGAAGGGCTTTTTAAAATAGATTTTATTTTTTAGAGCATTTGTAGGTTTTCAGAAAGATTGTACAGAAAGTAGAGAGTTATGGTAGGTCTTCCCTACCCGCCCTAGTTGCCATTATCAACTGCGGGTGAACCAAGATAGAGACATTATTACTGACCGAAGTCAATAGTTTACCCCAGGGTTCACTTTGTGCCCTAAAGAGGCGTGGGTTTTGCCAACCGCTATTATACGCCCACCTCCTGGAGATGCCCTGCACCTCCTCCATATCCTTCTGTGCCCCGCCCTGAACCTGGCAACCCCCAGTCCGGGCACTGTGTCTGTAGTTTCGTCTTCTAAGATGGGAGAACGCATTGTGTGTGTAAACGGGGGGCCAGCAGAAGAGAAGAGGGTGTGGGATGTCAGGAGACACGTCCAAGGGCCTGCCTGGCAGAGCAAGGCCCCTGGGAAGCCTGGAGAGGAGAGTGTGCAGGGGAGGCCAAGAGCTGCCTGTGACCCAGGAGGGCACCGGTGGCCCCGCGCGGGGCTCGGGGAAGGCGGTGGGGCTGCTGCAGGGCAGGTGTGGGGGTGCAAGCAAGTTGCGGGAGGGACAGGACGGGGAGCAGGTGAGGAACACGCAGATGCCTGGCCGGGCGGCAGGGAGCATGTGCTGAGGCCGGGACCATGCTTTGTAAGGGACCAAATCCCCTGGAATGCAGGCCTGGGGCTGTCAGGCTGGTGTGGCAGAAGGACGGGGCAAGGTCAGGGCTGCCTGTGGCGACGGGAAGGCGAGGTCGACCAGGGGCTTCGAGAAGCGAGAGCAGGGCCACTTGCGAGAGCTCTGATGTCGCGTCTCCTTTCACTAATCCTGACCACACCTGCACAACACGGAAGAACCCGGGACGCTTCTGCTTTGTGGAAAGTGGGGTTTGGTCTGAGTCTGGGGAACCGAGCTGTGCAGGTTTTCAAGATCCAGAGCTGAAGGGAATGACTCGTGTCCAGGGGCACTCACCCCTGGAGTACGCCCCGGAGCGAACGTCTCTGCAAAACATCTCTTTCCAAAGAATTCTTTCAATTCTTCTTCTTCTTCTTCTTCTTCTTCTTCTTCTTCTTCTTCTTCTTCTTTTTTTTTTTTTGGTAACATTTTGTGTTTTCATAAAAGCCATATTCCACCAGTGTTGTTCTATAGCACTCTCTCAGAGCCAGATCTATTTTTTAAAAAGCATTTGGCGCTCTGAAGTGTTACATGTGGCTTAGTGAAAACAGCAATATGCAGAGATTCAAAAGATGTCACTCCACGTTAGGTACAAAACGTGATCAGCCTTACTTATGATCCAACACAAACACAGAATTCAGATGTGGCGTGGTGGGAAGCAAGGGGACATCTTTGTTGGGGGGAGAGACCTTCCTTGCACATCACGTTCCGGGGCGTGAATTCCCAGTGTTTTCCAAACTGCTCACCAACAGAAAGAGAGGGAAAGGAGACCTGTCCTGGGCACATCCTGTGGGAGGAGCAGCTCCTCGGGGCAAGCCAGCTGGGAGTCTGTAGGATTCCCTACATGCCTCTGGCAGACGGGGCTGACCAGCCCTACCACATCTGCTTCCCCGGTGACGTCTCCCCGAAGACGTGAGCCTTGGTGGCTTGGCCTCCCGCTGGCTTCCTCCACTAAGTCCTCACACGCGTGGTCTTACCGGGTCCTTGTGACAGTCCCGGTAGAGATCCATGCCATCTCACCGCCTGCGGACGAGGGAACCCAGGTTCCTGGAGACACTGAGGCTTTTCTCCCAGAGTTCATGTGTGTTGGGTCACACTCGGCCGCAGCCGTGACAGTAGAGCAAACTCCAATGGCTGTCATGGTGAGCACCTGGCCCAGGTGTGCACTAGAGCAAGGTAGCTTCGGGGCAAGAGGGCTCACGGTTCTCTCGGTGGCCCAGGGACCCAGCTTGGGGTGTTCCTGTCGGAAGGCTACGCGTAAACAAGAAGAGCTCTCCTCCCAGGAAAAGTCTGGTGATGTTTTGGCCACGGCAAACAACTAACCATCGGGGCTGCATTTAAACTGTACCTAGTTGGTTAACAACTTCCCACCAGTACACACTCTTCCGAAAGCCAGCCAATCAGTGACTGCCCCGCCCTTCCAGAAGCCAGCCAATCAGTGACTGCCCCGCCCTTCCAGAAGCCAGCCAATCAGTGACTGCCCCGCCCTTCCGGAAACCAGCCAATCAGCGGTTACCTTCTCCTTCTGAAGACCAGCCAGCCAGCCAGTGACAGCTCTGCCTTCTGAACGCAGCCAACAAATGACAAGACCCATCCTTCCGAAAGCCAGCGGCTCAGCAGTAGCCCAGCTCTTAGGATCCCAAGCCGCGAGAGCAGTCTTCGCTTGGGTAACTGAGATGCCACGGCTGAAGGTCATCCTGTCCCCAGACATCGTTACCCAGGCTCTTTGCTTCAGGGAGGCTGCCTGCTGTCCCTCGCTTCATTCAGGTGTTTGTTCTGACCCTGAGGGGCCTCTTCCACGGGGTCTGTGCCATGCTGAGGCCCCACCCCAAGAGGCCTCCCGGCAGGGAGCAAGTCAGGCTTGGAGATGGGGCCCAGGACCCCGGTGGGGCTGGTGGGACTCAGGAGGGGCTGGCTCTCAGCTGGTCTGGCACTCAGGTGAAGCCCGAAGGCCTATGGCCAGAGCAAAGGATGTACCCGAGGGCTGAGGGCAGAGGGAGACCCGCTCTGACCAACTGGGGCATTGAAGTGCTCCCCGGCCCCACCCTTCCTCCTAGTGGCCAGGACATCAGAGACAACCGCTTCCCAGCACCCTTGGCTTCCAGAGAGGGTGGGGGCAGCCGCTCGAACACCTGCTTTATAGGAAAATCTACCAGGTCAGATATTTCAATTTTATCCAAAAAGCCTGAAGGATAAAGTACCGGTGATAAAGAACACTCTGTAGAAGCCCAAACAAAAACCAAACTCCTCCCTGCTTTATGCATAAATATTCTGGCGTTTGTAGTTTACCAGGTGCCTTCCCAGTCCTCCGATTCCATACGATTGTTTGCTGCAGCAGCTCCCAGTGGTCCAGGGGCTGAGACAGCCTGGGGAACGGCCAGGAGGGTGACCTGAGGGACGCTCAGACACAGGTGGGGGCTGTGACCACTGTAGCCACGTTGTGTGGTCTGGAAGCCACAGTGGCTGATGAGAGTCTCGCTGGGATTGAAGTCCAGGAAGAGACTGGAGCTCTGATGTCCCAGCGGAGCTCCTGTGCACCTGCCGTGCTTGTAAGGCCTTGGCGGCCCCCCGGACTGGCCTCTGCATTGAAGACCCGAACGCATCTGTCACATCCCACACGTCTGTCATCTGACCGCTGACTCCCTTGAGGCACTGGCCTGCAGCCTGACCCTGGATCCTCAGCCCAGCGCCTCCTTCCTGGCAGGGTCTCAGCCATCCCAGGGGATACCCCATCGGCCCCACCTGCATCCCAAATTCATGGTGACGGTCCACCAGGCGGAGGTGCAGAGCGCTTTGGAGCCAGTGATTGGCCGCACGAACGTCCAGGGTTGTGGCCGAGGCACCGTGCGCCCGCTGCGGGGGGTGGGGCGGTGCACACACTTGTGTTCCGTGTGATGGAGGAGGGCAAAGCCGGTGGGGTGTGTCGTCCTCCTGTGCGTAAAAGTACCAATTCAGGCAGTTCCCAGGAACTGACCCTGGGTAGAGCCAGCCTGGCAACCTGGCAGCTATTGACGGTGGAATCATAAAAATGAAATTTAAACGGGGCCCTAAATGATTTAACTAAGTGGTAATTAGAAATGCATTTAAGGCAACGTTCAATTCAGTGGGCGTTTATGGAACACGTGCGACGCGTGAGGCCCCGCTCGGGGTCCTGAGAACAATCTGGACAAGACCGCCAAGGAATTTAGAGCAAGGTTTGAAGAAATGTAGACACTTGGGTGTGACCAACGCCTTGCTCACATTTGTGAGCCTGAGGCTAAGCCTGTCACAGAGGAAGGCTGAACTCTACAGGGGGCTGGTCCCGGGGGCTCTGAGGCCTGGGACGCCGTGGCTGTAGCACCTGACAGCTGTGTGGGAACTCGAGAGGGACAGACTCCCGCTCAGCCCTGACTGAAAGGGAACGCGGAAGAACAGGGACAGGGCCCTGAGGGCGTGGAAACGACACAGGTGACTGCCCTGTAGCTCACGTTGGCCGAGCTGCTGAAACCAGAGTTCCAGTCAGTGGCTGCTACCCTTCATGAACCCTACGGGCCGCAGGGACTCCCTAGCATTGGGTTTTAATGGAAGGACCCCGAGTCTCTAGGAGTCAGAAGGACTTGGAGCTTACCAGAATGATGACCAGCTTGGTGAGCCATCTTGGTTTTATTTCCACGGCACTGATTTAGTTACTTGGGATTCGGTGGGAATCTGCACAAGTAAAACGGGAACAAGGGGTGGCTGGGACTGGAGCCCCCTGGTTCCATTGGATCCTCACGGAGCAGAATTCAACAGCTAGACCATCAGGGAGAAAGCCTGGGTTTTCCTGATTCTGGTGATCTTGGCCCAGCTTCCTTCCCTTGGGCGTGAGTGGGGGGACTCCTCTGCCCCATCTGTAGCGTGAGGTTGTTGGCACATGCAAGTCCTGTCCCCGCTGTGAAACTCTCCCTCCACGAATCTTTGGAGAAACACGACTCTGGTATCACAGGAGCGGGTCAAGAGCCAAGCCCTGGGTGGAGACCCCATCGCATGGAAGGCATGGGGCCAGTTGGGGCCAAGGCTCTCCGGACGTGCAGGGGCAGAGAGGGCACCGGGGCAGCTGTGCTTACCCCTGGGGCCCAGCAAGGCCGTGACTGCCCGCTTCTCTTCTCTCCCGTCTAGGGTTCCAGGCTTCAATTTGCTGGCCGTTTGTTTTTGACCAGCGAGCGGTATACGACGAGGGGCTGGATACAGCCACACGGAGAAGAAGGGAGAGTGACAGGCACTGAGTACAAGCCAACACACTGGCCTTTTCAGCATCGTCTTCATTTGCCAAAAAAGTGCGCCCCTCTTACCCCAAGCAGCTCGCTAGCTGCTGAAAACCCGATGCCCTAATGTAGTGGATTGCAATTATTCTAAATATGGCAGACAGGCACATTTCAGAGAGTTTTCCCCATCTGTCTCACTTGAAGGCTCTGCTGTTGTAATGAGTCATTTCTTTAGCACAGATTTCTGGACCAAGAGGAGTTTCAGACTCAGTCTCCACTTTTCCGTTGTCTGGATGCCGAGACCTTTTCCGTCCCCTCGCAGGGCCAGGGCCTCAGCTTTGAGGATGGCCCCTGGCTGGGCCTGTGTGAGTCTCAGGGGGATGGGGGAGGAGGCAGGTGGACTTTCTGCGAGTGCCGGAGGCACATGACTCCCTCACGTCACAGGGTGCAAGTGACACGGCTGCCGACGTGCATCTCCTCGGCCCCGAAGGACGACTCGTGAGATTCCTGCTGTCCTCTGGAGCTTTATCCCCCGGGAGTCCAGGGCTGTGTCACTTGCTCTGGGGCACTGACGGACGTGGTGGGGTGACGCTTGACCCCAGGGGTCTCGATCCCCTTTTCCCCAGTGCAGAGCAGCCACCGCAGGCCCCGGCTCTCAGGTGGCTTACGACCTGCTCAGCTCGTGCACGTAGAGGGATGTAACGCACCGGGCCTGGCCCCATCCACGTCCGCTTACACGGCTGCTACTCTGTCTCCGTTTTCCCCTCTTTTTCTTTTTAAAGCCTATTTATTTATTTTGAGAGAGACAGAGAGAGCAAGCAGGGTGGGGGCAGAGAGAGAGAGAGAGAGAGAGAGAACCCCAAGCAGACAGCACTGTCAGTGCAGAGCCCGATACGGGGCTCGAACTCACGAACTTTGAGACCGTGACCTGAGCTGAAACGAAGAGTCAGACGCTTAACCAACTGAGCCCCCCGGGCGCCCCTTCCCTCTTTTTAAAAATTGAGGTGGAATTCACACAAGGTAAAACGAACGGTTTCAAAGCGTGTATTTCAGCAACATTTAGCACAATCACGAAACACATTACCACCACCTCTACCCAGCTCCAAACCCGCTTCTTTCCCCAAAGGAAAATCCACACCCGTTACGTTTTTAACTTCCCTCTCGAACCTTCCTGCCCCAAAATGAGGACCTGTGCCCCAAGGGTGGGAGGTGAGGGCGGGGAGGAGCAGCAGCCAGGAGCCAGGGAGGACCCAGGAGCCCCGCGGGCCGCCCCCGTCGTGCACAGCAGGACCAGCAGAGGCGCCACGGGCTCCCCTCTCCTCTCTTGGTGGTTGGGTGACTTTGGGCGAGGGAGCTCCTAGTGACCCTACTTGGCAGGGTTGAGGTAGGACGGGGTGCAGGTGGCAGGCTCTCAGGCTGCTGCAGCCCTTCCCCTTCTCCCCCTGCAGGGGAGCCACCTCTTGGCAGGGGGTTGAGAAGGCAGGTAAAAGAGGGGATTCCTTCCTGGATTTCCCGTTCTTCTGGAGATGCACTTCTAGCTGAGCTGAGGACTAGGGACAGCAGGGACAGGTCTGCAGGTCCCGGTGTCATCCCGCCCGGGCGTGGGGAGCAGCGCTCAGCCGTCACCGCCCCGGCGACTGGCTCTGCCCATCCCCCCACCCCCACCCCCAGCCCGTTAGCACCCCTCGTCTGACCCACGGACGGCCTAGGTACATTTTCCTTCTGGAGGACCCCTTCCATGCCACCAGGCCCGACATCCTGACCCATGCAGAGAGGTCTGGCTGAAATCCAGGCTGCCTTTTGCTGCTTGAATGCTCCCGCGGACGGGAAGCTCACTCACTTCAGCAGCAACTCCAAAGGAGACTAAGCATCGAATGAAGGAGCTCACGCAAACCCTAATCAGCGACCTGTCGATTAGAACTGGAATCGGCTTCAGGAGCGGGAGGTGAGGGTCTGACGGGAGGGGTTTGGCATGGCTGTTCTAAGGCCGCATGTGGGGTCACAACTAGCTCTCCCAGTGACGCTTTCTGGATTGCCCGCACCCCCACTGTGCCCCAGCCCACGCGCCCTCTGCACAGAGCCCACGGCCCCTCCTGCATGCCTCCTCCTGACCTCAAGCCAGGGTGGGGGTGGCAGTCTCCGTGGTCCCCATCCCTGGACCAGGCGGTGGCTTCTTCTCCCTCTTGGGGACCTCCACCCAGAGGTGCCCGCCCACAGGACGCTCTACCAGGACTTGCCAGAGGCTGAGAAACGTTTCCCAGGGATCCGGGTGACCGGGTTAACCTATGACAGAAGCCATGCAGAAACAGCTCTTGTGTGACTGGTCACTTTTCCCAAAGAGGCCAGGAAATCTGGGGGGCTGGCTTCTGCCAGAGGACACCCCGATTTGGTCCCGTGTCTGCGTCTGAGTCACATCCGAGGTGGGGTCGGTGTGCACACGAGGTTCACCCTTCTCGGCATCTCCTGACATCGCCCTGATTTCCCGCAGCACCTTGGGGCACGTGTGGGGGAGGGGGTAGCTTCCGAAGGAGGAAGGCAGAGCCCGGAGCCTGGGGGTCTGCCCTCCTCTGCCTGGGAGGGTGTCCTCTAGGAAACGAGCTCCTTGGAGCAGGAGTAGGACTGCAGCCCTATGTTGGGCAGGGGGGAGGGAAGGGCGTTCCCCCAAGTCACCCTGTCCCATCCCAGGCGGGACTTGCCCAGATGGGGGGTGTGGCCGCTGGATGCACCCCGAGTGGAGGCCAGGCCTGAAGGGGGCGCAGGTGCCCACCCGTGGGAGGGTGGTGGGTCTGCGTCGGGGAATGGCCGGGTCGGGTATTTTTACAGCAGCTACTGCGTCAGGGGCTGTGAGAGGGGCACTGGGTGCACGAAGGGACAGGTGTCCACCCTCCGGTGGGTGGCAGGGGCGGGCCTACGGCACCGAGCAGGCGGGTACCAAGCAGGTCCTGCTGGCACCCATGTGAGAAGCCAGGGCTGAGGCCACAGCCGGGGGACATTTGATCAGCCTTGGGGCCCTGTGTCGATGAGGGTTCTCCAGAGAGACAGAGCTATATATTCGCGATTCGCTATATACGTAGTATATACACACATAATTATACAGACACATGCATTTTTTTATAAGGAGTGCTCTCACGTGATTATGGAGGCCGACAAGCCCCCCAGACCTGCGGTCAGCCAGCCGCAGACCCAGGACGGCGGACGGTGTGAGTTCCAGTCCAAAGGCCGGAGGCTCGACACTTAGGAAGCCCCGATATTCCAGCTCCAAAGGCAGTCGGGCAGGAGGAACTCTCTCTTCTGCAGTCTCGTTGTTCCTTTCAGCCCTTCAGCTGATTGGATGAGGCCCACCCACATTCGGAAGAGCGATCTGTTTCTCTCTGTCTATCAGTTTCAATGTTAATCTCCTTCAAAACCCTCCAGAAAAATCGCAGAATAATGTTGGACCAAATTTCTGAGCGCTCTGTTGAGCTGACACACGGATCCACTATTCCATATCTGTCAGTGGCCCCAACCCCTGCTGGCACCTTAGCCCAGCAGGGGGCGGGGCTGGGGGGGTGGGGAGGGCCGACTCCTGTTGCCCCGGAATGGCCTGTGTCCACAGACTGTGTCCCAGGGAGGTCCTCGGTCTGTCCAAGGCCACATGGCCGGTGACCGGGAGACGCCGCCAGCCTGTGAGGCTTCTGACTTCACCACGCCCCCCTGGCTGCTAGTCTCACTCCTGAGATTTCTTCCCAGGCACAGCTCTGAGTCCTCGGAGCCCTAAGCAAATCTGATTCACCCAGAAAATCCAATACCAGCCCGAGCTTTAGCTGGAGTGGATTCAATTTTCTCCCCAGCACTTCCTGCCTTGATCTTACTTAGGAGGCCGCTCCTGGAGACCTGTACAAGGTGCTAACAGGCAGCGTTCCGAGGGGTTGTCCTTCAGAGATGCAACGCGCCATGTGGTAAACACGTGGCGAGCACCCTCGCACACAGCGAATCCACACAAACAGGTCTGCGCCGGCCGGCACGTTGAATGCCGCTCGCTGAAAACAGACTTAGTGATGCTTGTGGACACACACAGGCACACTCACCACAGACGTGGCTGTTCAGCCTCTGAAGGTGCCGTCCAAGCTATATTTTAAATTGTAAGTTTACCCCCTCATTGTGCAAACAGTAGAATGGCTTTAACAGGTGATAAGTTAGATATTCTCTTCAACATGGACCTTCTATCTTAGGGCTTTTTAAAACTAGGATTTTATTGTCAGAAAAAAACTGCTGTGTGTCGAAACGCCACTGCTGATGTCCCAGCGATGCTGGCCTTTGGGACGCAGTCACAGACGGGGAGACACGGGGACGGGGCCTCCGGTGGTCCGGAACGCTGCACAAAGCTCGGGCATTCAGGGCTTGAGCCAGGAAAACGATCATGCTGAGGGCAGATCTTATCAACCCTGCAAGAAAACTAGAATGTTCTATTTGACAAGTTGGTTTTCCTGTTCTGTTTGGTTTTCCTGGAAGCCTCCGATTTGGCTCTCGCTCTTTAAATCAGGAAGAGGGCATAGCATTTGTTTACCTGGAGGATGCCCGCACAGAAGGCACAGAACCTTCCAGGGAGGCCGGGCCAGTGTTGTGCCGCTGAGTGGTTCGCAACCGGCTCTCCATAAAGGAAGCCGTGCACCTCTGTCTGTGGTGTAAATATGCCCACCGTGGCTGTGTTCAAGCTGACATTTCAGTATTGCCCTGAGGATTGACCCCAGACCCAGCTGGAGTTGGCATGGGAGACCACTCTCCGCCCCGCCTCCCCCTACCACACCTGCTCCCCTCCACTCTGCAGCAAGCTCACTGATATCCAGCCCTGCGGATCTAAGAGCCAGGATGAGCCCACTCTCCCCTCCCCACCAGAGACCCTCTCTGTTGTTTGGAAATCACTTTGGTAGTGGGTGGTGGGATACGGATGTGTCTTCAGTGACAGGAACGTAGGGGCCCCTTAGGACAGGAAACCCATCAGGACGGCCCCGTCCTCCCCAAGCTTGGGGACAACCCACAGGGGCTCCTCCTTGGCAGGAATCCCAGGCGGCACCAGCCCCACTGGGCTTTACCCTGTCCCCAGAGTCCCACAAGGCAGCGGCCCCAGTTCTTGGTGAGAAAGAAACGGCTGTGTTAGTGTGCTGGTGTTTCTTTTCCTTTCCTTTCCTATTTCTTGGGGTGTCTGCTCAGGGGTGCTTATAATTTGATCTGGATAGTGAATTCCACTCCTGTGTCCAGGAGGCAGTGGGGGGACTACAGTGGGGCTGGCGTCTCCAGGCCAGGACAGGAGGGAAGCAGAGGGAAGGGGAAAGGAGGAGGAGGGAAATGAGACGGGGTAGGAGAGGGGAGAGGAAAGGTGGGGAGAGGGGAGGGGAAAGGGGGTGAGGGGGGAGGGGAGGGGAGAAGGGCGGGGGAGGGGAGAGGAGGGAAAGGGAGAGGATTGGGGAAAGGAGACAGGAAAGAGGAGGGGAGGGGGAGGGAAGGGGAGGGGAGGGAGAGGGGAGGAGATGGGGAGGGGATGGCAGGGAAGTGGAGGGGAAGGGGGAGGGAGGAGGGGAGAAGAGGGAAAGGGAGAGGATTGGGGAAGAGGAGGTAGGAAGGAGGAGGGGAGGGGAGGGGAAGGGGAGGGGGAGGGGAGAGGGGGAGGAGGAGGGGAGAGGAGGGAAAGGGAGAGGATTGGGGAGAGGAGGTAGGAAAGGGGATGGGAGGGGAAGGGAAGGGAAGGAGGAGGGGAGGGAGGGTAGAGGAGGAGGGGAGGGGGAGGGAAGGGAAGGAGGAGGGGAGGGGGAGGGAAGGGAAGGAGGAGGGGAGGGGAGGGAAGGGGGAGGTGGATGGAGACCGAGCTAGGGGCTTGAGAGGGAAGGGCTCTGTGGATCCCCGAGAGCCATCTGGATGGGAGACTGGAAGTAGGAACAGGGGCACTGGAGATGTCCCTCTCATCTGGGGCCTTTGGCACAAGGCCATGTGCCACTGCCCATAAGCCCGGGACGAATGTCCGGATGGAGCCAGCGCTGGGCGCTGCGGCCACCAGTGATCCTCGCCACAGCCTGTGAAGTGGGCTCCTTATGTACCCATCTCACAGGTGACAGCACTGAGGCTCAGCGAGGCCGGCTTGGGGGGCAGGGCCCGCCAGGTTCCCAGGGCCCAGCCCAGGCTGTTAGCAGGTGCCGAGAGCCAGATGCGCCAGCCCCCGGGGGTCCCAGGGTAGATGGCCCACAAGCCATCTGGGCAGGACTGGGCAGGACTGGGCAGGACTGTCCCCTCGGGGCTGGGTGTGTGAGCAGCACCGCTCAGTGGGCTCAGAGGGCGGGGCTACAAAGGCTAACCTGGGGCAGCAGCTGCTGCAGGCCTGAGCCTGTTCCAGAACCTTCTGTGGAGAGTCTTCTTGGACAGCAGAGGCAGAACGGGGGAGGCAGGGGCCCGGACGAGCAGGTGTTCTGACCAGGCCTCGACGGCTCCGGGCACGTCCTGGAGGCCACCGGCAGACCCGGGTCCTAGCCACCCCTGACCACGTGCACGACTGTGGGCGGGCCCCCTCCTGGCCCACCTGGAGAACCACGGCCGCAGACTAGACCACTTCCTGTCGTGGTTGACCTCGACACCAGGATCCAAAGACCAGAGCGTTTTGGGTTTGGATTCACTTAGACAAAATTCTGTTCTGAAAACTGTTGATTTTCTTGGCCTGAAGGTATCTTAGACAGGGTCCAGGTTTATGTTAGTGACTTCTTTGTGGCCACTCATTTACATACCTGCTCCTTCCTCCTGGCCTGGCTCTGGGCCCCTCGGGGTCCTGCCCCTGCCCAGTCTTTCCTGTCTCCGGAGCCCTGGGCTTTACTCAGTCATGGCCGGATGCCGTCCTGGATCAGAGCTTCCCGAACGATACAGCGTGGGAGCCGCGCAGAGCCCCGGGGTCTCAGCTCTGTGAGCCCACGCTGGAAGGGTGGGGGTCACTCCGCGGAGCCCTGTCCCCCGGCTCCTCGTCCCGGCTCCTCGCTCGGCTCCTGCTCCATCCCGGGGCCTGTGGGGAGCCACAGCCCGACCCACATCCCAGAGCAGTTGATCATTGGGGTTCTCTTGTGAGCTGAGTGGTGGAGCCCCAGCAAAGAAGGTCCACCTGGGACTTGAGCTGTGAACTTGCAGGTGAAATTTAGGATTTCTAGATGCGATCGTCTGGGCTACCCAGTGGGCACGAAGTCCAATGACAAGTGTCCTTAGAAGGAAGGGGAGGGACACGGAGAGGAGAGGGGATGTGAAGACGGAGACGGAGAGCGGACAAGCCCAGGGTCACCCGGGATTACTGACGCCCCCAGAAGCCAGGACAGAGGCACGGAGCTGGGTCTCTAAGGAGCCAGCCCTGCCTCTGGACCTCAGGCTCTGGCCTCGAGAGCCGCGAGACAAGAAATTCCCATCGGTCTAGGCCGTGCTGTTTGTGGTAGCTCCTTAGGGCATGAGTGCAGGGTCCAGCACCATCTCTGCCCCCGCCCCCCCACCCGCCGCCGTGGCCGCCGCGGCCCCGGGCATCTGTTTCTGTCCCTGCAAAGTGGAGTGAGGCGGTGAGCTCTTTGCACAGAGCCCGTGTGTCCAGGCGGAGCCAGGCGGGGGTCTGAAGGAGGAGACTCGCCCCAGAGAAGAGAGGCCCCTTGGGAGGACGGCAGCAAAGTTGTCCAGGGAATTAATGGCCCGTTCTCACACTTGTTACTTTTCTGCCCATCCTCTGATCCTCCTTTCCCTGAGAACTCAGGACTGAGGTCCCTGAGCGGGGAGGGGAGGGGAGGGGAGGGGAGGGGAAGGGAGGGGAGGGCCTCTGCAGGGAAGGAGGGAGCAGGCGGATGCTCAGCCTGCAGGGAAGGCAGGAGGGGGAGGCCAGCTGTCCCGGACCACAGAGGATGCTGCGCTCGCCTTCCTCCCCGCTGGGCCTGGCCCCACAGCCAAGACGGGTGGGTGCCAGCCTGGGTCCGGGGTCCCTGCCTGCCCGGGACTGGGGGCAGCCGGCAGGCCCACACGCGGTGCTCTCCGGGGTCTGGCTTCGTTTCTGTCCCTCGACACACAGAGACGCTCTTCAGCGTGTGGGACTGCCGCTCGTAGAACACGTCACGGTGAGCAGTGTTCTGCACAAGACCAGCCCTGTCCGTGCGACACAGATGCCATGCACACGGAGCGGACGTGCCGCACGCCCTGTGGGTTCTCAGACACCGACACCCCCCCATGCTCTGCCTTTATAATTTCCACTTGTCACAGAGTGACATGATAACACTGGATGATCCGGTCATTTTCTCCAAACTTCCCGGGACGTGTCTTTATTAGCAGGTGCTAGATTAGCACTCCAGCTGCTGAATAGTAACAATTAGCTCCATTAACATCACAACAGCTGTAATTTTTGAGGAAATGAAAACCATTAATAAGTACTACCAAGAGCTAAAAAACAAAGCCAAACAGAAAACACGGCCTCCCCCGAGGCTGAAATTACCAACACGGGGGAAGGAGGGTCCCAGGGTTCAGACAGCCACCCCCCCCACCCCGGGACCCTTGGTGGCTGGGGAGGAGACTCACCCCGCCCGCCTGCCGGCTGGTGCTCTCCCACCCCAGCCCCTCAGGGGACAGCCGGGGTCGGGGCGACTCCTTCCCAGGTCACACTGCCCAGGACACTCGCAGGGCTGGACGGAAAGCCCCGGGGACACAAGTCCTCACCCCTGGACGTGAAGTTGAGCAGAGTAGGAGGGGTCCTGCCTGGTGGCATCTGTCACCTTTCGTGTCTTGCACACGTGAGTGTGCACACCCCCCGCCCCAGACCCATACAAACTCTGCACACGATACCCACGTACATGTGCACGGATGCCCCTCACATGTGCTCATGCACCACACACATCGTGCACCCACACCCGTGCGGGCACACATACGCGGCACCTGTCCTCACCCCTGTGTGCACACACACGCGGGCACCTGTCCTCACACACCTGTGCACACACACATGCAGGCACCATGTCCTCGCACACGTGTGCATGGGTGCACACACAGCTTGTGGCCCTTACACCCGGCCACCAGGGCCACTGGCCTGGGCTCTGCACGACTGCGGGCACCCTGTGTGACACACGCACACACACACGCACTCAGTGAACACTCACGTGCACACACTCTGTGTATTAAAGCACACCTGGGCAGCCAGGCCCCAGAGGAGCGGCTCCCCTCACTCCTGTCCTGTGTCCTGGGAACAAGAGGCGGTCCCGTCCCAGCTGTGTGGCTGGAGAGCTGGGGACCGCGGGGATGGAACCCTCCTAGGGGCCAGCCCGGCCTGGGGGCCTAAGTGCTAAGGCAAACGAGACAGATTACCCAGCTGGTCCAGCCTTCCTTCTCAGACAGCATGAGCGGAAGTGACTTTCGCAAAACAAAGTGTCATTTCTAAGGAGTGATTTAATTTTCAAGCAGTTGAACAAAAGGTCAGCTTTGTTGAAATGATTTCCTGTCAAAATTTCCATATTTAAAACACTAGTTCAAGAAGGTGTGCGCACCCTATGTTTACCGCAGCATTATTTACAGTAGCCAAGACATGGAAAGGGCCCAAGTGTCCATCGATAGATGAGTGGGTGGAGAAGAGGCGGTTGTGTGTGTGTGTGCATGTGTGCGTGTGCACGCGTGCGTGTGTTTAGACACACACACAGGATATCACTCAGCATAAAAAACAGTGAAATCTTGCCATTTGCAACAACATGGATGGATCTAGAGAATATGATGTGAAGCAAAATAAGCCAGTCTGGGAAAGACAAAAACCAAGTGATTTCTTCGTTCGTGGAGTTTAAGAAATGAAACAAACGAACAAACAAAGAGACAAACGCAAAAGCACTTAAATATGGAGAACACACTGGTGGTCGCCAGAGGAGAGGTGGGTGGGGGGCGGGTGACATAGGTGAAGGGGACGAAAGGAACACGTAGCAGGGTGAGTACGGTGATGCATAGAATTGTGGACTCATATGTGCCTCTGAGACTCCTACGGATAATAACTCAGGTATGTTCACTACACTTCAACAAAGAAGGAAACACTGTCAACATTTCTGGTAAGTTGGATTTGCCATCAGTTTCATTTATTTACTTATTTATTTATTATTTAATTTTTTGGCCATTCATTTTAATAGATAATTTAGATTTTTGGATTAAAAGTGCCTTTAATTAGGGGCACCTGGGGGGCTCAGTCAGTTGAGCCTCCGACCTGACTTCGGCTCAGGTCACGATCTCGCGGTTCATGAGTTCGAGCCCCACATCGGGCTCTGTGCTGGCAGCTCGGAGCCTGGGACCTGCTTCGGATTCTGTGTCTCCCTCTCTCTCTGCCCCTCTCCTGTTCACACTCTGTGTCTCTCTCAAATATATAAATGAACATTTAAAAAAGTCAAAAGAAAGTAAATAAAAGTGCCTTGAACAATGCATATGGCCTGATTTTTATCTTTAATTTACATATTTGATTAAAGCATCTGATCAAATGTGTGTGTGCACATGTCTGTGTGTGTGCACATGCGCATGCACACAGCGCCACAACCCTGTGCACACAGACACCCCTCCCACGTGGACACAAATGCACACGTGTGTGCACACACGTGTCTTTGCCAGCTTTGAGCCGGACGGCTGATGCAGAATCAAAAGCGGACAAGAGACGGGTCGGCGGAGGGAGTGAAGGGGTGAAGACACAAGGCAGGGCCTGTGTGCAGAGCTGGGTCAGAGCTGGAGGACCCACGCCCAGAGCGAGGGGCCCAGGCTGCCCGGAGGTGCTGAGGGTTGGATAGCGAGGGAGGGCCCAGTGCGTGACTCGCCTCCCCGCTTAGAATTCTTCTTTGTAATGTTTTGTTTATTTTTTTGGGGGGGGAGGGGTGGAGAGGGAGGGAGACAGGATCCAAAGCAGGCTCTGAGCTGTCAGCAGAGAGCCCGATGTGGGGCTTGAACTCACAAACTGAGATCGTGACCTGAGCCGAGCTGAAGTCCGATGCTTAACCCACTGAGCCGCCGGGAGCCCTGTGTCCATTTAGAATTCTTAAGGGAGGGCACGAGGTTGTGTAGCTACTGGATCCTTTTCTTCAGAGACAGAGCATGAGCAGGGGAGGGGCAGAGGGGGAGGGGGAGACACAATATCCGAAGTAGGCTCCAGGCTCCGCGAGCTGTCAGCACAGGGCCCCACGCGGGCGGGCCTTGAACCCACGAACCGTGAGATCATGACCTGGGCCGAAGTCGGACGCTTAACGGACCGAGCCACCCAGGCGCCCCAGTGACCAGCTCCTTGTCCATGACGTCTGCGTGGAGTGGCCTTGGCGTTCCTGAGTGCAGGTGTCCCCGTGGCGCTCGTCGCCCCTCGTGGCACCCCACAACACCCCACTGCCCGCCCCTCTCGCAGAGGCAAAGCCAGCCCGCCTGTCCTTCTTCTGGTTTCTTCCCTTGGGTTTATTTCTGGACGCCGTGTTCCGGGGGGAAAGGGTTTCTGCTGTGACCTTAGGGTGCTCCTGGCCCCCTTCCTGGCAGCCTGTTCCTCTGGGGGAGGCAGACGTTCTCCAGGAATAAAACTCACCCTCGGGGCCTCACTCGGAATCTCCCTGGGCGCGTTATTCAGAATAGCAATATTGAGTCGCGGCTAAGTAAATGCCTCACTTCCAAATTAGCGGTTTTGGGGGCTGGGGGGGTGCTTACCGCGTGCCAACTTGCAGATTCTAGAAGTTTCCGTTTAATCTCATCCTAAATATAAAGAGGATTTAATTAGCAATTCATTTCTTTCTCTTTATTTACATGGTGCGTTTCTCTTGAAATGAGATTCGAAACGAATTCCATTTTTGTCGCAGGGCACAGTGTGAAGTCTGATCGAGAGCGGTGGTAACGGAAGACTGTGCCGTGTGGCACCTCTCGTCCCTGGAAGCGCGCGTCTGTGAAAGTGTGCCTTTCTGTTCTAGGCGAAACGGTAGGGGCCCTCCGCTCCCCTGCCCTGGCCAACGGGCTCTCAGAGCCCGGGACCCGCCTGCCCACGAGGCTTCTTAGGGCTCCCAGCTCCGCCCCAGCGCCTCCCTCCAGGGCGTTTCCTGGTCACCCCAGGGGTGTCCCTGGCCCGCCGCACAGGCTGCACAGCGGCCGCTCCTTTCCTGCTTGTTTGCACGTCTGACGGTTTTGGGTCGGATGCAGACGCTGTCAGGTTCACCTTGTTGGAGGCTGGATATTTTGTGTCCCCGTGGCTCAGGGGGCAGTGAGGCCCCTGGACACACCGTGGATGCCGTTTTGTGGAGTTCGAGTTTGTCCTGAAGGTCACCGGAAGCCACAGAAGAGACTGGCTTGGTCTCTCAGCCTGAAGCTGTGCTACCAGATCCGAAGAGAACCTTTTCCTTCTCCCTAGAGCGGACCCGTGGGCTCCTGGACGTCCCCCCGGCCCAAAGTGGTCAATTGCACAGCCGGGGCCCCAGGGGTGTTCTGTCACCTGCGGAATGCGGCCGCCCACGGCGTTACGGGGAGATGTAACAGGAGGCAGGTGGCAGCTTTCGCCCGCCCTTGAGGTGGTGAAAAGGGATTATTGTGAAGGCAGCTACGGGGCCTCCGGACAGACGGCCGTGGGATTCTATCTGTACCTCAACCCGGGAGCGGCCCCGGGAGGCGTCCGC
Source organism: Panthera tigris (assembly GCF_018350195.1). Lineage (NCBI taxonomy): Eukaryota > Metazoa > Chordata > Mammalia > Carnivora > Felidae > Panthera > Panthera tigris. The sequence goes on from NC_056667.1 coordinate 218,060,190, forward strand.
CCTCGTGGCAAGGGGTGGCGGTGCTCATGGGCTCTAACACCCAGGTGATGGCCTTCTGCGCCTCGGACCGCCCTGGGCCACCTCCCCTCGCCCTCAGAGCGCGCAGTGACGTCACAGATGCCCTTGATGACTCGCTTACGAGAACGTAAGAAGGGGCAAGGACTAAGTGCCCGGCGGACGTTCCAAAATGTCTGTTGAATGAAACAGCGTTGCCCAAAGTCAGGGGCTTCTATGGCTGGCCTGCAAATACTGGCTTTTGACTGGGGTGGGTATTAGTGGTGCTCACATCCAGTGTGTAAATTTGCACTCCTCTGCTGGCTCACGGCACTCGGCGTCCGGCTGCCACACTTGCTGAGGACACGGCCACCCTGGCTGGACCCTTAGGGCCTTGGCGACCCCGACAGGCTGAACGAGGGACGAACGGCGAATTCACAGGCACTGGCTGCCCCGGGTTTGTACTTACGAGGGGCAGCGGCTCCTGATTCTGTGACGTCTGCACCCGGCCGCCTCCCAGTGCACGTCGTTTCTGGCGAATCATGCCCACGCCCAGCGGCAGGGGACCAGGCTGTGCTGCACTAGCCATCCGGTCCCGTTCTTCACTGCCCCTCCCCACGTCCTGGCCCTTGGGGTGCTTGGGTCGGGGAGGTGATGGGCTCAGAGATGACCTCCAGGGCTTCCTCCGTCAGAGAGCAGAGGGTCAGATGGTCCCTCGTCACTGCCTGGCCAGCCGCGGTGTGGGGCCCCACGTGGCAGGTGCTGTTCCCAGCCAGGGTCCCCCACGATCGCACAGGAACCCAGGGTGGGATGGCCTCCCCTTTGTGTCTGTGGGGAGGGTGCCGGGCGGAGCGGACGGGCCCCTTGACAGCTCGCTGCCTCCCAGGCGGCCCTTCCCACGGCCGGCAGCTCCCCTGGACACGAGGCGGGCCTTGGTGATGAGCAGGACGGCCTCCTGGCGGCTCCTCTTAGATGAAATTCTGTGCCTTTGAGATGTCAGTTCTGGGCCCAGGGCGGTGTCCAGGGAGAGCGTCAGCCCAGTTTACAAAGCGTCTCCCCTCGTCTGATCCACAAACGACAATGGGAGAGGTGACCCCTCGCCTCCTTCTGTTCAGGGCAGACAGGGGGTCCCAGAACGTGCTGTTGGCCTGTGTTCATTAGCCAGGGGGGCTCCGGAGTCTGGTCCTAACCCCTCTCCCTGGACCCCGGGATCAGCACTCCTTCTGCCGCGTGGCAGCCGGGCTGAGAGGTGCGGCCTGGATCCGCGGGTCTGCGTGACGCGAGTTTACCTCTCACAGTTCTGGAGGCTGGGGGCCCAGGTCAGACTCGGTTCCTGGGAGGGCTCCTCCCCGCTTGCGGGCGGCTGTCCTCTCACTGTGTCCTCACACCGTGGGGAGAAAGAGGAAGTGCCCTGGAACCTCTTCTTACCAGGGCACTAATCCCGGGCCCCACTCTCAGGACCCCATCCAACCGTAATTACTTCCCAAAGGCCCACGTGAAAACAGCATCCCGGTGGTGGCTGGGGCTTTGACATAAGAATCTGGGGGCGGACACATTCAGCCTAGAGCAGGGGTCGTCCTCCGGAGCGCTGAGGCACTGGAGGGGCGGCCCGGGCTTTGCTCACCAGCGTGTGGACAAGACTCCAGGCCTCCCAAGGGAGAAAGCCCCACACGGCCCCCCTGCTCTGACACAGAGTCCCCCACCGGCCCCACCCTTGCCTCCATGGCCGGCGTCACTGAGGCCTTAGGGCACCTTCCCACGAAGGCCCAACGGGATTCAGGGTCCTTCTCGCCTGGGCCACCCCAGGCGTCTCGTGAAAACAGAAACGTCCGAAGCCTCCTTGTGCCAGTGTCTGTACGTCTAGGCCTTCATCTACGACTGAATAGCAGGGCATCAGCCAGTGTCGTCTGGAGAAACAGGACCGATAGGACAGACACAGACATCCCGACATTGTGGAGTCCGGAAAGCCGGATCTGCAGGGCTGGCTGGCAGGGGAGAGCCGATGAGAGTTGATGTTGTGGTCCGGAAGCAAGACCCGCTCCTTCTGCAGGGAACGGTCTTTCTTTTAAGACCTTCAACTGGGTGGACGGTGCTCAGCCACATTGTGGAGGCTAATCTGCTTCACTTAAGGTCAACCGGTGGTAAATATTTATCACGTCTAAAAAAATTAACTTCAGCAACATCTAGACAGATGTTTGACCAAACAACTGGGCACCGTGCCCAGGCCAGCTGACACATAAAATCAACCACCACAGGGGTTAATTGGGTTTCAACAATGGCCTTCTCCAGCGGTGGGGCAGATATTTCTAAGAAGGCTGGGAGTGTGTGTGTGTTGGGGTCGTGCAGGGAGAGGAGCATCACCAGCCAAGGGTATGGTGCTGTGCTAAGGTCCTGGGGCTCTCGGGGGAGGGTGAGGTGACCCTCTGCCCCTGCTTCCTGCCTGGCTGGACTGGGGAGGCCTCTTGAGTGGACAGGCTATCTCCCCGCTTCCCTGCACCCCAGAGGCATGAGACCCCAACCACACAGGCAGGACAGCGGGGTGCTTGGGACTCTGCTGCTCACCAGGCAGCACCAGGGGCATGGCTGAGATGGGCAAAGGAGGAAGCAGCCGATTCCGGAAACTTCTGCAGACTCTTCTTTGTGGCTTGGTGCCACAGGAGCCGCCCTGTCAGCCCAACAGCTGTGCTGGATGCTCCGGGCCTGGGGATGGGACCTACAGGGCACAGGCTCTGTCATCCTAACCCTTAGAACCTGCGTTTTATACTCAGGACTCCTGTTTCACATTTAAGGCAGTGGGGGGACGTCTTGAAACCTGAGAACCTGTTTTTCAGCTCTTAAAATTGTTGTGGATTAACAAAATTCCCTCCATGCCTCCATCTGTGGAACCAGAGTCTTTGGGCTGGACCGCTCAGCCCGGCTCACGGGGTGGGGAGGCCCCCGGGGGCCCCGCATGGAGCAGCCCGCCTCTGGGATGTGGCCAGAGAGAGCCCTTCGTCCCTCGCTGTCAATCCTGAGCCTGTTCCCCATCTCAGAGCCGTCGGCAACGTGCATGGAGGGCGTGGACAGAAATTCTGCGTGAATTGGGAAGGCCGTGGGCACGGTGTGTGAGCCCTGTGGTCCCCAGAGCCTGGGGCCTCCCTGCGGCAACCCCCCACCCTTGCCCAACCCACCCCGGGCTTCAGAGTTCGACACAGGTCCCGAGCTGCGGCCACGGGACGCTGTGGAGAATCGGGGTGATGGGCCTGTGAGCAGGCGGGCTCCTCCAGGCGGGGCCCGGTTCCCGGTCTTCTTCCCAGAAAGAATAAGGTCCTCCCTGGGCTTGGGGCCAGTGACCACAGGGAAAACCGGGGGCAGGCCATGCAGGCATGCAGAGGTGAGTGACGGCGGGGGCTGTGTACCCCGGGACGTCACTTCAGTTGACGAGCACCCGGTGACGTGCCAGATGTCTGACGTGTCCCCGGTTCCACTCGCAGGTGTCCCCGACGCTGTGGCAGCAGCAGGTGAAGGCAGGCAGGGCCGCTCGAATGTGCAGGGCGAGGCGGGCAGGGCGAGGGTGGCCGTGCAGTCCTGCTGACCCGGGGCTCCTTCGTCTCCCCGGCTTCCCTCCAGGTGCAGCCACCTCCAGAGACCCCCAGAGGACAATGTCAGGGGATACGTCCCGTGGCTCAGCATCTGACAGAGTCTAAGGGAATCATCAGGACCCCTCCGAGCGGGAGGAGGGATCGATTCTGTTCTGCCCCCAGCTGCCCCTCTTCTTGTCAAGAGCAAAGATCTACGATGGTTTTACATGAGCTGCTGCTCCCCCCAGAGACGGCGGCTCTTCTGTGTTCTGCTGGATCTTTAATAGCTTCTGACTGTAAAGTGTGAGGCGAGGACTCTCACCGGGCGGGGCTCCAGGCGCTCAGCTTTCTCTGGGCCTGAGGCAGCGGCTGGTGGGGGGAGAGCGCGGGCCGCCCGGGATGAGCGAGCTCCTTCCCACGGTCCCACTGAGCCCTGTCGCCTCCAGAGTGTGGTGGAAAAGCCAGGTCTGGGCCCCAGGCCCGTCGCAGAGAGGGGGACCGGCCGCCTGGAAACGCACCCTGGTGTCGCCTGGACGGGGGGGATGGTCCTGGGCCGTCTTGCAGCGATCAGGAAGGAGTCGTGTGACCTTATTGACGAGGAGGGGTCCCCTGACGTCCAGATTCCCTCCTTACCAGCACCCGATGGTGCGCTTTGACCCACGGCGGCTTCTGCAAGGGCACAGGAGGGCCTTGAGGCCATCTCGTCCGATTTCCTTGGCTTGCAGCCGGAGAACCGAGGTCCACAGGGGTGGGGACCCGGGGGTCCTCCTCTGCTGCTGGGGTCCCACCCTGTCTGCCTGGGCATCTGCAGCTGTGACTTCCTACCACAACCACCTTCCTTCCTGCCTACCTTCCTTCCAGAGGCATCCCACCCGGTCCTGTTCACCAGGCCACCCAGGGCCAGGCCTCTGACTGTCACTGTCACCCACATGCTCCGTCGCCTTCCGCCTCACGGGGGGTCACGGTGCCCTTTGCAACTGCAGAGGCATGCTGGGAAAATGGTTAGGCCTGGGGTCACAGGTGGAACCGACACCCCAAGTCCCAGGGCCCAGGCACTACAGGGTTGGATCCCTGGGGACAAGCGTAGAGGCCAGAGTAATAAGGGTTGTGAGCATATACATCACTCTTCTGTCACTCCCCCCCCCACCCGCCCCCACTTGAAACTTGTGCCCAATCTGCTTTGGTGGCCACCAAGTTCAGAACCGTGCCACCCACTGTCTCGGCCACACTGGGCACCTCCTGGGCCACACTGGGCACCTCCTGGGCCACCCTGGGCACCTCCTGGGCCACACTGCACACCTCGGCCACACTGGGCACCTCGGCCACACTGGGCACTTCCTGGGCCACACTGGGCACCTCCTGGGCCACCCTGGGCACCTCGGCCACACTAGGCACCTCCTGGGCCACCCTGGGCACCTCCTGGGCCACACTGGGCACCTCGGCCACACTAGGCACCTCCTGGGCCACCCTGGGCACCTCCTGGGCCACACTGGCACCTCGGCCACACTGGGCACCTCCTGGGCCACACTGGGCACCTCCTGGGCCACCCTGGGCACCTCCTGGGCCACACTGGGCACCTCGGCCACACTAGGCACCTCCTGGGCCACCCTGGGCACCTCCTGGGCCACACTGGCACCTCGGCCACACTGGGCACCTCCTGGGCCACACTGGGCACCTCGGCCACACTAGGCACCTCCTGGGCCACCCTGGGCACCTCCTGGGCCACCCTGGGCACCTCCTGGGCCACACTGGGCACCTCGGCCACACTGGACACCTCGGCCACACTGGGCACTTCCTGGGCCACACTGGGCACCTCCTGGGCCACACTGGGCACCTCAGTCACACTGGGCACCTCCTGGGCCACACTGGGCACCTCCTGGCCGCTGTTTGTGGTTCTTGTTTCCCTTTCATCCAGGTCTGTTTTCCAAAACAATAAAACAAAATGAAATTGTGAATATTGAAGACGTACAACGTGGTGCTCCACGGTGCGTTCACACCGTGACGCGATCACCGCGACGGAACCGAGAACATCTCCATTTCCTCATGCCGCCACTGTTCTCTGTGTGTGCTGACGGCACCTGAGACCTACCCTCTTGGCACATTCCTAGTGCACCGGACGGTGTTGGCGACAGCACGCTGCACGCGAAGGGTCTCCAGAACTCGCGCATCCCGCGTGAGGACACTTGGTACCCTTCACTGCTGGCGGGAATGCAAAATGGCGCAGCCGCCATGGAAAACAGCGTCACGTTCCCTCAAAAAATTAAAAATAGAACTACGATATGATCCAGCAATCCCACCCCTGAGTCTTCAACCCAGAGACGTGAAATCAGTACCTTGGAGAGGTACCTGCACCCCCATGTTCGCTGTGGCGTCATCCACGGGAGCCGAGATGGAGTGACCCAAGTGTCCGCTGATGGACGGATACAGATGCCGTGGCCTTCGTGTACAACGGGACAGTACTCAGCCACGGAAAGAAGGAAATCCTTGCACAGTCTCACTTATATGTGGGATTTAGAAAAAAGGCCCACTCACAGAACCAGAGCCCGGAGCTGTGGTTACGGGGGGCAGGGGGGTGGGGGGAGTGGGGAGATGTTGGTCTCTCGTCAAAATCCTCAGCTTGTGAGTGGCTTTAAATCACTCGCTTTGTGAATGGAGCAAGGGGAACCAATCAATCCGTCAATCAAGCCTCAGTCAAGAACTCATATGAGTCTGTGCTCATCTGAGCAGATTCCACACGACTCACCCCTGAGACATCAACCCTCACCGAGGGGTTGATTCGGGACCCTGAGGTTCAGGGGGGCCCTGGGCACCCTCGTGGTTTATTCTGCAGCGGGTAGCTGGTGTTTCCCACCCAGCGCGTCTGCGTGACCCCAGAACCTTTCCCTCTTGTCGAGCCAGAGCGAGCGAGATGTGTGTTGGGAGACAGGAAAGGCAGCCCGGATCATAAGCTTGCTGTAGATGACCCATGAGCGGGTCGCCCGGCGCGGACAGTGTAATTGCCCAGACTCGGCCTGGGTTTGGGGCCCATAAAGAATTAGCTCGTGCCCTGCCAGGCCCATGCGACTGACATATGCTTAAATTAGCCAGACTGTTTACGGAGACCGTAGCATGGCCACAAATGCTGACACGGGAGGAGGCTTCATATTCTTTGTCATGGGGTCATAGGATTCCAAAGTTATTCCATAAAAAATGTGAGTCACAAACTTGTTAAATGGGCAAATCCTACAGGTGGGGAGACACTCTGTGTCTCCTGAGCTGGTGGCCTGCTGAGCTTGCTTCTGTTACAAGTACAGTGGTTCACACAGAAATGAGGGGCTCGGAGTCTGCCCGGTTCCAAGCGAGACTTCCGACCCCCGTGGGGGCGGGGAGAGCCCAGGCGCTGCTGCTTATGGGAAATGAATGCAGGGGGGAGTCAGGGGCCCTCCCTGCAGGCCCCGGGTGAGCCGCCACACCTCTTCCCGGGGCAGGGGGAGAACAGACACCCTACAGTCTGTCTCGGGGTTCCCAAGACCCGCAGGTCCCCAGTGATGAAGCTGTGGGCTCTGTGACAGCCGGGCTCGGACCTGTGGGCTGGCCACTGAGGGCCACCGAGTCACCTCGATGCTTCAGACTGCTCATCTGTAAAATGGGGATAAAGGGATTATCCATCTCGAAGGGTACCAGGAAAATTAGCTGCAGAAAGCACGGCTCATTGGCTGGAGCCAGTCACATGCCCCAACCTAAGTGCAGGGAGGCTGGGACCTGTAGTCCATCCACGGTCCCCAGGGAGAGGACAGTGGGACGCTGGGGGAGCTTCTGGCCAGCCTCCGGCGCACACGCGTGTGAAGTGTGCACATAATGCTGTCCAAGCACCATTTGTTGCCGACCAAGCAGTGACGTTTGCTCCCTTGCACATTTCACGTTCTCTGTAGTGAACGAGTGCCTCCCTCCACCCCACCCCTTCCACTTGGTTCCCACCTCCCTATCTAATTTCTTCCAAAGTCTACGGCCCCCACGGAGCCTCCCCACTGCAGCTGCGCCTCCCCCAGCCCTTTGTCCTGGTACGAAGCCCGGGACACCGCAGGGTCCTGTTCACCAGGCCACCTAGGGCCAGGCCTCCGATCGTCATTGTCACCCACATGCTCCATCGCCTTCCGCCTCACGGGGGTCACGGTGCCCTTTGCAACTGCAGAGGCATGCTGGGAAAACGGTTAGGCCTGGGGTCACAGGTGGAACAGAAACCCTAAGTCCCAGGGCCCAGGCACTACAAGGTCGGATCCCTGGGGACAAGCATGGAGGCCAGAATAATAAGAGTTGTGAGCATATATGTCACTCCTTTGTCACTCCCCCCAGCCCCACTCGAAACTTGTGCCCAATTTGCTTTGATGGCCACGAAATTCAGAACCCTGCCACCCACTGTCTTGGCCACACTGGGCACCTCCTGGGCCACACTGGGAACCTCCTGGGCCACCCTGGGCACCTCCTGGGCCACCCTGGGCACTTCCTGGGCCACACTGGGCACCTCGGCCACCCTGGGCACTTCCTGGGCCACACTGGGCACCTCGGCCACCCTGGGCACCTCCTGGGCCACACTGGGCACCTCGGTCACACTGGGCACCTCCTGGGCCACACTGGGCACCTCGGTCACACTGGGCACCTCCTGGGCCACACTGGGCACCTCGGTCACACTGGGCACCTCCTGGGCCGCCTTGGGCACCTCCTGGGCCACACTGGGCACCTCCTGGGCCACACTGGGCACCTCGGCCACCCTGGGCACCTCCTGGGCCACACTGGGCATCTCGGCCACACTGGGCACCTCCTGGGCCACAGTGAGCACCTCGGCCACACTGGGCACCTCCTGGGCCACATTGGCACCTCCTGGGCCACCCTGGGCACCTCCTGGGCCACACTGGGCACCTCCTGGGCCACCCTGGGCACCTCCTGGGCCACGCAGCCCCAGCCCCCCACGCAGCAGCCCTGCCACCTCTTCTCGAGGTTTATGCCTCGGGGACAGTCTGGTTTCCGGAGACCTTTTATGTCTGGACACTTTTCCTCTCGTGTTTGATTAGTACAGGAGCCGAGTGTGAGCTGCACGTCCGGGGTTATTTAATCAAGCTGTCGCCACTCCCCTCGGGGCCTTCTCCCAGCCCCGGGTCCTCGAGAAGTCTGTGGCATGCAGAAGGCTCCCGCTGCAGGAGCGCTTCTGTCTCTGCGGCGACTTGGAGGTTTTCTCTTTATTTCCGAGCTTCGTCCATTCCGATGGGGGGTGGGTCCTCCGCACGATTCGAGGTGGGGCTTGGGGGCCTTTCAATACAGAGACAGACGACCTTCGATTTTGAGACATCTTCTTGGAAAAAATATTCTTGGATAATCTGTCCGTCCCCTCCGTTTGTCTTCTCTTCCTCTGGACTCCACGAGTCAACTGTTAACAAAATCTCTCATCCTCTTATCTTTCCCTCCTCTTTCCCATCGCCATTTTCTGCAACATCAGCCCAACTTCCTCTTTCAAACCTTCTGTTGAGCCTTTTTTTAAATGAATATTTATTTATTTTGAGAGAAGCAGAGAGAGAGGGAGAGAATCCCAAGCAGGCTCCGCGCTGTCAGCACAGAGCCCGACGTGGAGCTCAGTCCCACGAACCCCCACGAACCGTGAGATTATGACCTGAGACGGAACCAAGAGTCGGACGCTCAACCGACTGAGCCACCCAGGCGCCCCTGAGTGAGCTATTTCTGAGGGCTGGTCGGCCCTGAGCTTCCTTCCATTGTGAGGCGGCCTGAGACCAGCCTGTCCACTGGTTCCACCCTTTCTTGTATAAACTTGTACAAGCTCAGCCCTCTGACCCTCGGCTTCCTCATCTGTGAAATGGGCACAATGACGGCAGCTCCTTCACGGAGCTGTAACCCAGTGATTAACAATTATAATGAAGCTAGCCTCCATCCGCCCCGCAGTGCTGCGGGCAGACCCAGCTGGCAGCTGCCGTCTGGAAAAGGCCTGCGTGGCCTCCGTCCTGCTCCGATGGGCTCCAGGGCCCGCTCTGAGGGTCCCAGGCTGCTCCTGTGGGCGTCCCCTGCACTGGGGGCTGTAGCCTGAGCCCCCACATCTGTGCTCTGCTCCACGGCACGGGGTGGCCTCTTCCCGTGGTGTGGGAGCGGCGTGGGCGTGCCTCTGGGGCGAGAACGTGGCCTGGGCCGGGCCCCACGGAGGCACACCCCTGTTTTCCATAGCCACCAGCACCACGATGCCTTCTTCACTGGTTTTGTGTAACTCACCCCACGCCTGGTGTCCGGGGAGGGGAGGGCGGCCTGTCTATCTCCCCTCAGGAGCCCTGGAGGCTGCCACACAGGGAGGTGACCGGACTCTCCCGAGGGTCCGCCTCCTGCCATCACCAACCTGCCTCAGGACAGTGGTTAGGTGGGAGCAGGCTTCATGCAGGCTTGTGCTGTCTTTCTGTCCAAACACTGTGAGTCCACCCACCCGGGAGGGGCCCGTTGGCCATGGAGTTTCTGTGGGAGGGGCTCCCGGGGGTCCTGTCCAGCACCCACCCCTGCAGAAAGGGGCCTGTGTCCACAAAGGGAGCAGGTGTCATGTTCTATGCAGATGGGAGTACACATGTAAAATCTGGGGACAGGGTGGAGGGGAAAAGCTGCCGGAACCATCCGGAGTCAGAGTGGCCCAGGTTGTTCGGAAAGACCGTCAGAACAGCCATCTCAACGGGGGCTTCAGGAATTTCACTTCTGGATTTCCGGGAAGAGCTGCTGGAATGTTCCTGAGGGAGACACAGATTTTCTCAGGGCTTCGTATCTGCTGGGCACCCAGGGTTCTGGAAAACACACCCGCCCCGGCAGGAGGGAGGCGAGACGACTGCCCAGTGGCCAACCCGAGGGCGGCACAGGCAGGCTCAGAGCTCTGCCGCGTTGGAGAGAGAAGCCTCCTGACTCCGCTCTGTCTCCACAAAGCTCTCCGGCCGGACGTCCTGGCGCATCGCTGTGCTGGGGACACCAGGGGAGCGTGCGCCCAGCCGCAGAGCCCACAGCAGGGTCGGGAGTCTGTCGCCACTCGGACATTTTCGCCTTCATAGAAGCCCTGCCTCCGGCTCGAGCTCCCTGCCCGCCTGGGCAGAGCAGGGCAGCCTGCGTCGGCGTCTCCGTGGGCCTGTGACGCAGCTGCACGTACCAGGGTCCCGCCGTGCCTTGCTCCCGCGCCCCGGAGGGCCCGAGGATGCGTGCGGCAGGGTCGAACCCCAGGCCCCCCGCCCTGCAGAGCTGGAAGTGCATTCTGCCTCTTGTGCTGCGTGGGACTGAACCTCTCCAAGCCTGGTTCTTTATCCGTGGGATGAGTGTAAACATTCACAAGTGCGTACTTGACAGGCTTGTTTGAGGGTGTCGAGAGGTAACGCTTGCAGGGTGCCCGGCACAGAGCCCGGAACAGAGTAAGCGGCCCTGGTGGCTGTCAGCCGGTGTGGCGGCCCCCCGTTGCCGGCTGCTTTGCCCGGGAGAGACTCTTACCCTCCGCGGCCCTTCTCTGAAACGGGGTGGTTGCTCTGGCCACCCTGTAGGACTCTGGGGAGGCCTCAGGCAGGGGTGGGTGGGTCAGGGTGCTGGGGCGTGTGAACCTGTGGCCCTGAGGACTGCCCCGGACAGCACCTTCTGCGGACAAGATGCTTGCTTGTGATAAGCTTGCAAATTTCCTCGGGGAGCTGGCAAATGTGTTTTCCCAGGATGCTTGCGATGGAGGCGTAACCGAGCAGGCCCTGGCCCGGGACCCGGTGCCGCTGGCAGGCCCTCGGAGTGCGGTCACACTGCGTGTGGTTGTGTGGTCACATGCAGGGACTTCTCTGGGCTTCCATTTCTGCACCTTGTGAAATCAGGGGCCGGCCTGGCTCATCCCGGGCCTCTTCCGGCCCAGCGCACTCCGATGGCACGTCCCCCACGGCTTCAGCACGGGGGATGGGGTGGAGCACGCACGGGGGCTCAGGGGCGGCACGGGCCGTCACGGGTCAGGCTCGGCTCTGAACCACGCACGGTGGGATTCCTGTCCGGCTCCGGGCTCTGCACCCCAGGCCCGCGTCTATGCAGCAGATCAGGGATATCCCTGGTGCTGAGCCGGGTGCTGAGTCAGGAGAGGCCACGGAAATCTGGTTCCTGTGCACCTTCACGGGGCGAATGTTCCTGCCCTGCCCGCACCCGCGCTCAGTGTGGCCAGATGTCCACGGGTCGGCGAGGCTACGGGAGGCCGACTGTCCTCGCGGCAGGGCTCCCCAGCCTAATCAGGACAGGAGCACACCGGGAGGTCAGCCCGTTTGTTCCGGGCAGAGAGGGTGTGGGGATCCGAGCACTCAGGGCCTGCTCCAGCCCCGCGACCCTCTGAGGGCATCGCTGGTCAACACCTGCAAAGACCTCGGGCTCACTTAGCGGACGCACGGGCAGACGGCGTCACCGATGGTGCGCAGGGGGCCCAGACTTGCCCGTCTCCAGGGCCTCATCCGACGCGGGCTGACGCCTGCGATCGCGCCCTGGGGACATCTGACGAGTCGAGGTGCGTCTGCCGGCCTCGGGGGACAAAGGTGCTGTGCAGGCCACACTGGCGGACCCCGTGCCCGTGGGAGCGTGGGGCGTGCAAGCCGCTACGAGCCTTCCCCGAGCTTCTCTGCGTGCGTGAGAGGCGGCGGCAGGGAGCAGGAGACCACGCGCCCCCCGGCTCGGGGCCGCGGGAGGCTGCGTCCCCGGAGTGGGCCGTGGACTCACTCCAAGCCTCAGGTGAGGCATTTCCCGTGGAAGTGACCCCTGTGGAGTGCCTCTGGTTCCTTCTCACTGTTCTCACCTCCGGGTCCTGATGTCCAGGGCGGGCAGCCAGCGGGGCGAGTGCCGGGACCACCCCGCCTCTCCTGCCGTCCTGCTGAGGTCCTTGTGTCCCGAGGACGAGGACGCAGCGGCCACGTCCCTGCGGCTGGAGGCGGGGAGACGACGGTGCAGGTCGCACGCAGGGGCGCTTCTCCTGCAGAGACCGGGATGGGTGTGCAGAGGCGAGAGCGCGGGGCGGGCCCAGGCCCGAGGACGTGTGGGGGCCTCCCCTCGGCCGGCTGCTCCTCGGTAGGACTCGCCCTCCCCGGAAGGCCGTCAGGTGCTTCCACGAGCCGCGGCGGGCGCGTGCGCGTGTGCGGGGAGCCTCGGCTCGTCTCGGCTCTCCCATCTGCCTACGTGGCCTCGGGAAGTGGCTTGTGTCACTGGAGCTGTTTCTTCAGCCGAAGCCGGAATAGGAACCAGGGCTGTTTTGAGCAAAGTCAGTGGCGTCCGTCTGGCCGACAGTAGGTGGCCATTATTACCCGCTTCCACAAAAACAGAGTGACCGAATCCCGGAAACCCTCCCTCAGCGGCTCTGGGGCCCTTCCCGCCGCTGCTGCTCTGTGCGCCCCACAGGCGTATCCCCGTGCGGCGAGCACAGTTAGCAACGAGTTCATTAACACGCGCCCCAAGTCCTGTTTGCAGCAGCGACCCGGATGGGGGCCCAGGGGCGGCCCACCCCATCCCCGGGGCACCTGCTGGTGGGGAGGGGCAGATTCGCCTCAAGGAGGAGTAGGAGAGGGCGGGCAGGAGAAGCCCCTGGGAGGCACCGCCTCACGAACGGAGCACGCTGAGAAGAGTCAGGGAGCACTTCTCCCCGCCTCCAGGGCGGCCTCCCCACCTGCCACCATGTTGGCTCTTCTCCTCTCCCTCACCCCTCCCTCTCATCTTTCCAGGCTCTGCTCAGGGAGAGCTAGAGAAGGACTGGTGTGTGGGATGATGTCCCGCCCAAGCGCAGGCCCTCCTGGAGCCGCAGAACGTGACCTTACTTGGAAATATGGTCTTTGAAATGTCAGCAGTGAAGAATCTTGGGTTGAAGTGGCCCTAAATCCAAGGACTGGCGTCCTTATAAAGAGAAGGGGCACAGATGCAGAGGGGAGGGGGGGAAGAGCCTGCAGGGGCGCAGCCACGAGCCAGGGACGCAGGGACCCCTAGTTGCTGGAAGACACAGGGAGGACCCCCCCCCCTCCCCGGGGCGACTGGAGGGAGGGTGAGTTTCGGACTTCTGGCCTCTTGAACTGTGGGAGAACGCACTTCCATTGTTTTAAGGCATCCGGTTCGTGGCAACTTGTCCCGACAGCCCCAGGACACTGACACCGGTGGGGCCCGGCCAGAGGACGGGGGCAGAGAGGAAGAAGGCTGGAGCAAAGCAGGAAGGCGCGGCGGAAAGCCGTGGGTCCCCTGGGGCGGCTTGTGGCCCCGATGGGGCGGAGAAGGTACACTTGGGAATAAAGTCACAGGAGAGAAGATTGGAGCGTGTGGAAGGCCTCCCAAGGAGGGCGCCCGCGGAAGAGTAAAGACGAAAGCAGAAGAAGAGACGGTGTCCACCGTAGGGGCCGAGGGAGAGGGTCCAGCGTGGGGCTCACGGCTGGCCCTCAAGACGCAGCTGCAGAGGGTCCTGGCCGAGGCGGGGGGCGGGGAGGGGGGGGGTTGCTGGATGCCCTCCCATCACTCGCTGGCTGTGTGACCTCAAGCAAGTTACCTGACCTCTCTGTGCTTGCAGAGTATCGTCCGTAGAGGGTTAATAGCTGTCTGTTAGGCCGGTTGTGAGGCGTAAGGGTCTTAGAGCAGATCCCGGCCGATGGAGAGCGTCCACGTCAGCCACGCCTCTTCCACAAACAGGAGAAACAAAAGTCAAAGACACGACAGAAGAAAACCGCCTGGCTGCAGAAGGCCGTGCGTGAAGATTTGAAACGTGTGTCCTCGGCAGAAGGGAAACACACCCCAGCGTGTCTCTGAATCGCAAAGAAGAAGAGAAAATTTGGTGGTGTCGTCACTAGAAAGTACCACGGAGCTGTGACCCTGAAGCTCCACGTAGGTCGTGGCTCGGAGCGACCCCCAAGGCGCGTTCTTAGCGGAAGAGAGCAAGTTGCAGAGAAAAGTGGAGTGCAACCCGTTCGTAAAAATCTTGGGCCTCGTGTCTCCTGCCGGACGGGCACCTCGCGGCTCCCGAGGGGCGACGCTGGTGAAGGCGCAGGGCCCGGACCGGCCAGCCTCCCCTCCCTCCTGCCCCGTTCCGCGGCTCCAAATCCCTGGCCACCGGACGGCCCGTGGGAGGGCACGGGAGGGAGGCACGCGCTATCAGTCAGCTGACTTGCAGAGGAGGTTAAGTCGGTTCCCCAAGCTCTCGGTGCCGGCTGAAAGCTGGCCTGGGTCCCTTCTCTGTCCCCCGCACGCTGTGCCGACTCAGCCGAGAGGCGCGGAGTTCCCGGGGGTCCAGCCCCGGGCGGCTGGGGGCAGCCGGGCCAGGCAACAACAACGACTTTTAAGCTGGTTGGTTACCCAGGAAGAGCAAAGGCCCCGTCCGACCCCATCTCTCCGGCTGTTGTTGCCAGGCAACAGCTGGGTGCACGAGCAGGAGGCGGGAGCCAGCCGGCTTCCCCTCCGGATGCCAGCTTTCCGCCCATCCTTGCCCAGCGGCCCGAGGCGCTGACCCGGGTGAGCGAGCCCGGCTGCGCCCTTGGACCCCTGCGAGTTCTCGGAGGCTGCAGGAGGGGCTGGCGTCTCCTCCTGCGGTGGAAACCTACTTCCTGTTCTCACCGCCGCTCCTCCGTCGGGGGTCCCTCGGGGAGGCGGGCTCCTGAATTATGCATTTCTTATTGACCTTTCCAAACCACTTTCGCCTCTCTTCGTATTTCGTGCGGCGCTGTGACTCGCTGACTGGAAGACGGACTCGCAGGGCGAAGGAGCGGGGTCAGAGGGGTCCCGGGAGCAGCCAGCCGTCCAACCAGAGCGCCCTTGTGTTCTCGTGTGTGTGCGCGCGCGTGCAGGGCCCCGGTGAGCGGAGCAATCAGGGAGGGGCCGGGCTGGCAGAACCCGGACGGTCCGTAGGGCCCCACCTGCCCCCCACTCGCCTCCTCCCTCCTGGGCCTCTGAGCGTCTCTGGGAGACAGTCTGAGATTCCTTGATGTGGTCTCATCGTCTAATTTCATAGATGGGGGAACCGGGCCCAGACATGCACACGAAAAGGCCTCGCACTCATCGGGCAGAGCTTGATGGGCCCAGGTGTCTGCGCGTCCTGGGGGTGGCTGGGATGGGTGGGGGTGGGGTGGGGGTTCTTTCTGTGGAGTAAGAGCCCCCCCCTGACATGAGGCAGTCTTCCCAAACAGCAGGCCACGTGCCCTTCTGGGAAGGGAGTCGTGCGAGACTGTGTCTGGAGAATCAGTAAGAGGCTCGTTCTATTGCGACAGGCAGTGGCGGGCGGGGGGACCCCGGGAAGTAGTCTGGTATGAGATGCGGATCAGAACAGTGAGCTCAAGCTGCCCGAGCAGCTTCTTACCATCGAGGGCTCAGAAGTTTCCCTCCGTCTGCTTCTCCACATTCTTGGGATCAAAAGGAATTCAGGTGGGGCTACGAGGTCACTCGGAAGCTTGGCACGCCGTCCCGGCTACGTGCCCCGGTGCCTTTGCATGTGCTTCGCCCCTGCCCGGAGCACCCTTCCAGCGTCCCGCCTGGGAAACTCGCCCCTGTCCTCTCAGCCCAGACTCAATTTTCCCCTCTCCGCGTGGTGCTGTCACGTGACCCAGAACTTCGGCAGCGCGCCAGGCCACGTGGCCTCCCTCTGTCTCCCCAGCATTACTGCGTCACGTTACTTGGGTTTCCCAGTGTGTAGAGCTGTTTGGAGAATCTGGGGTACAGAGGATTAATTACCACTTCTGTGTACTGCAGGTGATTTGTCGAAGGACTGGAAAACGTGTCCTAAAGTTGGAAATTGGCGAGCTGGGTGGGGACCCCAAGGCGTGGAGGGCGGGTGTACAATCCCAGCCGGATTCGCGGTGTGGACGGGTTCGTGCCTCTTGCCCAGATGCGGGAAGCATGCGAACGTGGGCTTGCCGAAGCCCTGCGAAGGGCAGGGCGCTGAACGCCCGCCGCGCAGGCCCTGCTCCCCCTGCCCTCTGTGCTCTGGCCGCGAGGGGCTGTTTCCTGCCTCCCGTGACCCTCGCGTCTTCTATACCCTGCTCGGCACACGGTTCCGTCCGCGGGAGCACGCACTTTCCCTCCTCCCCAGCGACACCAAATTCCACTGGTCCTGCCTCCCCTCCGTGGCCCCTTCCTCCAGCACGCCTTCCCCAAGCCCCCTGGGGGACCCCCGGTCCCACCTCTCCCAATGCACCCGGAAACGGGCCGAGCCACGGTGACTGTGGATGTCCGGAGTCCATGCGGCAGGGTCCTCCCTGGTGGCGGACGCGCTCTTGTTAACGTTTCCTGCGGGATAAGTGAGCGTGCCCCGCCCCCCGGTGATGCCGTGTTCCCGTCTGGGTGACGTGACTGTTCTTCTCCCACCCCAGGGCCTCGCCCCCCCTTCCTGGATGTGCGTCTCTACCACACAGGCGCGATCGTTGGGTGAATCTCACCCTGGTCCCCCCTGGGCGCTGGTTGGTTCATTCCTCACCCGTCCACTCGACTGCGCGGCCAGCCCAGTGAACCGGGTGGCGCGTCCCAAGCTCTGCGCACGGGAGGGAGGAGCAGCGTGGGGAGTGGGCGGAGTCTGGCCTGGGGCCTCCCTGCCTGGCTTCAAACCCCACAGCGGCCGCGTGGCTACGGGAAGTCACTGCACGCCTCAGCCCCCATTTGCTCGGGTGCGCCATGTGAGTGCCTCGTAGGGTTACCGTGGGGACCACGGAACGTGCACGGAATAGACACGGAAGTGCTGGCTGGTATTAACCTGATTGTTTGAACAACGATGGCAACGCGGGGTGTAGACACGCTAACTCATTTGCTCAGTGTCGTGGTCAAAAGAGGCTTTCACGCTCATGCGGTGGGTTGAAACTTGGTCTCAAGATTCTGTGGCACTTCCGCTGTGGAGAGACGGGGTCAGGGTTCCCTCCCCTTGAAAGCGGGCCCGGTGACCACTTGGCCAATGAAGTAGGGCAATGCCGGGCAGCTGTGGGCCCGGGTGTGAGAAGCGGCTGCCCCTTTCCTGTCTCTCGGGACTCGCACCCGCCTGCCGGGCTTGAGCTGCCTGGGGACAGCGGGGGGACGGCGGGATCCAGCCCCGGCCCCGCCCGGCAGAGGCAGCTTCCTCGCACTTGCGAACTCGGTGACGGCCGTTTTGGAAGGGAGGCCTCCGGTACCCGTGGACCCCCCACACCACGCATCTGTGACCCACAGAAATGACGTGGGGCCACGCAGCAACGGTACCCGCCACATGGGTCACGTGAGGGCCATCCAAGATGGCAACACACAAACCTGGCCTCAGTTTCCCCCGCCATCCCCACCCGCTGGAGGAGGTGCCGCTTCAGGGGGCCGGTCGCCTCTCTCAGGCGCTAAAGCCCTCGCCCGCTCCGCCAAGCCTGCGCTGTGTCCGCGTGCCCTGCGGATCGGCACGTTCTGTTCTGCCTGCGGGGTCGGTCCCTGCTCCCGCCAGACCATCTCTGCATCCAGCAGGAGTCCACCAGGCAGCTCTGAGTGTATCAGGCACCTACTAGGCGCCGGTCCCTGCTTTGGGCCCGGGGATTCAGGGTCCTGACCTCCTGCAGCCGTCAATAGCCAACCTTTTGTGTCCCTGCACCTTCCCCCACGCGCCTCCTTTGTCCTGGAATCCTGGCCCCTTCCCTGGGCCAGGTCCTTTCCTCCCCAGATGGAAAGGCGCTGGGACAAACCCATCCTGATGCCCCATAATGACCCAGGCCTCGGGGCTTCCTGTTGAAATGCAGATGCCTAGGCTCTCTCCGGGAGCACCTGTCGCTGGGATGTACGTGGAGGAGAGGGATCCCCTGGGTGCCCTGGGGCCCACGCAGTGGTGCCACTGTGTGCCTGGGGGCAGGAGCCTCGTCTTGCACAGTCACCGCGCCCTGAGTACCTGCCCATGACAGGCGGTGCCCTAAGTGTGCTGGCTGAGTGGGCAGAGGACGTCTTCAGGGCACAGGGACTTCTGTTCTGACAATGGCTCGATTTCCGTTTCTTACCGCCAGGCTGCCTCCCGCTTTTCTGCCTCTGGTCTTCCCCCCGTGGAAGTCTCCTCGGTGTGTCCAAGTGTCCAGGGCCCCTCTGTGTCTGAGCACGAGCACGCGCCTGCCCGATTCAGCCTCTGGCATTGCGCTCTTGACTCTGAGATTTGACTTTCAGGGAAGACACGGGGGCCCCCGGGACCTGCCAATGTCAGGGTGCAGGGAGCAAGCCAAGCCCCCCAGAGAGGTTCTGTGTGAGGAAGCAACGTGGGGGCAGGTGGGTTCAGCTCATGTGTGGAAAGCTGCATGGGTGCACATAACTCTCCTTGCCCGCCTGATTGCAGCCTCTTAGCCGGGGGACGGGGGCAGGCTGGGGATGGGGGCAGGCCTGGGGGGTTGAGGCAGGCAGGGGGGTCAGGGGGGACAGGCAGGGGTGGGGGGTGGAGGAGCAGGCCTGGGGGGTGGGGGGAGGCTAGGGAGGGGGTCAGCCCTGTGGGGGGGTTGGGGGCAGGCAGGGGGCTGGGGGTGACAGACAGGGATGGGGGTGGGGGCAGGCCTGGGAGGTTTGAGGCAGGCAGGGGGGTGGGAGGGACAGGCGGGGTGGGGGTGGGGGCAGGCCTGGGGGGTTTGAGGCAGGCAGGGGGGTGGGGGGGACAGGCAGGGGTGGGGGTGGGGGCAGGCCTGGGGGGTTTGAGACAGGCAGGGGGGTGGGAGGGACAGGCAGGAGTTGGGGGTGGGGAAGGCTGGGGAGGGGGCCAGCCCTGTGGGGGGTGGGGGCAGGCAGGGCGGTGGGGGAGACAGAGGTGGGGGTGGGGGCAGGCCTGGGGGGGTTGAGGCAGGCAGGGGGGTCGGGGGGACAGGCAGGGGTGGGGGGTGGGGGAGCAGGCCTGGGGGGTTGGGGGAGGCTAGGGAGGGGGTCAGCCCTGTAGGGGGTTGGGGGCAGGTGGGGGGGTGGGGGGCAGGCTCATGTCCAGTCAGGCCTGCAGAGGTGAAGGGAAGGGCTGTGCCTCTCCAGCTTCCTGCTGGGCTGAGCTGAGCGACCCCTTCTCTGTTGTGAACTTGTGTGCCTGCGTTCCTCAGACGGCGGGTGGGGACAAAGACGGGGTGGGCATTAGAAGGACCAGAAGAGTGTTATTCGGGCAACAGCCTCAAACGAGGACACACCAGCACGGTCACCATCGTCACTGTCACTAACCACCGCTGGGCACGGCCTCCGTGCCGGACGTCACCCCAGGGGCTTCACGCGGGACCTCACTGATCCCGAAGACGCCCCGACGACGCCCTGGCGAGGCGGGTTGTGCTGTCGTTCCCCTTTCTCCGATTTGGACACGGAGACCCAGGCGGCTTAAGTCACTTGCCCAGGGCTGCACGGATGGGCAGAGGTGGAGGCTGATCCCCGAGCCTCTGTCTTCCCCACGCACATGAGGACACTGGACAGTGTGCGGGGCACAAAGTAGCCTGCCGTCAGCTGCCCCGTCCCGCCGGCAGGTAAGGAGCACTGACCGCGGGTCCCCAGCAGTGGTGGCAGGGCCTGGCCGGCACCTGGGCGTCCTGGGTTCCACGCGGCCCCAACGCGGGAAGATCTCGGCTCCCCATCTGGCGGCTTCGCGTCTGTTTGCTCTCAGAAAACTGCAGGGTAAGCAGCCACTGAGTTGTAATTAACTTTTCCTGGAGTAATTAAAAACTTGAACTATCCCAAATGGTTGCAATTTCCTCATTTGGGGTTTACGTTCAGCGTAGAGAGCGGTTCCAGGGAGGCTTTATCAGCGGGTGCCTGCGGGGAGTGGGCGGGGCGCTCAGCCAGGCCGTGTCTGTATCCTCTCCTGCTGAAGGTTATCGTATCGGGATATATGGAATCCTGATATGATAAGGAATCCCTACCCCGAGTCCCGAAGATTTTCCTCTTCCTGCTCCCGTAGATGTGGCTCCGGGATCCCAAGGAGCACTTTGGGGGGTCTTCCTGAAAGATCCGGAGGGGCAACTTCTCATCCGGCAAGAAGCCCGCTCCCACGGCCCTCCGTCGGCTAGCCTCTCCTTGAGGATGGGACGCTGAACACGCGGGGTGGGCGGGGTGGGGTCTGGGTTTTTTCTGAGGTCCCGCAGGTTTCTTTGCACAACTGGGGTCCCGCCGCATCTGGGACCCTCAAAACCAAAGGCATGGGTAGCTTCGTCCACACGGTGGGTTGGATGGCAGCTGCCCCCGGAAGATACGTCCACATCCAAACCCCCAGGACCTGTAAATGTTCTCTTATTTGGGAAAAAGATCTTGGCAGATGTAGGTGTGTTGGGGCTCTTGAGATGAGATCGTCCTGGATTATCCGGCTGAGCCCTCATCCCAATGGCACGCGTCCTTGTAGGAGAAAGGCAAGGAGATTTTAGGCAGAAGAGGAGAGGGGGAGGAGGCAGAAGCCGAGGACCAGGGAGGCTGAGATCGGAAGGCGTGGCCGCAGACGCTTCCCAGGAGCGCTGGCGGGGTGTGGCCGTCCTGGATTTCTGACTTCCGGCCTCCAGAACTGTGAGATGATCCATTTCTGTGGTTTTAAGCCTCCAAACGTGTGGTCATTTGTTACAGCGGCCTCGGGAACTCATCCAGTCCACATCACTGGCTGCCTGGTACCTTCGGCTCTGGGCACAAGTCCGACCGTGAATGGACGCTCTACTTGGTTTCTTCTTCAAGACGATTTAGTTTTGAGATAATTGTACATCGACCAGCCGTTGTCACTTTAATCGTATTGCCAACAGTGATATTGCTGTTAGTGTGTTATTTCTCTCTCTCACCCGATTGGGGTTCACTCTCGTAATTTCCATGCTTCCGCCGTGTGTTTAGATTTAACTATGTTTTTAGTCTTTGCTCACTGATTTTTTTTTTTGTCCCCCCCGCCAAGACCTTTGTACTGGAACTTTTCCCTGAAAAACCTCTTTTACAGCTTCTCTCGGGATGGGTCTGCAGTTTCTCTTTGCTTTGTGATTCTTGTGCTCAGGATATGTGCACTGAGCCACGGGACAAGTTGCATAGACTGGAGGTGTCCCTCCCAAGTGACTGTCACCCTGAGGATGGTCTAAGGGTCAAACGCACCATGAGTGCATGAGAGGAGGGGTCGTCCTTCCCTCGAATTCTCTGTGTGGGCTTGACCGGCCAGCAGAGAGACCACCGGCTCCCGGTCTCTGCCTTGCATAAATGGATGGGGCTGGGGTTGCACACGAAAACTGTCACCTGGCCATCCCCTCCCACACAGTGTGGACTCTCTCCACTCCCCAGGGTGCTTGGCTGAAATTTTCATATGTCCTCTTGGTATCTCTCTATCTCCATGGTGGTGTTGGCCCCTTCTCCCCACTCCCCCACCCCCCTCTTGCTGACTAGCTCTGGGCCGTCATCATGTGCACCTTCCTGGGGCCCGGGGTTCACGTCCGGCTCTGCCTTTCCTGCTCCTGGTGGCCGAGGGTGCATCTTGCCTCACTGGTCCGAGGGAAGAGGCCCACGGGTGGCTTCTGGGCTCCCTTCCATCTGTGTTCCCCCACGGAGCTTACCAGCCCCTTCAGCAGGAGGAAGCCTGGCCCAGACCTCAACTCGGGGGGCGATTCCAGGCCGCGAGCGTTGGCCTGGACCTCCCACCCTCCGTGGGCCTGCACGACCGTCTCCGAGCTCCGAGCTTGCGTCCCGTCCCCCTGTGGGTGGCAAAGACCACGGCAGAACCTGCACCCGGAGTCCTTCTGGAAGACTTCAGTAAGTACCATGCACACACAAAGCACGAGCTGCCCCAGTCTTTTGAGTCCGTGCAGCCTGACTGTCCCCCCAGAAGCAGGCGCCATTTTCTCCTACTTAAAGAGGGCTGAGTCACGGAATATAAATTGGATACGAAGTTTATCTCTGACGGATGAGGTTTGGCTGGCGCGAATAATTGGTGCACAGCAAAAGGATTTTAACCTCCTTCGTGCCTCCCGGCAAATCCCACCCATTTAGGAGGATGAAGGGGAATTTAGACATAACTGGGTGCATGGAAAGTCACTGGGTCAGCCCAGCGGGCCGGAAGTCAAGAGCCAGGGTGCTTTCCTGGACTTTCCGCTGCCTCTCTGGGGCCGAGAGTCTGTGATTCTGTGGCTGCGTGAGCCTCTCGTGGGCCGCAAGAAACGCCACCCTCAAAATAGCTCTTCAGGGAGTGGAGACTGAGCCACGGCTGCCCGCGCCCCCGGTCCCGGCTGGTGCAAAGGACCCCGGATGGGCCACTTAGAGCCCTGGATTCGAGGCCCACGCCGGCCCTGCGCCAGGGCCGTGGCGGAACCACTCGCTCCGAGCCTGAATCCACGTTTACAAACTCCCCCACCCATTTATAACAGAAATACATCTATTTCGTGATACATCACACTTTCCTGTTTGGGGTAAACTGGGCAGGACAGACAGTGACACGGATAGAAGAACACGGCCTTCCGCGGACAACGTCATGGCCGCGGTGCTTGGTACTTTCTGAAATGGTACTTCCGACTGACGTGTCCCGGGAGAGGGCTCCAGTCCCGAGCGGTGGGCTGGCTGCGTGATCATGCACGGACGCCTCTACGTGGCCACCACGTCCACCAAGAGATACGTGACTGCTGGGGGCCCAGAGGCCCCCGCGCCCCTCCTCCGCTCGCACCCCCCCCACCTGCCCAGAGGGGACCGCTGTCCATTTCGCTTCTGCTAGGAGTGTGCTCGTGACGCCAGGCGCACAGCCCCTCAGTGTTGGTGCGTTTTGTTGAACAGGTTTATTCGTGCGTCTGTGGCTGTAGTTTGCCCATAGAGATTTCTGTGAAATGGGTACAGTGTCCCCTCTAGGCGGGCTCTTGTGAGCATCAGACGAGGTCTTCCGCACGCGTGGCGCCGAGGGCAGGAGCGCGGGCATAGGGAACGGCGTTGTGGCTCTCGTGGCCGAGAGCGTGCGTGGACTCTCAATCCTGAATCACACGGAGACTGGGGTTCACATCTCAGTGCTCGGGTTTCAAAACCGGAAGCCTCTGGGAACGCCTCCGGGACTCCGTGGCCGGCGGAACCTTCAGAGCCACGATCCACGGCTGCTCCTTCTGCCACGCCGCTCGGCCACCGAGGTCGGCGCATCCCGCTGGATTCTGGTGCCGTTGGTGCCCTCCTGCCTCCCAGAACCCGAGGTGAAGAATTTGCAGACGGCAATGAACGCGCGCTCCGGGAGGACGCTCGTCAGCGACTTGGCGCGTGAGGCTAAGCCCCGTGGGGGTAACTCCGAGCCCCCCCAGTTCCCAAGGAGAACCGCAGGGGGGCCAGCCTGTCCCACGCCCCGGGGGCCCTGCCCCCGTCTTCGCTTTGGAGGACACAGCGGAGCTCTGGCCCCTTGGCAGGCGGGAGACGTCCGAGGGTTCTGGAACGTCCGCACGCTTTCACCCCCTCTTCCTGCCGCCGCAGGCCTGCGCTGTTACATGTCCGGTGGGAATATCCTTCATTATCTTCCCTCTCAATTTAATTAATCCACATCCCGTAATGAACCTTGAAATTTCTATTAAACACATTGTTACTAATCACAGAGCTGGTGGAAGTTGGAGGCTTCTCACGGCCGCGCAGGCCGCCTGGTCCAGCTCTGGGCCTGGGCACCGGCCCCGCCGGCGGGGCTCAGGGGGGTCCTGGCGCACCGTCCC
Source organism: Panthera tigris (assembly GCF_018350195.1). Lineage (NCBI taxonomy): Eukaryota > Metazoa > Chordata > Mammalia > Carnivora > Felidae > Panthera > Panthera tigris. The sequence goes on from NC_056667.1 coordinate 218,084,311, forward strand.
TTCTGGCGGGGGTGCTGCCCGGGCGGGATGCTCTGCGGCCCCGCCTGCGGGCTCCCCTCCCGCCCGAGGGAGGGGTGCTGGTCCTGATGCCCACGTGTCCTTCTGTCCTCGGAGCTGTGCCCGCTCGCTTCTTCCTGTCTGTGCCGACACACCCAACCTCCAGCCGTGGCCCCACCTCCCCGGCCCCTCTCCTCCTTCCCGTTCTGTGTCGGGCCCCTTCTCGCTGTGGCTGCCGTCCCACCTTCCACGGCAGGGCTCCGCTCAGCGATGCCAGTGGCCCACAGGTGCAAGAGCCAACCGGTTCCCCGCCCGCCACCCGGCCTCTGGGGAGCGTCCTCCCTGTCCTCGCCTCCTAGCCCTTGCTTGTCCTGCTTGCCGACCGCTCCTCCCAAATTGAGGTTTTAGCAGAACTGCCTCCCCCCTCCCAGAGTGGAGACCCGTCCAGAGCCTGAGCACCGGGTTGGTGCGGAAGTCAAGGTGAGGCACAGGATGGGGGGTGGGGGAGTCACCTCCAGCTGCCGGGAGCCTGTCCCTAACTGTCAAAGAGAGGCATCTGTAGGTGCAGCTCTTAGTTCTGGGCTCCCCTTTCTCATCTGACAACAGGGCAGCTGATCTAGAAGTTTCTGAGGTCCCTCGGTGGGGTGGGGGGAGGACTTGTGAGCCCACAGGGCTGGGCGGTCCCACCGAAGCCAAAGTCGGCAGAGGCTGCGGTCTGCCGTGAGCCGTCCTGCCCAAGGTGCCATCGCGTGTTTCCTGGGGAAATGGCGTGGTCCCTGATCCCTCTCCTCTCTCCCTCTTTCCCTTCCTGCGGCCAGCTTCCGGGGGACACCACTCGGTCCCTGGCCCTGTGCCCAGGGCTGGGAACACGAGCACCCAACGGGAGCTCGGCATGGACCCTCCCCACACAGAGGGCCGCTGCGTCAGAGGAGGGGGCCGGCTGACAAGGGCCACCAAGCACAGAGAGGGGCTGTGTGCCTGTGCTCAGCCCAGCAAGAGGGGAAACCGTCTCGCCACCTCAGCTTGGAGCGGGTGGGTCGCGGGGCGTGCATACACACGGCTTGTCCAGGTCATAAGTACCTCCTGCCTCCACCTGATGGCCCTGTCAGGACAAAGGCTCTGGGGCCAGGGTTGTGCTTTTTTTTTTTGATCTCCTTTGGAATTTTAAGTTCTCGACCTGTGTCCAGCTGACCCGCCACCCTGGAATCGGGCGACCACGGGGCTGGGTTCTGCTTTGAAGCTTCACGTAGAGACATGGACTATGGAGGACTCCCCACGGCGCCCCAGAACGCAGGGAGCAGCCCTGAATTCCAGTGACTCCAGGGACTGCTGGGCCTTGGCGACAGATGGCTGGTCGTCCGTGATGCACCGGGCAGAATGGCTGTCTCTGCGTCTCTGTATCCTAATGGGCTCCAGATTCCATTTTTTCCGGAGCCCAGGACAGGTTTAGGGCCCCTTCCCAGATGCCTGTGCCGTGTGACGTGGGGCTGAGCTGTCGGCCATCTGGACCGGCCGGGAGGAAAGGTGGTCACTTCCCTCCGTCCCCACGGACGGCGGTGACCCGAGCCTAGCTTGTGACGGCCAGTCTCCACTTAGCTGTTTTGCAAAAGCTGGATTAGACACTCCTTGGCATATGCTGGGCAGGGACATTTGCCGGATTGGGTAACGGACTGTCCTCTAATGACGCCCACACCCTCGTTTCCTTCTCACGGAGATGGTGTGAGGTCCCAGAAAGACACCACGAAAAAATAAACAAGTTCTTGGAGGCTTTTCTCCAGGAAGTCATGCGTGACAGCTAAATGCAATGAGATCCTGGAACAGAAAAAGGCCATTTGTGGAAAACAGATGAAATCCAAATAAAGTCTGTAATTTAACTAACGCTAGCATACCGCTCCTAATCTCTCAGGTTCGATCGTCCTGCTACGGCCGTGCAGAACGTCCACCCCAGGGGGAAGCGGGGGAAGGCTGTCCGGGAACTCTGTGCTGTAGTGTGCAACTTTTCTACACGCCTAAAATTATTTCAGAGCAGAAAGGTTAAAAAAGAAGTCGTGTTATTGATATTTAGGACACAAAGGGATGTTCTCACGTGACCCTCACTCAGCCTGAGGAAACAGGTCTCCGGTGACCAGGCGGGTTAGTGACCGGAACTCAGGTCTGCGTGAGTCGGAAGCCGGCCACCCACCAACTCTGTCTGCCCCGGGAGGTGCTGGGGCTCACGCCCCGGTGGGGGCTCGGATCAGAGTGGCCCCCTGAGCCCCCAGGGGTGAGATTCCCCTGCTGCAGCCTGTAGCTCCAGCCGTCCTTCATCTCTTATAATTTCTGTCGTTGTTTCTGTAACTGTCTGCCTGGTCCATGCCTCATGCGACACAGGGATTAGCTCCTCTGAGAGCAAGCTGAGTGTGCGTGGGGAATGGGCCCCCAGGAGGCCCCCTCGGCCTCGGGGGACCCTCCCAGAAGGCCCAAGCAGGGTGCCGTGCCAGGCCCCTCGGGGCTCCCTGCCCGTCAGCCCGGGGATCTGAAGACCCAAAGACCCAGAGCAGGTGGGGAAATTACTCCCCTGTGGATTTCATTCTTACTGGTGCTTATTTTGGATTCGGCCTTGGAAGTGAGAGCTGCCGGCCACAGAGGAGAGGAAGGCTGAGCGTCACCTTGGGGGTGTCCTCATGCGGTGACATCCCGTGGGGACCCTCTGAGGCCCCTCCTTCAGGCAGCTCTCGGTGGAGCGATGGTTCCTGCACCGTCCATCAGCCCCTCTATTTGGTGCCTCTTGATAAACCATGGCTGCGGGAGGCGGGGCCGTTGCTCACTCCCGGGGGTGGCAAGAGGAGGAGGCCTCCCTGACGCCTGGGCCCTGGGACCAGCTGGAAGGGTCCGCCGTCTCCCCCTCTCCCCCTCCTTGTAGGAGAGAACGGTCCCTCAGGGCCACCAGGCCAGTCAGCCGGCGGCTAACGTTTCACTTCTCCCAGTTCATACTCGAGCTCCATCCCTAGAAACAGCCTGGGGGACGTTTAAGTGCTGCCACTTTGGGGGGCGTGCAGTGCAGGGGGCAGAGGGGGTAGGAGGGCTCGGTGCCCAAGGGGGTCCAGGCCCGGGCAGTGGTCCTCGGGAAGCCGCAGGAGTGATACGGCTCGGGCGGTCCATGCGGGGGTGGAGGGGTTGGTCCAGGGCTGCACTTATGTGGGTCCATCCTCCGTATGGCCAGTTCCACGGCGTCGCTCGCCCTGTGTTCACGGGAGGGGAGCGGTGAATGTGTGGCTGTCCAGTCTGCCCGCTCCGCTTTGCCCCCCGGGGACCGGCCCAGGGGCCTGGGGACACATGCGGCTGAGTTCCCAGGGAGGCACAGGAGGGGGATCTGGTGCCCGCATCCACTTCGGACGGGGAGCCGAATGGACGCACTAAGGTGCTTCTGGAGGCCGGGAGCCACAGGTGGCCCAGGCTACCGCATGAGGAAGCGCAGGTGCGCGGCCGAACTGTCAGAGCGGCCTCGGGGTCGCTGGCTCCGGCCCGGCTGGGCGTTTCCACCTTATTGGACATTTCCCCAACCACGGAATCAGTCTGGCTCTGGAGTTTCATAAGATTTCGTAAGTTCCAAATCCCAGTAAACCTCCTCCCCCCCTCCGCCCCCCTGGCCATCCCACGAGGCAGGCGGTGGGCCTTCCACTCGTGCCTCCGCCCTGCCGGCTCCCCGAGCCCAGCTCGCTTTTGGGTGTGCCCGTCGCCACGTGAGCTTCCGGCGAACCCGTGAGCGTGATGAACCTGGGCTTCGTGGGCTAACCTGGGGCTCTTGGCAGAGTCTTGCAGATTCCAAGTTCCTGTGCCACGTCGGGGGCAACAGACCCCCTGCTTGTCCCACTTTCAGTCTTGCTGATGGGGCTTGGTGACCAACGGTTGGGTGTAAAGCTCTGTGGCCGGGTGGTCACACGTGGTCAGGACCAAGGGAGAGCCTCAGCGGACCTGGAAAAGGCAGCGAGGCTAGCAATTTTCTTTCTAGAAGACCGCCGCTTCCCTCCGCAGTGCACCTTCTCGTGCTCGCTGTGGTTAGGACCGTGGAGACCTGCCTGTTCCAGCTCCCAGACAATAGGCGTGAGAGAAATAATGGTAGCCCAAGCAGCAGTGGAAAAAAGAAAAGTCTAGATTCCCATAGGTGAAGGGGACCTGGAGCCGAGGGTGTCTGCTGGGTGGGACACGTGCCAGATGGTGCTGAGCCTTCCCCGCCCACGGGAGCACGTCTTGCCATCTCCTTCCTTTTCTGCATCATGAGGACGGAGAAAGCAAGGGAGCGGGAAGCATACAGAAGGACAAGTGAACACATTTGCTGGGTGAACGCCTGAGGACTCTCCTGAGGCTCATATTTGAGTCCGTGAGGGCGGAAATTACGAGCGGGCACAGCTGAGGCCAAACCTGCAGAAAGGGTGACAAGACTGCACTGGCCTTACCGGCTTCGGGCAACGGTGGACGGAGACAAGGACGTTCCTCTGCAATCAGTCCTGACACAGGGTGGCTGCCGGAAGGCAGTGTGGGGTGGCAAGGAGAGCCCCACAGGAGAGAGCATGAGTCCTTCCCGCTGGTGAAGGACCAGGCGCCGAGTGCTCCTGTGTGTGGGTGCCGAGCTGGGGTCCTTAGCCGCACGGGTGTCATTTCCCAGTAGGTGGAGGTTGAGGGTTTGCTCAGGCGGTGCAGCAGGGGTGAGACCCAAGTGGGCGCGGTCGCCTGCAGGGAGGGCTGTGTGGAGGTGACAGGTAAGACAGCAGGGCAGCGTGGTGCCGGTTCGCTGCACAACATGCACTCATTAAAAAGGCAGTCGTGGGGGCCAGCCCTGTCAGGGCTGAGCAAATAGCTACAGAATTAAAATCGAGGGGGCTGGCCCAGGAATAGACCGGTGGGCCAGATTAATAGATTGGGAAGCCCAGGAACGAATCCAAGTTTCCTTAGTAATTTACTCTATTATTAAGGTGATACTTCAAATCAGTGGCACAAGAAATTTGTGCTCAATAAGTCCTAGTGCACCTTCCACCTAAGCCTTTGGGGAAGAAAATGAAGTTCTTTCCTCTACATTTTACACCACGTAGATTCCAGATGTGTTCATGCTCTCAGCCTAAATGTTTAATAGTCACATAATCTCAGGAGTGCGGGAAAACTTTCTAAGGGTTCGACAGACATAAAACAGAAGACTGACAGATTTGACAACGTAGAGGTCTTTGTTACATCAGAAGTGCTTGCCGGGTGGGCTCCTAGGAGCTGTCTCAGAGGGAGCTGAGCAGGCAGGAGGTGTACTTGTGATGTTCCACGCCAGGGAAGGGAAGTGAGAGAAGCAGGGCTGGGTAGAGGGGGAGGGTGGGGCCAGATGCAGTGTCAGCAAAAGCCACATCTGAGCTGCCAGAGAGGTGTGAAGCTGGTGGCCCTTCAGAGGTGCTCTTCGTTGGGGCTGGGGTTGGCACTGGGTTTCACATCCCTACATCCACTTGTCATCAGGTGGGCCAGGAAGGGGAGAGGGCTTTGTGGAAGGTGTAGCTTCTGGTCACAGAGTCAGTTCCCACTGAGGGCTGACAGGGGGAGCTCTGCCAGGAGTGCCTCAGCCAGGAGGGGCCCGGGCAGCATCAGAGCACGTGCCACCAGTCAGTATTAGTTGACACAGCATTTTTAAATGCACCAGATAAAGAAACAAACCCTTTAATTCTTAGCAAGATGACAAAATACAGGACAAATCACTAAGAGAAACTGAGCTTCCCAATAGAAAGCTGGGCAACAGACGTGAACAGGCAATTCATTAAAGAAGCAATACAGATGCACCACAAAGAGGTGAAAGCAGTGTTCAGCCTCACAAACCATGGAAAAGTTATTTGCTGTCAAATTAGGAAAGTTTTTAAAACTGATCCTACATGCTGATGGTTAGAAATGTAATAAGCTCTCACTCCCTCCTAGAGGGCTTTAAGTTTGTAGGGCTTTTCTTGAAGGCAGTTTCCTCAAATGCACACAATATCTTTAAATATCTGTTTATATATGGGCTCAAATCCAACTGTGAAAAGAAAAATCTTTTCTCTGCGTTGTGTATGCATGTGTCTATTTCTGGACCCTACTTCATTCCATTGGTCACTTTCTCCATCCCTGTGCCAACATCACACTTGCTCAGTTACTAACTACAGCTTTATAATAAATCTTGTTTATAACATCCTTGTGCTTGTTTTTCAAGATTACCTTGGACACTGATGAGTATTTGAGTCAGCTTATTAACTCCTTGCAAATATCTGCTGGGATTTTAATTGGGGCTCCCTTGAATTTATAGATTAGTTTGGGGAGAACTGCCCTCACCAAAGAAAAGCTTTCCATTTATTTAGAACTCAACATTTCTCTCAGCAACATTTTGTAGATTTCTAGAAGTTCTGTACATCCTTTGTTGGATCTATCTTTGTGTAGAACTTCCTCAGATTCTCTTAATAATGTACTGGGGATTTCTGGGTAGTTTCTGTACATCCTATGTTAGATTTTTTTTCCCCAGATAAATACTGTTTTTTTGTGAATTTCTGTGTGTGTGTGTGTGTGTGTGTGTGTTACTCACATGCAAATACAGTTGACCTTTGCATACTGATTATTTATGTATTCATTCATTCATTCATTCATTTTTTGGAGAGGCAGAGAGCTTGAGCAGGGGAGAGGGGAAGATGGAGAGAGAGACAGAGAGAGAGAGCGAGAGAGAGAAAGAATCTCAAATAGGCTCCACACTCAGCATGGAGCCTGACGCAGGGCTCAGTCCCATGACTCTGCAATCACCACCTGAGACAAAATCAAGAATTGGACGCTCAACTGACTGAGCCACCTGGGCGTCCCTGCATACTTTTATATCGAGAAACTATACCAAATTCATTTGTGTATTATAATCGTTTATCTTTAAGTTCTTTTAGATTTATAAGTATATAAATAAGTTAATATTTTTCTTAATGGGTTTTGGCTGTGGCATTAGGCTACTCCAACATTATAAAAAAAGGTCGACTTTTTCTTATGGGTGCTTTTTATGGCTTTCTTTGTTAATATGTAGTACATCAATCTTGCCCTCTTTTCAAATGTTTTTTAGCAGTTTCAATGTATTTCTTTTTTTCTGCCTGAATTTGAGAATTATTTTGACAATGTAAAAAAACTCCCTTTGGAATTTTAATTGAGATCGCAATAGATCTTACTTAAGTATTATCGTCATTTTTATAACATTCACATTTCTATCCATGTACGTTTGCAGCACGTGTATGCATTTATTCATGTCTCCAGCTCATTCATCTTAATATGTCGTGCTTCAAGAAGGGGGGGAACAGTGACGCACAGGAGGGGGCACAGGACGATACGTATCGACGCTGGGGATGGGCTCCTGAGAGCTCATCATCCTGTCCTCTCTGGTCTTGTATTCCTTTGAAAACATCCATGAAAATTATAAAAAGAGTCTACCTACCTACCTACTCACCTAATCATTTGCGTCATATAGGTTCTGCATCTTTCTTTTAAAGTCCGTTCTTTGCGTTTATCGCAACTGTGACTGGAATTGCTCTCCGTATATATTTGATATTGTTGGTTTGCACTGTCTTTATAAACCATGAGCCGCAAAGCAGAGGTTGAATATAGCTCTCTGTTCATTGATTCGTATAAATGGAACACAAAATTCCTGAGTGCTTTTCAATAATTCATGCTTTTATAAACATGGAAATTCATTTCAATGTGTCTCCAGGAGGATGCTGTGAGCAAATGGACTAAGTCCCCTGAGGCTTCAAGGTGCGGCTCCATTGTCCTGGGTCTGAGGCACGAAGTGATGAGGCACGGCCGCCCTCCCCTCCATGTGCCTTCCTGGGGGCTCTGGGGCTAGTTCGTGCTGGAACTTTGCTAGACACCGAGAGGTGGTGGACTAGAAGCCACATGGAAGTCCCACCTCGAGGATGGCCAGGGGGCACCCAGTGGCGGTGCTGATGGCCCTTGGGTGGGCCCAGCTGTGGAGGCCAGTGGGGTGCAGGTGCAGCCAGGCATCTCTGAATGATGGGCGTTTCCCTGGAGGCCTCTGATGCCACCCATGGCCGCTGTCTCCAGAGACACAGAGCAGCCCTTACCTGCACCCACATCTTCCACCTGCTGTGGGGTCTCAGGCAAGAATCTTACCTTTCAGATTCCCGGTTTTTCTTACATAAAATTTCTCTTCTAAAATCTGCTTTTAGAGCATGTGTGAGACTTTATGTGCCCAGGAGACTTGTACAGGATTTGTGTAGACTATGCAGGAAGGAGCGTTTTGTCTTCGTCTGGTTTTGTCACTTAGCACCACGGAGACACTCTTTTGCCGGGAGGTTCAGAAGGGTGGTGACCGGGAGTCACAGAGCACCTGCTCGCTGGGCACCTCTGGGCATCTCGGTGTCTCTTCTCCTCTGTTGATTAGGCATGAGGTTGTAATAAAAGATCGCGTTCTTAATAAAAACATCACTTTCCTTAATAAAAAATAGCACCCAAATGCTCTGAGTGTGGGGCGTTTTCAGAGTACCACGTGGCCCTAACTCTGCTGCTCCAGGGGGGACCTTCTCCTTGGATCCAGTGCCAAGGCTCACTTTCCTCATCACAGTGGCCCTTGGGGGAGATGCTGACCTCCCTGAATGCTGACCTGTGGGATGATCACGGTTGTTTCTTGATTTTCCCATTGCTCCCAGCCTCAGAGATGGGACCAGATTGGAATGCTGGTTACGTCCTCTCGGCTAGGAACACACACACGCACACACACACACGCACACGCACACACAACTGCAAATTGGGATCGTCTGGCCCTGCAGGCTGTTTCCTGGAGGCAACCATCTTGCTAGGGTCTCTTACTGTCACAGCTCTGGGCAACCGCTCCATGAGAGAAGACCACCAATACCGTCCCTGTCACACGAGCCCCTCCAGACACCCAGACCCCCAACTCTCCGAGGAGCTGAGCCCACTCCTCACACTAGGCTGGCCCTCAGACCTCAGGAGAGGCCTCCTCCGGGAGTGTCCAGCGAGGACAGCATATCACAGCCAACATCGTGACCCCAGTACACACGCGTGCGTGCCCGGGGCTCCCTTCCATGTTGTACGTCCTTCAGGGTCTGCCTCTTGGGTCCCCGCTGGTGGGGCTCCCTGGAGCCAGGGCTCCTCTGGTCCTTGTTAATGACCACACCCCAACCCAATGAGGAGAGAGCCCCCTGATATGACCAACCCCGTGCCTCTGCCAAAGGGCCCCCAATCTTCCCTGACTGCAGGGGCACAAATAGGATGACGTCCACGCGTTTCTGGTGTGAACACTTCCCACTTCAGCCAAACTCCCTCATGGGCTCTCTGTCCGTGTTTTGGTTCTGTCTCTTGTTAACCGGATACCCACAGATTTGTGGCAGTGAAAAACAAAGTCATTTTGTTTTACAGGCGAGAAAGTCCAGGCTACGGCTCCTTGCCCCAAACCACAGAGAGAAAAGTTTGACACAAAATGAGAAGTAAAACAGAATGATCTCACCGCCACCAAACGCCTTGTGGCTCTAAACCAGGTGGGAGCTTCTAGAGCCGCTCTTGTCGCTCGACCCGGCCATTTCCACGCCCTCCCGGGCAGGCTTGGCCCAGGAGTACCACAGCGGCGTGAGGCCGCCGCATGGGCGGGCAGGTTGATCAGGTCGTGGTGGAACCCGCTGAGGGCTGGTCTCCTGCCTGTGGCTCCAGGCCCAGTGGCTGGTCCTCCTGCAGCAGGAGAGGAGATGGGGTTTGCCTCTCGGAGGCCGGCCCGGCCTTGGGTTGACTCAGCTGTGGCCCCGATGGGGCGCCTGGGCGGCTGGCCAGGCTTTACTGCTCTGCCCCTGCCCTGTGCTCTGTTCCCGGCCCTTTGCTTGCTGGCGTCCGCTCCTTCCAACCTCCTGCTTCCCCAGGCTTGCAGGGGCGCCCTTGAGTGGCTCCTGCACCCCATTTCCAGACTGCGTGTCATGAGGAGAGCACAGGTGGCTTCAGGAGGGGCCCTCTTCTTCTCTTTGGGCAGGATGGGCCATCCTGAGGACGCGGCCTTGGAACCACGGGGGCACCAGACGGGTGCTGAGGGCCAGGTGGATGGGAAGGGGCAAGGAGAGGCCTGGTGGGGCTGGCAGTCAGCAGGGTGGCTCTGTCACGCAGAGACATGTCCCTAACGTGGCGGCATCCCAGTGGAAGCCGCCTGGGCAGCTGCTCCCCCAGTCAACGGAGCCCAGGAGACTGCCCTGTCCCCCCTGGCTTTCCGGATGACGTGCTACAGAAGCAGGGAGGGTGGGGAGGGTCCCCGCAGGGGTGAGACCTGGCGAGATGGGGCCTTTAGGGGACACTGGACACGAGCAGAGGTGAGAACGTGCACGTCAGCGTCTAAACTCTCTCTTCTCCGGGCTCTGGATCTTCCCTCACTTTCAGACCATTTTTATTGAGGTGACACATGACACCATCAAATATGTTCAGCTGTGTGTACAGCCTGACACATTTTTACACACTTTGCCCCCCCGCGGGGCCCCCGTCAGGTCCAAATTCAGGATATTTACGGTGCCTCAAATAGATCTCCCATTCTGCACTTTTCCCAACAAATTTCTAAATTTTTCTTACTGAGATGTAAAATCTTCTTGGCAACGTGTCGACGTCTATGCTTCACCGTAGCAATTCAGAATCAAACGTTTAAGGTACATGACGCTTCTAGGATGTGAGTTGGGTTTTGGAGATACTGACCCCTCGCCCATCACGACGGCTGCCGATGTCTCTCTGCGTCTGTCATTTCAACTCTGCTAACTCTGGAAGTTTAAATCGTGTGTGGGGCCAGACTGTCAGTGTGTTCCTTCATGAATTCTGGATTTCATATTCTGATTGTTAAGACCTTCATGACCCCGGGGTCATAAACGTGTATTTCCCGGGGTGCCTGCGTGGCTCAGTCAATTGTCTTGACTCTTGATTTCCACTCAGGTCATGATCTCACAGGTCATGAGATCAAGCCCCATGTTGGGCTCTGCGCTGACAGCTTGGAGCCTGCCTGGGATTCTCTCTCCCTCTCTCTCTGCCATGTGTACACATGCTCTCTCTCTCTCTCTCTCCCCTCCTCAGAATAAATAAACTTCAAAACTGTATTTCCCTATATGTTCTTCTGCTCTTTCATAGTTAAAAACATTTGGATATTTTATTCGACAGGAATCTATGTTTGAGTATGACGTGAATAGAAAGAAGAATCTGGTTTTCAGATGGGAAGCAGGTTTTTCCGACCCTATTCAATGAATAGTTTCCATACTGAACTGAAATAAACCCACATTAGACATAATATTATAATACAGTAAATTCTGGAGTACATATCGGGTGTCTGTCTGCCCCATTGATCCACCTGTGCGTTTCTGTGCCAACATCGAATTGTCCTGATTAATATTGCTCTACAGTTTGATTTACTGACAATAGGGAAAGTCTCCCGTGACAGGTCTTAATTTTCATAAGTTTCTTGGCAATTTTTACATATTTATGAACACTTCCAGTAGCATGGTAGAATCAACGTTTCAAGTAAAAAAAAATCCTTTACAATGTTCATTTGAGCTGGGTTGAATTTAATAGTTAGTCTGGGAGATTTCACATCTTTACCTAGCACATCTTACATCCGGAAACAGGACATATCTTTGTTTAAACGGGCCCGTACGTCCTCCAGGAGTGTTTCATAATTTTCGTGACGTAGACTCAGCATGTTTCTTGTTGAATATGCTGCCAGATGTATTATGGCTTTTCTTCCAAATTTGAGCACAGTTTCTCTTCTGGGACATTCTGTATTTGTTGGTGGGGTGCTCCAGCCCCTTGTGCATCCCAGAGCCCTTGGTCAGGGGCACACTGGCCTGCATGGCACCTTCGTATTGGGCTGGCCGATGGCGCTGGCCCTGGGGGTCGCAGCGGCTAATGCGGGACGCGGTCGTGAGAGGCACCCTTGCTGCTGGGGACACAAGGTGTGGGCAGGATTGGTCCCTCCCGAGGCCCCTCTCTTTGGCGCGTGGATGGCCACCTTCTCCCTGTGTCCTCACGTGGTCGTCCCTCTGTGTCTGTGTTCTAATCTCTTACAAGGACACCAGGCGTACTGGGTCAGGGCCACACACACGACCTCATTTAGCATTTACCACACCTCCTTACAGGTCTTCTCTGAGGTCTCGGGCTATAGCTGCAGCGTATGAATTTGGGGGGGACCAGTTCAGCCCATTTTAAGCTTTGAAGGCTTCTCTGAGACTCCCTTGAATTGTCCACATGTAAATAATACCATCTGCAAATAAAGGTAACTTTATTTCCCCTTTTCCGACATCCTGCTAAGAAAAATTGTTGTTAAAAACCTTGTAAATAAAGCAGAAGCGTGGCTTACCGTCCCTTTAATGTCTTTCTTGAGCACTAAGGGGCCCACCTGAAGGTTATTCGATTCCTTAGGGGAATGAGTCTGTATTTGACACATTATTTACAGCGCAGTGCCCAGACTGTGAAATTTCACATGAACCTGTAGATTTTTGTCGCTGGGGATGCAAAAGACTCCCGGCACCTAGGAAAGGGAGCCTCGAGCCTTATGGCGCCATTGCCCTGCAGGGTATCGCTGACCTGGCAACCTTCTATCAACATTCTTTGTCCGCTGCTTGTAAATACCCATTTCCCACAATGCTCTCTGCACCAGCTCGGCCATCTTGGTGGTTCCCTCATGAACGAGCTAAATAAATCTTTGACATGTTTATTTGTCGGAGAGTCTGTCCTTAGATCACACTCGGACAGATCATACACGCATGCTGTGTTTCAGGCTGACCCGAGGATCTTCGATTTGTGTCTGAAATCACGGCCTTGTTGTCTCCGAAATAATTTCTGTTACGACAGCCCACGGCAGCCTACTTACTATACGTGATCCTCACGCTGAGTACTTTCCGCAGACGAGAGCAGCACACTTTTGCCCAGCGAGTGTGTGTCCATCCACGGTAGCGGGCTGCGTGCCACGGCGGGCTGCCTTCTGAGCTGAGCACATTCAGCTGATGCGGTTCATTCACTTCACGGCTCTGGGCCCTCCTTCTGCCACCTAGTGTTTTTCGTGGCCCATGTTCTTGACCTGTGCTGGCCGGTGATGGGTGTGCAGGTGATGGTGTTAGATCCAGTGCAGAGAAACAGGGTCATGTGCTGCCAGTGAAAATGCAGATTTCAAGGAGATTCTGCAGCATTTAAGGAGAAGCTGGGAGGTCCGGGGGTGGGGACAAACAGGCAAGGAGGAGGTGGTGGGCAGAAGGCCTCAGAGTCACCGGGCACCGAGTGTGTCTGGAGTCCCGGCCTAAAGCACCACGTCCGCTGCTGGTTTCTGAGAGCCGCTCATCGAAGGGTGAGTATCTGCATGGAATTTCCTCGCTGTGTTTTGCCTCCCTTTGCTCTTGTGGTCTCTCCAGTGACAAGGACAGACCGTCTTTTCAAGGGCTATCTTTCTATCCTCCCCTTCTCCAGGGCCCAGGCAGGGCTTGATCTGTCCCCGCAGAGAATGACAGACCCTGTGGGGAGGCAGCAGATTTCCCTGAGTGCCTTGACCTAGGTTGGGGGGCCTGTGACAAGTGGAGAGGGGACAGAGCCACACGCTGGCACCTGTTCTCGTCAACTGTCTTCCCAGGCTGCCCCCCACAAAATGCTGATGCGTCAGGGCCAAGTGCCCAGGTGGGGAAAGGTCAGCCCAGGACTATGATGTCACCTGTCACCTTCCAGAAAGAGCCTCTAGGCCCGACTCCTGCCTTAACGGCCACATTGCTTCCGTCTTGCGGCCGCACCCCCAGTTCCATAGCCCCTTTCTCCGTCCTTTTTGCCTCCAAGGGACCATCTTTCCTCCCTCATTTTGTGCTCCTGGCCCCCTTCCGACAGAGCTCCGAGTGCCCACAGATGGTGTCTCTTTGGCCACCGCTCAGCAGGCACGGTGATCACAGGGACTCCTGATGGGTCAAGGGCACTGCCACGTCTCTGGGTGCGGGGCTGAGCCAGCCTCCAGCCTGGGCCCTGCTGCCCAAGGTCTGTCCCAAAGCCCCTCCCTGTTTCCTCAGAAACACCTCACCGGTCCCTCTCCTGCTTCTCCCAGCAGATCATTGGCGTCTAAGTGTCCCTGTCACCCTGCCCAGGCACATGTCTAACTGGAGTTACACATCATTTAGGTTTAAGGTCTTCTCCCTTGTGCGTTTCCTCTGCTTGACGTTGGCCCCTGTCCTCCTACGCATTTGTCTTCCGGTGACACGTTTCACCAAACATCTGCTGGTCATCCGGAGGGTGTTTGCCAGTTCTCCCAAGGACCCGGGTGTGCTTCTGCAGACAGAGCAGGAGGGGACAGAGGGAGAGCACGGGGACACAAGAAACATGGGGAGAGAGCTTTCCCATATATATGTATATATATATATATATATATATATATATATATATATATTTTAATCTTTGCAATTGGTTTTTTGGAATTCTTCATTCATTTATTCTTTCAGCAAATATTCACCGAACACAGATCAGATTCCAGGCTCTGCCAGACTCTGTGCAGACATTGGCGAATGGCCGCGTTCCTGCCCCCACAGAGTTTGCCTATAAAAGGAGAGAGAAATAGACACGAGTTAGTTTTCTGTTCCTGCTACAACGAATCGCCACAAACATGCTGGCTTAAACAGCACACGTTTAATGATGGCACAGTTCTGGAGGTCAGCCTCACGGGGCTGGCACCCTGGAGCTGGTGGGGCTGGTTCCCTCTGGAGGTGGTGGGGAGAAGCTGTTTCCTGCCTTTTCTAGCTTCTAGAGGCCTGAGGTCCCTCCTCTGTCTGTAAAGCCCGCAGCTCAACAATCCCCTGACTCTGCTTCCACAGCCACATTTCCCCAGACTCTGCCCTTGTGCCCCCTTTTCCTCTCTAAGGATGCTGTGATTACCCTGGGCCCACCCGGATGCTCCAAGACAGTCCCTCTGTTTTAAGGCCAAGGATTAAGGATTAAGTGAATCCTCCTTTGCTTAGTAACCAAATGCAATTACAGGGGCTGGGGAAGAGGATGTGGACATCTCCAAAGGGCCGTTATACTGCTCGCCACGCAAACAGACAGAACATAGCGTCACTGGCATAGGTGTCGTGGATACGATGAACCACTGCATGATGGAAAGCCACAGACAGGACAGCCGGGGAAGGGACACTGTGACACTTCAGGTAGGCTGTAGAGGAGGCAGTTAGGCAAGAAAAAGAAATAAAAGCCATCCAAATTGGAGAGGGGGAGGTAAAACTATCTCTGTTTGCAGGTGATATGATCTTATATGTAGAAAACCTGTAAGACTCATCAGAACCCCTGTTACAACTAATAAATGAATCCATTAAAGTTGCAGGATACAAAATCAAAATACAAGAATCTGCTGTTTCTGTCTGCCAACAATGAACCATCTGAAAAGGAAATATAGAAACAATCCCATTTTCAATAGCAACAGAAAGAATAACATATTTAGAAACAAACTTAACTGAAAAGGTGAAACTCATACACTGAAACTACAAAACATTGGTGACAGAAAAGATGCAAATGAATGGAAGCACGTCTCATGTTTGTGGGTTGGAAACCTTGGCATTGTTAGAATGCGGTCTTATAGAGTCAATCCAACCCCTTTCCAAACTCCAACAGCATTTCATAGGAAATAGAAATAGAAAATTTCCAAAATTCATGCGGAAACACAAAAGAATATGAGTGTATTCTTGAGAAAGAAGAACAAAGCTGGAGGCATCACACTTTCTGATTTCAAAATCCATTACAAAGCTATTGTAATGAAAACAGCATGAAACTAGCATAAACTCACACATAGAGAGCAACACAATGGAACAGAATCTGGAAATACATCCATGCACACGTGGTCACCTGGTCTTTGATAAGGGTGCCAGGAATACACAGTTGAGAAAGGACAGTCCTCAACAAACGGTGTTGGGAAAACAGGACAGCCATATGCTAAAGAAGGAAGTTGGATCCCTACCTCACACCATACACAAAAATCAACTCAAAATGAATTAAAGACTTAAATGTAAGGCTTACAACTGTAAAAATCCTAGAAACAGTTTTCATTCTTCAGTCTGAGGGTGGTGGACTTGGCCTGGTCAACAGGGCTGGGAAAGCTTTGCTGAGGACATGTATGTGGGTGCGTAGTTAGTTAGGTGAAGGTGTGAGGTCAGGTGGCAGTGGGGCTGGCAAAGTCAGAGATGCGTAGAAGCTTCTAGAAGGCAGGGAAGAGAGGGGACACAGGTTGGAATGGAGGGTGGGGAGTCTGGCATGAAAGGAGGCTGGAGGCTCCTTGGAGCCTGTGGACAGGTCAAGTGAGCTCCTGTTCCTCATTTGAAGAGTGGTGGGAAAGGTTTTCCAGGGGAGAAGCTGACATCGTGAACTTGGGTTTTGAGATCAAGCGGGCTGCAGTGTGGAGAACAGACGGCAGCAGGCAGGTGAGGCAGAGGCCACTGCAGATGTCACGGGAGAGGAGGTGGGCGCTTGTGCTAAGGAGTTGGAGGTAGACAGGGAGAAATAGCTACAAAGGAGAAAGAAAAATCAGGAACCATAAGGAACGTGGATTAGTGTTGGATTAGATATGGGGTGATGGCGGTGGTGGTGGTGATAATGGGCATGGTGGTGGTGATGGCGGTGATGATGATGATGGTGATGGCAACGGTGGTGGTGATGGTGGCTGAAGAGGCAGCGTGTGTGTGTGTGTGTGTGTGTGTGTGTGTGGTACATATGTGTAGAATGACTTCTAAGACCCTGGACTGCAGCACTGAGCACACGGGAGAGCCTTACACACAGGCGGGGACCCTAGCGGGGACCACCTGTGGGAGGTGCGTGGGTTTGGGCTCATCACGCGTGAGCTGTCTTGACAACATCCACGTGCGGATACCCCAGGCTGGGGGGTAGCAGGGTCTGGAACTCAAAGGGGAAGCCTGCACTAAATGTATAAATCTGTGCATCCCACACGTAGAGGTGGTGACTGAAGGCTCAGAGACAGACGAACTCGCTCGGCACGAGAGAGGAGATGGCCCACGGCTGGCCGTTGAAGAGCTACTGCATTGGCCACCACGTGGAGGAGGAGAGCTTCGTCGGGGGTGGGGGTGGAGGGGCGGCCGGAGAGAAGGGCACTTGGTTGGGGCGTGGACCCGGCAGAGAAGGGAGTGGGGTGATTCCAGAAGGAGGGCATAGGTCCCAGGGCTCCAGGTGAGACCCGGGAGTATCTTTGGAAGCGGCTGGCTGGGAAGGCCAGAAGAGCAGCCTTGGGAGGGTGGAGGGAGAAAGAGGAGGCATGGCAGAAGCTCACGGGAGCACTCTTTCTCGAAGACGGTGAGGGGAAGAGAGAGCATGCCGGGTGCCTGGTGGGGAGCGTTGGGTGAAAGTTGGCTGTCACTCAGAAGCCCCAGGCAGGTGCACCGTTTCCAAGGTGACAGCTCGCGGGCAGACGAGACTGGTGGGGTCACCACTTCCTGAGGCAACCGTGCCCTTGCCAGACAGCTCAGGGCGCAGCAAACCCCACCTTCCCGTAGCTCCTGCGGAGGGCCGCTCTCCGCCACGGCCACACGCGTGCACTCACTTCCCCTCTCAGATGAGGATGCGGGGTCCTCTCAGCCACCCTCCACAGTGTTCTGTTTGTTCCCTTCTCTTTAAAAAAAAAATTTTTTTTTTGCACTTAAAATTTTCAGAGGATCGCTTTTTCCTGATAGAAATTTAGGCTACCCACCTCCTTCAAGCAGAAGTTCCCATAATGACGCCGTTCTCCGTGCGGGGGCTGCACATGCGTGATGTTTGATTCATTGATCTCAATTATCCTGGTTCTGAACAAGTTGCTGACCTTTGGCATACTCAAGGTAATCGGTAGTCAACGCAAATAGCAAATTTCCACAGTTAACTGCATTTCTAGAGCACTTCTCTGAGAAGACCCACATAGTGTTTTGTGTGCACAAAAACAGAGGCCCAGAAAAGCCGGGTGAGCAGGTCGGACCCATCTGACGGAAGGAGAGGGCGCCCAGGCATCTATCAGAGCTCAGGCTAGACGTGCTGGGTTCTTAACCACCCGGGGGTTGGCGAGACTGGAGACAGTCGGGCACAACGTCAGGCGCGCTGTGTTCCGGGGTAACGTCCACGCAGCTGGGAGTACTGCACGGGTCTCTCTAACAGCCTCGAGCCCCGAGGTCCACATTCCTGCGGCTCTGGTCTGCAGTTCCCTGGGGTTTCTGAATCTGGCAGGTGACTCCAGGAAAGCAGGGGGGCCCTGACACAGGGCTCGCTGCTGTTTTCTGGGGGCCTTGCTTGCGCCCCACACGAGACACATTCCAAATGCTCGCAGAAAATCGTTGGCTGAATACACTCATACCTATTTCCTACAGTAGATGGACTATATTTCTAGAACCGTCTGCTTGGAACAAACGGTTAGGGTCCCAGTGACCCCTAACCAACGGGCCAAGAATTCCTTGCATGTCCCCGGCTCTGATCGTCGGGACTGGATCAGATGAGTGCCCTGTAAGACAATCCTAACGCCCTTGACGCTTTCTACCGGCATATCAAGGTCACAGATTCATTTAAAGAATCCCAAAGGGCATTTGACCTCAATTTTTATAATTTCCTCACTGAAATTCCAGAGAACCTTTCTAGCTGTTCCCCATGATCTGCGGGTTGCTCGGGAAAGTTAGAGTTTAAATGGCAATTCTCTTTAGAATTTAATATCTGTTCCCAAACATTCTGGGTTTAATTGCTAACCGATTCTTAGAAAATTGAATCGCTGTATGACATTGTCTCCATGCACCAGCGCCTGGGAAAAGCTGGCAGAGACCCACCGCAGGTACCGTGCGCGCATCACGCTGCGAGGGCATCATTGGAAAAGTTTCAGCTCTGAAGTTTCTTTTTTCTTCTTTGTTGTTCCTTTTACCGTTTACGTCCAAGAGCTCTGAACTGGGCCTTCGGTCTCCCGATCTCTCCCCACCTGCCTTCCTGGTTTTGTTACTCACCTCTTCCAAGGTGTGAAGGAGCACACAGGAAATACGAGTGAGGCTGGAGTCCTTGAAAGAGCAGGGAAGTCCCAGCCCCAGCCCCCCTCCAGTTCCGCTCCTCCCCTGGGGACGCCCGCGGCCCGGGAGGAGTCACCTCCGGGCCCGGGCTCCAGGTCCTGCCGCAGAGAAGGGGGTGCTCGGAGGACCGGTGGCAATTCCGATCTGGGCGTCTGCCTGTTGAACCATTGCCTCCAGAAGGAAAATGCCTGCGGATGGCAGACCGCGAGGCAAGAAGCAACACAGCAGAACGGACCGGGGCTTGTCACCCAGGTAACGGCAGGCACGGCCGACGGGCTGGTTTCCTTCCTAAGAACAAATACCGCGTTGCCCCATTGCGCTCAACACTTCTGATGGCTGTCCCCGCGGTGGCGGCCCCACGCTGCGGTGTGGGGCGTTGGGAAACTGCTGAGAGTCTCCACACCTCCTTGCAGTGTGGCCTGTGGCCGCTGCCATCAAGAGGCGGGGCTGACGCCCAGCCCCTGAATCGGGGCGCACCCTGGGGCTTGCGGGGGCCCACGGGGTGCAGGGCACACGGGGCGTGCCGGTGAGGAGCAGAGGCTCAGGGCCTAACGGCCGCCCTGTCCGCATACCTCTGCCTCCACGAACCTTCCGGAGGATGAGAGAGCACCGGACGGGTGACCCCACCCACGACAGCCAACGACCAGCAGACTCCGGCCGCGCTCAGTGGGAGCCCAGTAGTGGCGAGAGGACTCAGCCCAAAGCGCAGAGCCGTCCTGTCCCCGTGTGCCCGCAGACGCGTCAGGAAGGATGAAAAGCTCAGGCTCCTGGGTGGCTCAGTCGGTTGAGTGTCTGAGTCTTAATTTCAGCTCAGGTCACAATCTTGCAGTCCATGCGTTCAAGCCCCGTGTCGTGCCCTGTGCTGACAGTGCGGAGCCTGCTTCAGATTTTCTCTTTGCCTCTTTCTCTGTCCCTCTTGCTCTCTCTCTCTGTCTCCCAAAGTAAATAAATAAACATTTTTTAAAAAAGAAAAAAAGAAGAACTGATGAAAAGCTGCTGTTTACACCACGGGGCTTGGGGATGTTTCTCATGAGGCAGTAGCTAACTGATACACCTAGTGTGCCACACGGGGCTCTCCATGACCTGGCTCTGGCTTCCATTTTTTTCCCCAGGCCAAACCTTTCCCCGCTCTCCTCTCTGCGGAATAAGCCCCTGCACCTCGAACATGTCGGACACCCCAGCACTCTGTCTGGCGTCCCCGCTGCATCGTCGAGCTGCCCCCAGGCTCTCAAGCATCCCTTCCTACTCGGTCCACTTTGCAAACGCTTCCACCTGAAGAGCCTCCCTTTCTGTCCAGGAAAAATGGGCTAATCCCTTGGGTTGTTGTTTCCTCCACCAAACAAATATCGAAGCTCCTTTAGACTTCTTTCCCGTTTCTTAATTTTCAATTTTATCTTTCTTTTCTCGACTGTGAGCCTCTCGAGGGCAAGAACTAACTGTACTCACGTTAGGATCCAGTGACCGAGTCGGGCATACAGCAGGAGCTCAATGCTCGCAGGGCCGTCGGGACTCCTGGCAGCGGTGGTGGTGGTCCTCGGTGCTCCTACGGCTGTGGTTTTCGGGGGCCTCCTCTCACTTCTGGGGGAACCTGTCACTTCCAGCCGCGGGTGGCTGGTGCGGTGGAAGGATGCCAAGCGGGAACAGACGCCAGGACTCTCCTCGGGCTCTGAGCTTTCTCCGCCTATCGCTTCGCTTTTCCGGACCTCAATTTGCTCAGCGGTAGCATGGGTCACCCTGCACCCACCTTGCGTGTTCTCTGCCCACAGCTTCACTGCAGCCGGTTGCCGTCGGTCACCGGCGCACAGGTGTAACCCGGCGGGACCTCACATCACTTCTGTGCGCAGTTCAGTGGCACTGAGCACATTCACACTGCTGTGCAACGTGGCGCCATCCGTCTCGAGAACTTTATCATCTTCCCCGACGGAAACTCTGTCCCCGTGAGACACTGGCTCCCCACCCCCTCCCCTGCCGCTGGTGCCCACCCTTCTGCTCCCTGTCCCCATGACTCTGATGAGTCTAGGGACCTCACGTGAGTGGAATCATACGGTATGTGTCCTTTTATACCCGGCTTAGTCACTGAGCACATCACCAAGGTCCATCTCCGTTGTAACATGTCAGAATGCCCTTCCTTTTTAAGGCTGAACCTTATCTCTTATTCAGACAGACCACATTTTCTTATCCATTCCTCCATCGAGGGGCGCTGGATTGTTTCCACATTTTAGCTATTGTGAATAGTGTTGCTCTGAACACGGGTGTGCAAATATCTCTTCAGTACACTGCTTTCTTTTTTTTTTTTTTTGGATATATACTCAGGAGTGGAATAGGATCATATGCAAAATCTGTTTACTTTTGAGAGAGAGAGAGAGAGAGAGAGAGACAGAATCAGAAGAAGGCTCCAGGCTTTGAGCCATCAGCACAGAGCCCAACGCGGGCCTTGAACTCATCAACCGCGAGATCATGACCTGAGCTGAAGTCAGAAGCTCAAGCGACTGAGCCACCCAGGAGCCCCCATTCCTGCATATTTTTCACGCAGAAATAATTACATATGTTTCAGCTACTAAGCCCCGATCCCTTGAGATTATGGTGTTTGCCATCTGATATTACAAATGGAGTTGGTGGGAATCATTTCTGAACTCTTCCTTTCAGGGAAGAGAAGCCCATGAAAAGGAAGTGAATTTGTGAATGTGTAATGAGAGAAAACACGGCCTTCTCTTTATAAGACTTAACCTTTTTAAAATCGAATTAATTTTTCATAAGTGATAATTCACTAGGAACGAAATTCCAAAGTGGGAAAAGGGATAGGAGGGAAAGATGTATCTTTCTCCCAGCCCTGCCCTCATCCATCTGGAAGTTTCCCTTTCCAGATGCATCAGAACTCCGTGTCCCAGGCACATCTATGCACACACAATCCCAGACGTACACACTCTCTCTTCTTTCGTTTTCTTAGATAACACAGAGGGCTCCCTGTTACATACACGACTCCACACCCTGACGGCGAGCTTTGAAGATTTGTTTATATCAGTTCCGAAAGAGCTGTCACAGTCTTTGTAAAAGCGTTCCATTATTTAGAAGTCATTTTAAAGAAAATTTATCCTTTAAATACCGTGTTTCCGATTTAAATGAGGACCCAGGCTCTAGTCGCCTGAAGCCTCTGGGAAGGAATTGAATGTCTCAGAAACAGCTGCTGGGAAGGCCTTTCTAGGGAAAATTGCCTTGAAATGCAGTTTGTTGTTTTTTTTTTAAGGCATTTTATTAAAATCTAATTGAGTACAGAAAAGGGCACACGCTGTAAGTATATAGCCCCTGAACCTTTACAGGCCGGACACACTGGGTAAGAGTGTCCACACAGAGAATGGGGCAGGCTCAGTAGCCCAAAGCGAGGTATGTTTTTAGGCCAAAGGGGTTTCTCTGCCCCGGCTTGTGTTTCAAAAATCTGAAATTTCAACCGAAGCAGCTCGTTTGGTTCCCGGGGTATTTGGGGACCCGTGTGTGAGTCGCTGGATGGGCTCTGACCCCTGACCCCAGTTGTGTGGCTCCGGGACCCTAGGGCAGGATGGGGTGTGGGCAGGAGACAGGACCCGGTGTCTGTGACCCCGTGTGCCCCCCCCCGCCCCCCCCTCTGCTGAGAGCTGCTCCCCCCCCACCCCCCCGAGGGAGAGTGTGGTCCCAGGCTGCAGAACTCACTAGCTCTGTGATCTCAAGAAGCTTACGTACCTGCTCTGGACCTCTGTATCTCAGCGGTGAGATGGGGCGGCTGGATGACAGAGTCACGTTGCAGAGCTGGGGACGCACTGTGGTGTCACCTGCAGACTGTCCCATTATTGTTGTGGCTGGGGGGCCTCAACCGACAGTACTCACAGCGGTGAGAAAAAGGGTCTTCCCACAGAGACAGAGGGGGGCAGTGGACGTGTGGGGCAGCTGGGGGGCGGGGCCTGGCTGGCTGAGAGCAGAGGCGAGGGCCGGGGCCCACATGTGTGGCATCCGGGACATCAGAGACCCTCCTAATGACATGCTCCTTAGGGCAATCCGGGAGGAGCGGACGCCCCGGGGAGCTCCGGGATCTGCACCCCAAAGTATTCCGGACCGCTGTCTCCTCCCCCGTCCCTGCAAGGCCTGCCAGGAGCAGGTGGGGGTCACTATGGGACAGGTCTGCTGGGACGGGGTCTCGGACCCCTCCACTGGGCCCAGACCTTCAGCTCATCCACATCCTCCTTATCTCCAGCCTGCTCCCATCCTGCCAGCACCCCCCCTCCACTCCGTCTCACCCCGGCTGAGGGACAGTGAAGCCCCGGCCGCTGCCCACCCGCCCTCTTCCCTGCAGACCCAGGGGAGCCGTCTGTAGCTCTTATCTCCCGGGAAGTGGGGGCCGTGCATTCCCCAGAGGCTGGTGAAGAAACATCAAAGCGCCCTTTGTGGTCTGGTCAACATCTGGCTGTGCGGCTACAAGTTGCAAAACAGACTGGGGGCTCGGCTGGGACGGTGCTGGGGCTTCTGCGCTGCCCCGAGGGAGGGCTGCCCTGTGGGGAGAGGCCCTGCGAGCCCTCCTGCAGGCTCAGTGGGCGCGGGGCGTGCGGGGGCTCACGCTGTGGGACACACTCTCCACTCCGCCCTGCCGCTCACTCACCCCAGTGGGTGGAGGGTCCCCCCGATCGCTGCGCGGTTCCGCGGGCAGACCGAGGGGTAGAGAACCTAGCCTACCGCTGGCTCACAGCCTCAGCCAGGGGAAATAGTGACCCTTGTCTCCAAGGCCCCAGAGCTACGTCGATGCTCCCCAGTGACCCTGTCTCCAGGATGCCTCCCCAAGGCCCCATCGAGGAGGGAAAACTGGTATTAGTGTCCCCCGTCATCTCTGTGACGAGAGGGAAGAAGGCACAGGTGAGGAGGGGCTTTGCTGGGTGAGATGTGCAGCCTCGACCTCTGTATTTAGAAAACATGGCACAGGTTGACGGCTTGCAAGGTTTCTGTTGGGTGAGGCTTGGCCTGCTGTGGCCGGGGCAGGAGGCTTTCACTGAGGCCGAGGTATGCTTTGACCTTGATGCCTTTGATGACTGCGATTCACCTACAGGTGAGGGTCAGCCAAGAAGGGTGAGGCCCACACACTAGGTACCACCAGAGACATGTCCGCCTCTGCAGTGGGAGGACTGCTGTACTGGGCTGTAAGCAAAGCCGGGTGTGAGCCTCAGTGAACGGCCCTGGCCTCCCCAGCCCTGGCCTCCCCAGCCCTGGCCTCCCTAGTCCTGGCCTCCCCAGCCCTGGCCTCCCTAGTCCTGGCCTCCCCAGCCCTGGCCTCCCTAGTCCTGGCCTCCCCAGCCCTGGCCTCCCCAGCCCTGGCCTCCCTAGTCCTGGCCTCCCCAGCCCTGGCCTCCCCAGCCCTGGCCTCCCCAACCCTGGCCTCCCTAGTCCTGGCCTCCCCAGCCCTGGCCTCCCTAGTCCTGGCCTCCCCAGCCCTGGCCTCCCCAGCCCTGGCCTCCCTAGTCCTGGCCTCCCCAGCCCTGGCCTCCCCAGCCCTGGCCTCCCCAGCCCTGGCCTCCCTAGTCCTGGCCTCCCCAGCCCTGGCCTCCCCAGCCCTGGCCTCCCCAACCCTGGCCTCCCTAGTCCTGGCCTCCCCAGCCCTGGCCTCCCCAGCCCTGGCCTCCGCAGTCCCGCAGGCTGACTTACCCGCAGGGGCCCCTTTCCTGGGGATGTGCAGCAAAGCTTCATCTGAGGGGAGAGGAGGCTTCTGGGGCCTCTGAGCCCTTCCTTATATGGAGGAAGAACTATTTGCTGCTTTTACTAAACGTTTCTCTTTTAGGTCGGTGGGCAGAGCATTTTGGCCTCGAGGGAGCCAAGGTCCTCAGAGAAGCAGGACAGTTCAGGGCGTGGGCGGTGAGACCCAGGGCTGCCGGGGCTGCGTGGGGCCGGCGCATCCACGGCCTGGAGGGAACCACGGAGAACATGGCTGTCGAGTGTGGGGTTTGTCCCTTGGCTGCGCAGGTAGAAGGTCACTTCCCTAGGTCTGCCCGAGGTCCGGGTCCACAGACGGCAGAGGTGGGAGGAGTGGCCTCGTCCGTGGAAGGTGTGGACTCTCACGAACACAGACAGAGGGGAGTCCGGGCCCTCGCCGTGGGGGACGGCGTGGGCCTGCACTTCCGCCGTGAGACGTGCGGTTAGATCCCTGACAATGAAACACACTTTTTAAACACGGCTAGGGTTGCACTAAAGTAAGTGAGCGTCTAAATGGGGGGAAACACAAGCCGTGAGCTGAGACAGGAAAGGTGGATGCCACGACTGCGGGAACGGATGCCTGGGGGACGTGTCCACGGAAGAAGCCCGCGCGGCACCCCTGGGAGACAGGCCCGTGGCTCGGGGCCCGCGGGTCCCCACGGAGTCCCTTCATCGGCACCCGCACACATCCTTCCAGGCCACGAAGTGCGCCAAGACATGACTTACACTGAGCTGGAGGCTGCAGGGGAGGAAGGAAAGCAAACAGAAAACCTGATAATTTGTACCGGCAGGGGTTCGAGAGATTGGCCTGATCAGAGAGAGAATGTAAAATAGTGTGTGTCGAATGCCTTAAAAAGAAAACACAGTTAAAGAAAGAGAAAGCAACGAGATGATCAGAGACCATTAGGTAGGTTTGGAAAAGAACCCGATGGGGCGCTGCCTGCGGCCACGGGTCCCGGGACCAGTTCCAAGGCCCAGTTCTGCCTCTGCGGCCCAGGGCGCTCCCGCCTCTGTTCCCTGGGACCTGGGCGTCTGGAGATCCCCGTGGTGGGTGTGGTTGGACCTGCCGTGGGAGTTGTCTGGTGGGCAACTCCCGCTCCCACCTGCACCTTGCCCGTGTCTGCACGGATGGGCACCACCTCCCGCCTGGAGGCACGCTGGCCCCTTCACACCGTCCTTTCTGGTGCCTTCCAGCCCGGCCATTACTTCCTGTATGGTCTCCTGGCAGGCAGGCCGCCTTCCCCGGACCACGGCTTTCCCGGTTGAGGATCCCATCGACTCCCCCGGACCCTGTGCCGTCTCGATTTAGTGGGGACACGCTGGCTTTGGGTTAGATTTGGGTTAGCTTTGGGAGGTGCCCTGCTCCCCCCCGTTCACTGGGATATGGTGGCCGGAGGGGCACATGCTGTCCTCCCAAGCCATCTTGTTCACACCTGCTCCCTATCGTCTTCCCCAGACTCTTCTCCACAGGGACCCGTCTGATCTCATCCCTGGGGACCGCAGCTAGCTGCTCACGTGGAGAATTTTGCAGCCTCCTCTCCTGTCCCAGTCTGCCTGAGAAGAGGGAACACCCAGGGCTTCCACACGGGCTGCTGGGCAAGTTCCGGTGGCTTCTGAGCAAAGCATGTAGCATGGGGAGCAGGGAGCAGAGGCCCCTTATCATGGGACTGATCCCTCCTGGGGCGGCTGTGGGACATGGACGGTTGCCCGCGTGGTGCACTGACTGGAGTGTTTAAGACAGAGTCTCGTGAATTCTGCCGTCTTCTGTTGGTTAAAGGAAAGCAGTGCGAGGTGTTTACTCAAAGAGTAGAAATTCTGCCTGTTAGCTGGATAGCCAAGGAGAAATTATTCCAAGTTTCTTCTGGGATAGGTTTTATGCCCTATCTGCGGAGAGGGCTCTGTCGGGATTCATCCTTGTTACCAGAGCTGTGAAGAGGAGAAGTAGACCTATTTCCTGTTTTCCCCCAGGCACCAGGAGCAGGGTAATGCTTAAAGAGAAACATTGAAGGAATTTTAATGATGGCCATCGACTTTCACAATCAATTTACGTTATTTACCATTTTCTCTGATTTTGTTGGAATGGATCAGATTATAAAGCTAATGTATATGTTTGTGGTAAGTTTGGATAGTATAGAAATTTTATTTATTTATTTATTTATTTATTTACTTATTTATTTATTTACTTAAGGTTTATTACTTTATTTTGAGTGGGGGAGATGAGCAAAGAAAGAGGGAGAAAGAGAATGAATCCCAGGCAGGCTCCATGGGGTCAGTACAGAGCCCAGCTCGGGGCTTAAACCCATGAACTGTGAGATCGTGACCCGAGCCAAAATCAAGAGTTGAACGCTTAACCGACTGAGCCACCCAGATGTCCCTGGATAACATAGAAAATTTAAAAGAAGAGGGAGGGGGCACCTGCGTGGCTCAGTCGGTTGAGCTTCTGACTTCGGCTCAGGTCACGATCTCGCGGCTCGTGGGTTCGAGCCCTGCGTCGGGCTCTGGGCTGACGGCTCGGAGCCCGGAGCCCCATTCGGATTCTGCGTCTCCCTCTCTGCCCCTCTCTCACTCACGCTTTCTCTCTGTGTCTCTCAAAAACAAATAAAATGTTAAAAAATTATTTTTTTAATTCTTAAAAAAAGGCCCAGGAAGAACATTTTTCCTGCCCGTCTTCAGCAGGAAGCACCGTTAGCGCGTGACCTTTTATTTTTGTGCTTTTCCTCGGCGTAACGGAGTTCTCTTCTTTCCGTGGTCGAGTTCATGATACAAATGCCATCTGGCTCGTGTCGCCCAGCCTCTTTTTAATATTTTCGGCATGCTTTCCCACACCACCAGAAACTTCATTTTAGTGCCGCACGGCATGTGTGGACTGCCGTGGGAGCCTTACCCCCGGAGGGCGGCGCGCTCACGACCCGCTGCCCCGCTGTTTTAAATCCCGAGGGCTGAGCACCTTTGTGAAGACAACCGGGTCTGCATCTCGGCTCTTCCCTGAGGTCGAGCAGTGGGCACGCGCCCCAGGCTCTCCACTCGCACAACGTCTTCTGGAGATAACACGCCAGCCGGACCCGTGGGGCCGATTACTCTTGGGCGCTGGGGGCCCAGCAGTTGCGGGAGCAATTTAGTTACATTAAGTGGACATCGAGTTTGTTCTAGACCTTTCCAAGTACAGCAGCGCCACCGTGAAGGTCCTCGGACGGCTGAGTTCACGTCCCGATCCGCGGCCTGGAAGGGGCTCCAGGGACGGGGGCCTTCACGTCTGGACGCATCTACCTCCGTGGATCCTTGGAGTGCTGCCACAGCCCCGTTGGGAACAAGGAGGTGACACCGGGGACCCCGTGGGAGGAGCAGGTGACACAGGGCCAGTGCCCGTGTTTGCGTGACGGGGTGAGTGTGGGCATGTGTGTAAGTGTGTGTGTGTGAGAGAGAGACTTCTGGGACTGCGCCTCGGACGTTCACCGGCACCAGCCTGGGGGCCTCGCTCCCAAAGACGCCAACTAAAAACGGCCCCTTTGGGGCCACTGGTGTGCAGAGCAGGTGAACTTGCTGGAGACCCCGGTCCCTGAGAAGTACCACATCCCCCGCGTTCAGAAGGACGGTCGGGCGGCTGGGTTGCCAGGGCGCTGACCTCTCGTGGCGCCCTGACCGAGCACGAGCCCACCCAGCACGCACCCAGAGAGGGCTCTGGGGCGGCCCCTGCGCCTGGCTCCTGCCTCCTTTGGCGACATCCTTCGGGAGGCCCCATTTCGGGCTTCCCGGGACCACGGCCCACATGCAGCAAGGGCCCCTCGGGCACAGTGGAACCACGGCCCCGGCTGGTGGGGTCCCTTGGTGACTTTGGAGGGTCTTTCCCTGGACCCTGGCCTGCCCTAGAGGAGAATCGGGTGCCGTACTGACAGCCGCGTCCCCGGGCCCCAGCACTCAGGGGTCCCCCTGAGGGGCTCTACCCCGAGTGGGGGTCTGTCCAGGCTTTGCCGCGCCCTGCACATTCCCGCAGGAATCGTGACGGGGACCCAGGGTAGATCTTGGGACAGGAGGAGTCCTCGTAGCTTCAGCGTGAGAGGCAGAGCGAGGCACTTTCTGGAAGGTGTTTCTGAGCTGGCTGCAGGGAGGGGGCACCGGGATACTGGGACTTGTCCCTTGACCGCTCAGTCAGAGCCAAGGACGGGAGCACCTCCAGCCTCTCCCAGCCTCCTCTGCCTCTCCTGCTTAAAACCCTCCAGGAGCAGAGCCGGGGTCCCCCCTGGAGCCTGGCTCTGGTCCTTGTCCCCAGGCAGGTAGGCTAGCCCACTTGGGATCGGACGGCGGCTGTGGGATCAGCCCCACCCAACCAGTCGGCCCGTCCCTCCCTGGCCTGCCTCGCTTCCGCCGGCCCTTCAGGACACGTGCTTTGCCCAGTGGGGTGGGGGGACCCGCCGCCCCTGCAGGGTACGTGACGCGTGGAGGCTGAGCAAAGCCTCTGATCCGGCCCTCCCGCTCCGCGACGGTGCACACCCCGGCTCCGTGAACTCGCAGGGGAGGCAGCTAGGACTCAAAACCCCAAAAGCAGACTCCCCAAAAGCAAACTGTCAGAGCCCACACCCCAGCCCACCGTGGGAACCCCTATGTCCCGAAGACACCCGTGCTCTTTCAGGAGGGGGCGCCTGGTGAACGGCGGCCGGGCCTCGGGGTGTGGTGCCGGGGCTGGAGGAGGAGGTGACATCGGCCCATTGTCTTGGGGACACGGCCCAGGTGGCGAAGCCGGGGCGCAAAGCCACGTTTCTAGTGCTTCTGATCCGTGGCAGCCACACCTGCAGAAGCGGGGAGCCGAGGCGGCAGGCCTATCCCAGCCGGGCCGGATTTGGAGGGTGACAAGGAAGCCGCCTCGGTGGCCAGAGACTGGCGGTAAGCAGTGTTACTGGAGTAGGACCAAGGGGGAGGTTGTGACAGGAGCTCTTTGGGAGCCCGTGTCACGAGGCAGCCTATGTGACACCGTCAGTCACTTCTGTTATTTATCTGTGGTCGGGGGGGGGGGGGAGCGGGCGGGGGGTGATCCTCTCATGTCTTCACGAGTGTCTGGCTTCCACTCACTTCCGATCACGGCTGTGGTGGCGCATCTGGCTGGACGACGTGAGTCCGGGAGACAACGCTTCGGTCCTTCCCCTCCTGCCCGCTGAGTCCGATGTCTACGGCGGGTTTCGTGCCGGAGAAGATTCTGTTCACGGCTGA
Source organism: Panthera tigris (assembly GCF_018350195.1). Lineage (NCBI taxonomy): Eukaryota > Metazoa > Chordata > Mammalia > Carnivora > Felidae > Panthera > Panthera tigris. Next base: position 218,114,229 of record NC_056667.1, read on the forward strand.
TCCAGCGCGCCCTTGACCCCTCGATGTAATAAAGTTACATAACCAGACACCTGCTTATCCGGCTTATAAATCTAGTAAGTGTCTTATAAAATGCAATCATGTTGAAGAAGCTGACATAAGGGCGTCAGGGGGGCTCCATCGGTTAACCAACCGACTTCGGCTCAGGTCGTGATCTCGTGGCTCTCGAGTTTGAGCCCTGCGTTGGGCTCTGTGCTGACAGCTCGGACCCTGCTTTGGATCCTCTGCCTCCCCCCCCCCCCCCGCATTGTTAGATTTATTCCAGCTGAACAAATTAAATCTCGGTTTTATTTACAAACTTCACTAATTAAATTCCACGACACACTTAAAACTGCATTTCTAAACTAAATACATTTCGATTCTCTCTTTAAAGGCTTCGAATATCCAACAGGGCAAAGACAGAAACCTAAGAAGGAAAAACCTTCCCAAGTTCTTGCAAATTGAAAGAATGAAATGATGGTCCTCCTTCTCACCAACATCGAAATCCCACTTTCTCCGAATCGTCTCATTCACTTCACAGGTCAGGTGTGCCCAGGGCGCCCTGCCCTCAGGGGTCAGCCCGGCCTCCACACCTCCCTGTCCAGCCGGTGGTCCTGGCTGAGTGACACCCGGGTACACTTGTCCTGTCTTACTAGGACCTGGCATCTCGAGCGTCCAGGGAACATTACGCTCGACTGCAGAAGGACACGTGAGTCCTTTATGCGGTTGCCCTGGCAACCGGGGACCCGATGTCCACATGCTGGAGGGGAGAGTTGGCTCAAGTCGGCCCCAGGTGATTTGGGTGCGTGCCCTCCGGCCCCGCCAAGGGGCGGCTGAGGTCCCTCTGTGGCGTCCTTTGCTGTCTGGTCGTCTTGCTGGATGACAGCTCCGTGGAGTAACTCGTGGATGTCTGAGGGGGTCTCCAGGTCTCCCCTGCCGGTCCCTGCACCCCTGCTCCCGAGGGCATGGCTGTCCGGGAGCTGCGAGACCCCCTCGTGACCGCACGATGAGAGAGAGAGAAGCCACCAGCAAGGGTCTGGGCTGCCGACGGGGGGAGACGTAAGGTAAGCATTTGGGGAGGGGTCTCGGGGAGGTTCTCCCCAGGAGGGACCTTGTTCTGTCCTCTGCTGAGGCTGAGCGCTAGGCGAAAGAATGTGCTTGTGAGTCTGAGCAGGGGGGCCCGGGGTCCTGAGTGAGAGAGAGGTCAGGAGTTGGGGCTGGCACGGGGTGGGTGCGAAGGGGGCTCGGAGGAGGCTGGAGCGGGGCTTGGGGGCCCAGTAGGAGGGACAGGAAGCCGTCTGATATGTGGGTCCACATGGGGTCGGGAAGGGGAATAGAAGTCAGGGTCCAGGTCACGGCAGGTTTAGGGGGAGGCAGAGAAGGGCCAGTCTGGGCGGGTGTGGGCAGCAGGAGAGGGCCCTTCCCCTCGCCCCGGGATCTCCATGTCGGGTGCCACACAATGAGGGAGTGGGGGATCCCAGACCCTGGCGCTCAGGAAGGGGGACTGACGTTCTAGAACCTGCACTTTATTTATGTTTATTTATATTTTGCGAGAGACAGAGAGACAGAGTGGGAGCAGGGGAGGGGCAGAGAGAGAGGGAGACACGGAATCTGATGAAAGCTCCAGGCTCCGAGCTGTCAGCACAGAGCCCGACGCGGGGCTCGAACTCACAAACCGCAAGGTCATGACCTGAGCCAAAGTCAGACGCTCAGCCGACTGAGCCCCCAGGTGCCCCTAGAACCTGCACCTTAAACCAGCTTCTCAGCTGATCCCCGGGACACAGAGGGCGAATGGCCTCGGTCGGCTGCCTTTTCCAGCACATTCTCTGCTGCTCGGCCGCGAGCCCCTGCCTCCACCTTTACCTCATTTCCTCGGCTTCTATCCCCCTTTCGGGCCCACCCACTGATTCCTGGTAACACTTTCTGTTTCTTTCCACAAGAAGAAGCCTGACATTCATTTACCTTCTTCCTTCCTGGCCCAGCAGCACTCCTTGTCCTGTAATTAGGTCCCGGGCAGTTTTAGTAAAGAAACAACCCCATTTCTCCAAACACCTGACAGAATTTCCGGGGAAAATGTGACCGTGTTTCTTTGGGAGGCCTGGGCGCCGCCCCCCTCCCCCACATGAGAGTCAGTATAGGGGTGGGGTCCTCCCACGGCGCTCGCCCCTGCCTTTGCTGTGACAGGGACGTCCCAGCCTCGTGGGCCCAGGGCCTCACCCAGTCCCACCCTCACGAGGCGTGCCCACAAGCCCACAGTGGGGCTCCTGCTGCCCCCCCCCAGGTGAGCTGGTGGGTCAGGGTCGACACATTTTGCATCTTTCTGTTTCGTCCCATCTCTGAATCTCCCCCAGCTGGGGAGCATCAGGCCACAGGAGTGGGACCCCCCCCCCTCACCCTCCAGGTGCTCTCTGGCTGCTCTGCCGCCCCCCTCCCCCGGCGGGTGTAGCCGGCTTCCAGCCAGCCGGGAGGAGAACCCTCATCGTCCAGGCTCCACCCACGTGCAGCCCCAGGCTCGGTGCCGCCGGGGCCGTGCGAGCCGCCGTCGGAGGGCCCCGGGCCCCCACCCCCCACCTGGCTCCAGCCTCCGTCCAGCGGCACGTGCAGGGCTCCCCGGGGCCACTGGGCGGCCCCCTTCGTCACCGCTCACCCGGCACCTCGGCAGCGGTGGGCGTCTGAGTGTCCTGCCAGGGTCAGCCTCTGGAGGAGGGGGCAGGTCAGGGCCACCCCCGGGGGTCTCCCCGGACACACGGCAGGAGGGCGACAGTGACAGGGGAGGTGAGTCAGGAGGTCACTTCGAAGGCCCCGAAGGACGGAGCCGCTGGGGCCGCAGTGGTGGCCGTGGGTGGATTTGGGGGTGTCGGCCGGAGCAGGGGCGTCTCGCGCTGGGCTGGGCGGGCCGAGCCCCGGACCACGGGACCGGATCGTCCAGGCAGCCTGCGAACCCTCCGGCAGTGCGCCGACCTGGCTGGCTCTCCCCTCACGGTGGCAGAGCATCGACCGGCAGCAGGGGCAGGTGTCGGGGACCAGGGCGACCTCTCCTCTTTGCGGGCAGTCGCCGTACCGGGGGTCCTTGCTGCAGCAGGGCACGGTGGCCTGGACCAGCTGGCAGGGGCCGCCTGCCTTTAGCTGCCTGGCCCGTGGGGCGCCCGGGCCCCTCCCGCGCACGATTCCTAACCCGCCACCCGCGCTGACCTCCCTCCTCAACTGGAAGCCGTGTCGTGCCCTGCACGTTGGCACATCTGAGGAAATAAAGGCGTCGGACCAGGCGTGGCCAGGTTCACGTGTGCGTGTCTGGGGTCGAGGCATAGACGCCTGGCCCAGGGCTCGTGGGTCAGCACATCCGAGGTACGTTTCGCGATTTTAGCAGATACGTGTTTATCAACCGACATAGAGGTGATGGGCCTAGATTCGCCCTGACTTCTATTTTGTTTACTGAGTGCCCTGAGGGTCCCCAGTGTCTTACCTCTGTGCCCCGAGAGGGAGGAAGCCTTCCCTGTGTTCCCGGCTCGGTGGCTGAGCTGGAAGGCGGACAGGCTCCACCAGAGCGAGCTGGAGCGTCCCTCACCGGCCGACAGGCCAGAGCTGACAGATTTTCTCTGGCCGGGCTTCCTGCCTGGGGCTGGGGCTCAGGACGTGCTCCTTGTGCCCAGGGAGCCCCTGCGTGGCTGGTGAGACGAGGTGACCCACATGATGGCCCAACCTCAGATTCCCGCCTGGCTCCGTCCTGTGGACGAGGTTCCTGAGAGAACAGCCCTCCTGCCAGGGCACCGACCTCCTTCCCCAGGGAGGGCCCGCAGCTCCCCGCCGGCCCCCGGGGTTATTCACCCGAGCCCATCACAACCCCCCTGCTCCGTGGGCACGTAGAGGACGGCACATCTCTCAGAACAACGCGCTAAGGAGGTGAGTGGGTTCGTGCCCGCTGCTTACATGAACACGCTTCTTAACCTCTCTGCTACCAACTCCTCGATCCAACTCACACAGCAAGTACACGACAGAAGCAGGAGCAGGACTCTGGGTCTGGACGCGCCTGTGACCCGCGGTGGGACGCTGGTCACGTGGGTGAGACGGTCTCACTTCCTGCGCTGGGGAAGAAACACATAACAGTGTTTCTTTGTCGTGAATTTTTACATCTTTTTTTTAAACATGTTTATTATTTTTATTTATTTTTGAGGGAGAGAGAGGAGAGGGCAGAGAGACAGGAAGAATCCCAACCAAGCTACTCACCGTCGGCACAGAGCCCGACGCGGGGCTGGAACTCATGAACCGCGAGATCATGCCCCGGGCCAAAGCCGGACGCTTAACCGACGGAGCCCCCCCGGCGCCCCTCTTTGCTGTAAATATGACTCTGCTGCAACCCGTCTAAAATTCAGGAACCTTGGGGTCTTGATGAGAAACATCTGAAATAAACCATGGGCCTGGGGAGGGCTTAGGATCGCAGCAGGCGGTTGCTTAATCAGCGAGACGATGAGTCCTTGCCCCTGCCGCTGGGCCACGTGACGTGGTCCAGGCAGCAAGGGGGCGAGAAGGGCTGGGCTGAGCAGACGGGGAGCCGGTGAGGCGAGGCCGTCCTTGCACCTGGGCCCAGCCTGCTTCCCCCCTGCTGCGTCTCCTGATGGGAGCGCCCCAGACCCCCCTGTCTGGCCTCCTCTGTGTATCCTGGAACCCAAGACACCCCAGGAGCCCCGGAGATGCCCCCCCTGCCCCGGGAGGATCCAGATGCCTAGGAGCTGCCCTCGCTGAGAAACTGCTGAGAAAAAGCACGATTGGGCCGATGCGGGTCGCTTCAGGGGCTCCGACCAAAAGGGGCGACGGAATTTGCCCGGACTGTCTGTGTTCCCCCTGATTTGCTGTCTCCGACCAAGTCGGGGGACAGCTTTGCCGGACATCTGCTCGGTCCTCCTGCACCAAGTGCTCCCGCTTGACCGGGCCTCCGAGACTTTGGTTTGACCGCTCCGTCTGTTTCAGACTCTCTCTCCCTTCTCGGCTCGCTCCTCCAGGCCCGGCCCCGATGGCTTCGTCCCCCAGGCAGGGTCTGGGGCCTCGTCCACCGCAGCGTGCTGTGTGGCAGGGACACGCGGTCATCGTGACGCTGTCTTCCGGGCGGGCCCTCCTGTCCCGGGAGGACACAAGACCGTCATGGGTTCACTCGCTCGCTCGTCCGTGTGTTTGCCCAGCGGACGCACGAGCGAGGGGCGGGATCTGAGAGTCCTGCCAGCTCTCCCCCGGACGGACGGACTCCTTCCGACCCTCCTCTGGACTCCTGGGGCGTCACACACCTGCCTGAGTCTACCCGCTTGGGAGTGACAGGGCCCTGCCATTTGGAGGGCCTGTCTTTCTCGAGAGACGTGATGTTTCTGTCTTGGAGACGCGTTTGTTTCACGGCGCTTTCGCTGGGGGTGACGGGTCCACCTCCGTCGTGGGCACCCGCTCACCTCTCACCAGGGTCGCCACGACTCCACGGCCCGGCTGTGGGATGCCCCACGTGTGGCCGCATGAAGCTGTCTACAGCTGGAAGGCGAGCTGGTGAAATGACGCCTCTTCCGGGAAGGACCTATTTCCCTTCCCCTGGGGTTTCTGTCGCTACAGAAACTGCTGGCTGGAAACCGCCAGCAGCGTTAACGGCTTTGTTGACAATTTAACACGCAGGCTCTGTCAGGGGCAAGGGAAGCTGGCAGCTGCTGCTACCCCCTGGATGGTTCCGGCAGGAGGACCGATGTGTTTGGCGGCCCCGCCCTGTGCCAGCAGCCCGGTCCCCGAGCTGCCCTGGCCGGGGGTCCACAGGGAGAGAGAGGAGGTGCTGGGCACCCGACTCCAGTGCCGCGGGCTCCCTGTCCTGCTGCCCAAAACAGCCAAGTCGCCAAGGAAGGCGCATCGCGAGACAGGGCAGGACTTGGGGCTGAGCGTTCCTTCTTGTGGGCTTCGCCTGCTTAGCAAGCCGGGAAGTGGCCCCCGGGCCCCCGTCCCTGTTTCTGGAGAGGAGGGGGTCGGGGACATGGTGAGGGCACCCGCCTGTGGGCTCGTGGGGGCTGCCCAAGACAGACCACAGGGGCGAAGGGAGATGGAGGTTTTTCTGGGAGGGCGGTTTTCTCTCCCCTTTCCGGTGATCGAGGAGGGCAATGCAGTGAGGCTCCCGGGGGAGGCTGGAGGAGGCCACCTCACGGTGGGGGCGGGGAAGGCAGAGGACCCCACAGCCGGGAGGGCGGGCGACGGCCGAGGGTCAGGAGGATGTAGCTGCCACAGAGCCGGCCTGACCCGGGCCCAGCCGATGGAGCCCGTCCCGGGGAGGGGCTGGCCTCGGGGTGGGGGCCTCCTCCCTCTGTGCCCTCTCACCTCCACTGACAGACACTGTCTTCTGCGCCCCCCACTGTCCTCCTGGGCACCTGAGCGGGCACCAGGGCCACCGCCGCCTCTGGAATTTTGCTGCTAGAACTCGGGGACCCCAGTCCCGGTGGCCTGCTGGCCGCAAAGCCTTTCTCTGAACTTCAAATTGGATTTCTTTTAAAGACACGCGTGGATTTTCATATTCGTCATGATCTCTTCTGTGTTTTAATGTATTTTTTTAATTCCAATTTTTAAATTCAGTTATTGACCCCCTGCCCTGGGGTGACCAAGCTTCAGGTGTCCTGGCCTTTGTCCCCACCCCCAGGGTCTCTGGTCACCTATATCCACGCAGGCCCTGGCGGCTCGGGAGCACTCACCTCCCAGCCTCAGTTTCCTCAGCTGTAAAGTGGGGGTGCTGGAGACGGGAATGTGAAGATTCTGTTGAAATTAGGTCCAGAGACCTCGCAAAACGTGCGAGGTGCAGGCCGACACCAAGTGAGACCCGAATGCTGCCTGTCCCCGCCTCCCCCAGAGCCCAGCCACCTTCCAGACCTCCTCCCCGCCCCCAGAGTTTGCAAAACCCAGAGAATCGTGTTTCCACCATGGGGCACGTGCAGGCAGGCTCTGAGGGCAGGGACCCTGGGCTCAGTTTCTGGCCTGTCTCCAGACGGCTCCTGAGCCCGTCCGGGCCGGGCTTCGTGTCCCCTCTCGTTCTGCCCCCGCGTCCAAGGGGTCAGCTGGCTCTCTACGCACGGAAGCTGCTCTCTCAAAAGGCAAAGCACCGTCTTCTCCCAGGAACCACCCCGTCTTGGTTCCTCGTTCAGCGAGATTTTCACAACGCCTGGCCCCTGTGTGTTTCTTCCTGCTACAGGAGCAGACGGGCTTCACGGCCGGCCGGTCACAGCGCTTGGAAACGGTTTGCAGGCTCCGTACGGTCCGGGGGCTCTCCGTGGGGGAGGCGGGACGCTGGCCTCGCCCTCGCGGGGTGTTGCCTCACAGGTGCCAGCTTCTACGCACCCTCGGTTTCTCCATTTGCGCCAAACCTCCGGGACCAGCCGCAGCCGGCAGGACGCCCTCAGACGGACCGTCCAGACAGCCCGCCTGGCGGGAGGGCCCCAGACCCTCCCCGACGTCTCTCTGCTCCTTCTGCCCAGACTCTGTCTCCTGGCTCTCTGTGTCCCTGGGGAGACGCTGGATGTCCCGGGTGTCCTGCCCCGTGCTATGGTGACAATGACACGTATCTCAGGGTCTTTAAAGGTGAAGACGAGAAAATGGATGGGCAGCCCATGAGGTCGGTGACGCCAGCCGGGTACCCCCTGCTCCGGGTACCGAGACTCAGTTGCTTCCCGAAATGCCGTGTTCAGTCCCCCTCTGCTTTCCCGTTGCCAGTCACCTTGCACACACGCACACACACGTGCGCACACGCACGCCCTTGAATGGAGCCCAGCACGGTCTGTGGCCAAAGGATGGCCGTCGTCTCTTAAGGAGGCATTTTTTCCCGTCTGGGTGACAGAAGCTATTACGCAGACTCATTCACTCATTCCTTCATTTATTCATGCTGGAGGATCTGCAGAGCACCTACCATGGCTCCCGGCCCACCCCAGGCCCTGGGATACCACCGCCAACAAGACAGATAAAACTCACACCAGACAGGGGCGCCCGGGTGGCTCAGCCGGCTGAGTGTCCAGCCCTCAATTTCGGCTCACGGTGGTGAGATCGAGCCCTGAGTCGGGCTGTGTGATCGGCGTGGAGCCTGCTTGAGATTCTCTCTCCCTCTTCCTCTGCCCCCGGCTAAAAGAAAAAAATGAATTAAAAAAATTTCACACCAGACAGTAAACAAATGGCAAGTGGGTATAGTTCAGGCCACGAAAAATGTCCCGAAGGGAAGAAAGCAGGATGTGGTTTGGAATATGATGCGCACGGGGTTTCTAGTTCAGACAGCGGCCGCGTGGCGGACCTCGCCAAGAGGGGAAGGTGTGGCCCACACCGGAAGGAATTGCTAGCATGGACCACCCAGAGGTCTGGGGAGATCCTTCGGGGCCCAGGAGACTGCAGGTGCCAAGGCCCTGCGTCAGGGACACTCTTGTCTGGCAAGGTCCACAGAACTTACTCAAGAGCGGCCCAGAGGAGGGACAGTGGGGAGAGGAAACAGGCTTGCAGCCAGGGCCGGCCCATGGGACCGAAGAGACCTCAGAGAAGACTAGGGATATTTCCCCAAGTGGAAGGACAGGCTATGAAGAGAACACAGCTAAATCGGACTCACGTTCCACAGGGACCTTCCGGCCACCGTGTGGAGGACAGACAGCTGTGGCCAGGGCCTCTTTCTTCCTTCAGTCTGTGCATTCTTCTCCCAGGAAGGACTTTAAAAATCCCAAAGGCATCGTGGAAATAAACAAGTTTGTCTGTGGGAATCTGCTCTGTAAAGTATTGGGACCAAGCTGGTTTCTTATCTCTCAGGACACTAGGTGATCAATCCACACATAAAACGCTCCGGATACAACTTGCCCTTCGGTGCTTAACGGCGCTCGAAGAATCACAGCGGATGTTTGTAATCCGCCTCCTATGATTACAAAGAGATTACCTTCGAAGTTAGCAGGCTGGCTTTGAGATAACTGCTGTTGTGACAGAGCCACTCCGTGCCCAACTGCTACAAAATGCGTCGTGCTTACCGTGCCACTAAGCGCTAGCTAGTTCAGATGTTTGGTGTTTTTCTCCCCAAAGCGAGACTTTGCTGATGAAGAAAGCAGGGTGCTGGTTCCCATCTTGGTGAAATCTCCTTAAATACGTACCTGCTCCCTGTCTGTCCACACTGCAATCCTTCCTGGTTTCACACAGTTTAGAGCTGGTGGTGTTTGTCGGCGACAGAGCTGAACGGATTTCTTCCTTTGTGTCACGTTCAAATCACATACGTGCTCAAAGCACTGTGCCGCTCGCTGTATCTGCGTTTTTGTAAAATTTTAGTGAAAAATACTTTGTTGGCTCAATCTGGGGTAGGGATCGGTCTTCCGTCTCGCAAGCTGGTTCCCGAATGTAGCTTCGGCGTTGCCGGAGAGTGGGACGGGCCACCTTCGTGGCCATGGGTTCCCGCCCAAGCGTCCTTGATGTGGTCTCTCCCCACCGCCCCGTGATCTAATCTGGCCCAGCAGCCCTGGACGTGGCTTTGCAGGACACTCATAAAGCACTAAGCTCTGCGAAAAATACTGAGCACCCGCTCCTCTTAGCTTTTGAATGTAGTACTTATTCTTTCAAAGACTAAATTTTGGTTCTGAGCTTATGTTTTGCACACAGCCCCCATTTAAGCGCTGAGAGTCCCGTTGCTTCTTTAGCTTCTGCTGCGTCTCCGCAATCATGTGAGCGGGGTTAGCCCCGCCCCGTCAACTACGGCTGCAGAACGGAGCTCGGGGACACACCCTCTCGTGTCCTGCCTGTGGCGACACTTGGGTCACCGTCATCCGGTCCGCCACTCCCGCTGCGTTTCAAGAGTGTATCGTTTTGCAATCACTATAGCGGGGTTAAAAATGATACAAATTTTACTTCCCTAATTTGGCTTGTGAATAAAGTACACATTTTGAAAAAGGCCAAATCAAAGCTTAAAGCAATTATAAAAGCAACAAGTTGTAACTACAATTACATGCTCATATTTTCTCAGATTTTTATACACTTTTCCGGTACCGGTGATGGACTAACCTTGAAATACCACATGTTGGGCTGTGATCAGACTGCGTGTGGCAGCCACAGAGCACCTTGCAGGGGACCCCGCTGTGCAAGGTCAACAACACTCTGATGGCCTGTACCCGGTCAGTGAGGGGTCTGATGAGCATGGGCTTGGATGTGGTGGAGGGGTTTGGGCAGAACTTGTCTAGGAGTGTGGAGAGGGTGGTCTAGGAGTGTGGGGGAGGGGTGTTCTAGGAGTGTGGGGGAGGGTGTTCTAGGAGTGTGGGGGAGGGGTGTTCTAGGAGTGTGGGGGAAGGTGTTCTAGGAGTGGGGGGAGGGATGTTCTAAGAGTGGGGGGAGGGTGTTCTAGGAGTGTGGGGGAGTGTGTTCTAGGAGTGTGGGGGAGGGTGTTCTAGGAGTGTGGGGGAGGGATGTTCTAGAAGTGGGGGGAGGGATGTTCTAAGAGTGGGGGGAGGGTGTTCTAGGAGTGTGGGGGAGAGGTGTTCTAGGAGTGTGGGGGAGGGTGGTCTAGGAGTGTGGGGGAGGGTGGTCTAGGAGTGTGGGGAGGGATGTTCTAGGAGTGGGGGGAGGGATGTTCTAGGAGTGGGGGGGAGGGATGGTCTAGGAGTGGGGGGGAGGGTGGTCTAGGAGTGGGGGGAGGGTGTTCTAGGAGTGTGGGGGAGGGGTGTTCTAGGAGTGTGGGGGAGGGGTGGTCTAGGAGTGGGGGGAGGGGTGGTCTAGGAGTGTGGGGGAGGGGTGGTCTAGGAGTGGGGGGGAGGGTGGTCTAGGAGTGTGGGGGAGGGTGGTCTAGGAGTGTGGGGGAGGGATGTTCTAGGAGTGGGGGGAGGGTGCTCTAGGAGTAGGGGGGAGGGGTGGTCTAGGAGTGGGGGGAGGGCGGTCTAGGAGTGTGGGGGAGGGCGGTGCAGGGATGTGGGGGAGGGATGTGGCAAGGTGGAACAGTCCCTCTAACAGGGCTGAGGGAGCGAGGGCAAGGTTGGCGAGTGCAGATGTGTGATCGGGACTGGAATAGGGAACCGCGACACATACTTCGGGAAGAAAGGAAGGAGGAGGGCTGAGGGCAGGGAGAAGGTGGCTGGTTCACTGGGCTCTGGATCCAGTGAGCCCAGGATGTGCCGTGTCAGCGCACGAGGAGGGGCGAGGGGCGTTAGGAGGTGGGCGCGGGAAAATGAGGTGCTGGCCATCAGTTATGGGCACGGCACGTGATGGCGGGGGTGACTTCTGGGGCCACGAGGTGATAGCCCCCCCAGTGCCAGGGGAGCACTACCTCGGTCAAGAGGAAGGATGCCTGGGAAACCACAAAGCTCTGGGGGCTGTGGGTGCCTGTGCGTCTGTGTGTCTGCTCCCGCCCCCCGCTCCCCTGCCCCTCCCCCTCCCCTCCTCTTCTCCCTCCCCCCACTCCCTTTGTCTCTCCCCTCTTTGTTTCTTTCCCCAAAGTTCGGCAGATGGTGTTTTCACATCATGGCTCCTGGCAATGAATGAGTCACTATTAATAACGATTCCGCTATTAAACGAAAACAACACAAGCGAATTTATAAATGTTAACAGTGGAGGGTAACAGAGAGATAGCGATTATTCATGAAAATATGTGTTTTTGAGAATTCACTTATCTCATCTCTTTGAAACTGACCCTAGAATTCTGACACATGAGATTCCCGCCCGTCATTTACTCGGAACATGATAACATAAACTGCCCTTTGAGCACAGGTTTCTTCATCTGGATTTCATCAAACGTGTAAAAGTGTTAGGAGTGTAGAGGGTCGTGGCCGCGGCTGAGGGCCCGGAGAGGCCAGGGGAGAAGTACTAACTGTACATCGGGAGGCGTTAGATGGGCCGGGGGACCGGGACGAGGTCCCACCACCCCCTCAGCCAGGAAGGAAAGGAAGTTGAAGGTGGAGAGGCCGAGGAAGCCCCGGGAGCAGACGGCAGAGGTTGGCCGCGGGGCCTCGGCGAGCGGGGTGCAGGGCGCAGGGCCTCCCGGCAGACCATGCCAGCGGCCTCTCGCAGGACCGCGGTCCCCGCGGAGCAGCCGAGGTGAGTGTGTGGCTGAGTGACAGCAGGGCGGGTCGCCGGCCCCCGCTCACCCCGCCAGGGCACCGTCAGTGCTGCTTCTCACACCCGCCATTGGGCCCTGACCCGCCGCTGGTTTATGAAGAACCTCGTGACTTTGCCGTCACACAGAATGCTGAGCTGGTCACTACGGATCGGCGCCGTTGTCCAGCGGTCCCGGCAGACGAGGAGCCAAACGAGGGGCACGGCCGTGGTTCCCAAGGGCCGGGCTGTCCTGGCCGCATCCCGGGGCCCAGCGAGGTGCCGGCCCACCTTGGAGCGTGGGCAGAAGTCTGGCGAGTGGAGCAAGGCGGGCAGGCCAGTCAAATCATGGGGGTCAAGCAGTGGCGGAGGGAGCTAAGCGAAGGGAGAGCTGCAGAAAGGCCCGAGCGAGAACCGCAGCCCAGCCCGGCTGGTCCCCTCGGGTGGCTCTTTGCAGCTGTAGGAGCTGTGGGGCTGATCTGGACTCGGAAGGACCGCGCACAGTCTAACTCATCAAACCGAGAACCATCCCTCTGGGCCTCTGCTTAGACGAAAGTACCCTATTTCCCTCGGGCTTGAACCGCGGTCGTGGGCAGTGGTCCTCTTTGTCGGGGCCACAGCAGAGCCACTCACGGGTGCAGGGGCTGGCCCGGGACGGGAGTCTCAGACGTCTTGTGTTCAGCGACGCCCTCTTTGTTTGGTGCCCGGGGGGCTCACCGTCAGTGGGGGCTGGGTTCAGATTTCTACTGAATAATTGTAAGGGTGCAGGCTGGGCTCGAGCTGGGGGGATCGGTTGATTCTCGCCTAGAAAAGCTTCGTGCAGGGGCGCATCCCAAGCCAACACCCTCTGTGTTTCCAGGGGTGGGGGGGGGATGGGGCTATACAGAACCAGACACCCTGGCTCAGCCAAGACTTCCCAGATGGGGTGGGGAGGAGGGCCCAGCATGCGGGGAACCATCGTACCCAGGCCGTGCTGGCCGAACGGGAAACGTACTGGGCCTGTTCTGCATGGAAAAGCATGTCCAAGTGGCACCACGCATAGAAGGCTCTTGCTGAGTGGTCACCGGGTGTGGACACAGGTGACAGGGAGGGGCGAGCTCTGTGTTGACCTCCCACACGGAGGACAGACCACGGGCCGCAGAGGCCTCGGAGGTGAGGCGCCTCCCTGACCTCGCCAGCCCCCCTCCTGTGCGCTGCGGCCCGTCGTGCCATCCGCACTGTGGTCACCGTACCCTCAGGCCGCTCCAGGGGCTGGGCCATGGCAGGGACACAGGGCGGGCGAGGGACTCCTCTGGGGGGGCAAACTCCCACTGGCCTGGCTGACCTCTTGAGATGCGCCGTGGTCCGACAGGCTCCAACCAGCTGCTCCTCCTTCCCTCTCTGCACCTGGGGTCAAGGTCAGCCCTCGCAGCCTCCGCCGGTGTCCATCCCGTCCCCCCCACAGGCATGGCCCTACGGTGTCTCTCCTGAGGCTCTTTCCCACCTGTGCTGCTTGTCCGAGGCGGTGATCAGATGGAGGCCTGGGCCCGGCTCGCCCGCACCCGGCAGGCGGCGAGGTGCTCGGTGGGACCGGGGCACCCCCGGCACAGGTGCCGTAGATTCCTCAGGTGCCTGGCAGGTGCGGGGATGTAAGCACCTGAGCAAAGATGGGGCGAACAAAGCCACAGACGGCGAAGCTGACGGGTGTCCTGAGGGTGTGGGCCCTGCGGAAGGGTAACGAGGGACTGAGGGCCGTTGGCCGGAGTCCGTGAGCCTGCGCTGGCCTCCCAGACAGAGGCAGGCCCTCCTCGCGTGCAGCGGGAGAGTGGACCGGCCATGCAGGGGTGAAAACCCTGACGCACAGGAGGAGCTGGGGATGCCTCACCCCACGGCAGCAGCGGGGAGGCGAGCGGTGCTCCTCATCATCCCCCAGTGCAGCCGGGCCGGCCTGAGTAGGGTGATGGCCGCTGGACAGAAGGATGGGGTCACAGCACGTCACCTGCTGAGGTGAGCTGCAGAAGAAGGGAGTTCGGGATGGACACTGAGGAAGGAGATGCTGTGGCCCTGCATCCACCGTAGTGACGACTACCATCCGTCCCGTGGGCCTCACTCTCCTCCACGACACCCCGCGAGGGAGGCCCGGCGAGCCTGAGAGAAGATCCGTGTGGGGGAGCAGGTGCCTCAGCAGTAGCAAGCTGCACCTCAGAACTCCGCCTTGGGGAGAGACCTCGACCCTCCCGCCACCTCGCTTGAGGCCCCAGGGCCGCCCTTCCTGGCAGGGCAGGGGACGGGGACGGCACTCCTCACAGATGACTGAGCCCAGAGGGTGCAAGGCAGGCCTGTTCTGGGAGTTCGGTTCTCTGATGGGTGACCTGGCCTCAGGGTGTCGGCCCTGTCTTAGAATTTGCTAGAGCCGAGCCCAGGCTGCTTGCGGACAACTTTCCTCATTCCTTCTCCCCTTCGCTGGGGTGGGCCGCACGTGTGGCCGGGTGGCTTTGCCAGGCTCACGGGACACACTCTGCATGTTCCCTCACGGGTATTGGCCCTCAGCGTCCCCTGCTCGCTAATCCCGTCCCGGCGTCTGCTTCCCAGAGGGCCAGGCCACAAGCGTTCCTCTGTAGCTACGGCTTGTGAGAAGAGGTCTCATGCTTCTTTTTTTTATATGAGTTTTATAATTTTTTCCAATTGAAATATAAGGTGCATATCAACAAGCACATGTCTTAAACGTACAGCCTGGTGTACTTTCATAAAGTAAGCACACACATGTGAAATGTACCCGGTCAAGATATAGAACTTTCCAGAACCATTGAGCCCATTCCCAGTCATTACCCCCTCAAAAGGCAACCACTGTTGTGACTTCTTTCACCATACGTTAATTTGGCCATTTTTGAATTTTATTTAAAAAATACAGGAATACAATATGCATGCCTTATGTCTCGATGGTTTTGCTCGACATTATCTGTGTCTTCCATATTTGTGCATTTGCTGCATTTGGCAGGGGCTCATTCTTTCAGTCATGATGTATTCCATGGTATAAATTTACTATAATTTGTTCATTCAATCTATTATTGAAGGACATTTGGATAGTTTCCAGGGTTTGCCTGTTATAATAATGTTGCTATGAATATTGTGGTTCACACATGTATGTCTGTCGTCCGGATATATACTTAGGAAGGAATCATTGCGTTATGGAGTGTGTGTGCTGAGTTTTTAGAAATACGGCCAAAAGGTTTCCCAACGTGCTTGTGCCAATTTACACACATATAGCAGAGTATCCCACATTCTCTCCAATACTTATCATATATATATATATATATATATATATATATATATATAAAATCTTTAAAGTTTTAGACATCTTGGTGAATGTGTAGTGGAACTTCACTGTGGTTTTAATTTTGTGTATGGTGTGAGGTAGGAATCAAAGTTTATTTGTATTAGATTGAATATCCGTCTGGAACACCACCTTCTGCATAAATGGCCATTTTACTCACTGTGCTGTGGTGATCTTTGTCATAAAGCATGTGATCATATGGGTGGGGATCTGTTTCTGGGCTTTCTGTTCTGTTATTCTGGTTATCTATCCGTGCTTCTATTTTTATGTTTATTTAGACTTAAAAATAATTTTTTTTTTTAAATCAGATAGTATGTGTCCATCAGTGTGGCAGGTTAGTGATGCCGTGGAAACTTTGACATTTCTCTCATCAGTCCTGGCAGGTTCGGTGCCTTTTGGACCAAAGAAAGTGGCTGCAGTGACGCTGGGCTGGTTTCTGAGCCGAGCCTAGGCTTTCGAAACTGTTATCTTCAACTTCTTGTCCTTGTCTCTTGCTTTTGGAACTCTGAGCATCCATATGGGAAGTCCGACCACTATAAAGCCACAGTGCCCATGGGACCATATGAGGGGACACATTCAGAGGTCTGAGACTCCCTGCAGAGTCCCCATCCACCCTATCCTTCAGATGTTCAAGTCATTCCATATAGGTTCCAGACACTGGGAGCAAAGGTAAGTGATTCCCATCAGGCCTTGCCCCCAAATAAGTAATTGTTGTTCTAAGCCCCTGAGTTTTGGAGCAGTTTGTTGAACTACAGTATAGAACTGGGCCACCCAGTTCTAATCTTCTTCAGGATCATTGCCTGTTCTTGACATTTCACATTTTGTTATCCATTTTAGAACTGGCTTGTCAGTTTTTACCTAAACAATTACGGGGGTTTTGTTTACAATTGCCTGGACTCTGTAAATTCATTGGAAAGAAGTGACATCTTCAGGCTCTGAACTACAGAGAACACACTGCTGGGCACCAGAGGGGAGAGGAGGGGTGGAGGAGGGACAGATGATGGGGATTAAGGAAGGCACCTGTTGTGATGAGGACCAGGTGTTGTATGAAGTGTTGGATCATTATATTGTACTCCTGAAACTAGTATTACACTGTAGGTTAACTCACTGGAATTTAAATAAAAACTTAAAAAAGAAAAAGAGTTGACATCTTAACAATATTGAGGCTTTCAGTCAATGAACGCAATCTGTCATTACATTTAGTTAAAGTGTCTTTGATTTCTCCCCGTAATGTTTGTAGTTTTCTGTATACAGGAATACATAATAATATAATACATGAAAAATGTAATACACGATATACTATCATTATTCCCAGATACATAATGTTGCTTGGTGCTATTGCTATGTGTATAGAATACTTTTGAATTTTCATTTCCTAATTCTTGATGGGTGGGATATAGTGTATAGTCTGTATTCAGAAACATGCTCTGTATGATTTCAATCGGTTGACACTTAGTAAGAATTATTTGATGGCCCAGCATATGGTCTAGGTTGAAAATGTCCCAGCTGCACTTGAAAGAAGGCATATTCTACTGTGGTTGGTGTAATGTCTTATGTGTCAACGAGGTAAATTTAATTAATTTTGTGCCAATAGTCTATGTCATTACTGATTTTTTTTTTTATCTGCTTGGTTGGTCAGCAGAGAGAAGTAAGAGAAAAACTTCAAGTGTGATTGTACATTAGTCATTTTCTCCAGTGTTTTCTGTTACTTTTTGTCTTTACATTTTGAGGCTATTTTTTAGTTATATGCAAATTTAGGGTTTGATGTCTTAGATTGACCAATTTTTCATTGTGGAATATTCTCCTTTATCTCTAGTAATGCTCCCTACCCTAAAGTCTACTTTGCCTGATATTAGTATAACTTCTCTGGTTTTATTTTATTTAATCTTTACAGCTTTCTTTTGATTAGTCTTTTATTTTGTTAGTGTATGTTGTTAGAGTTAAGGTGTCTCTCTCGTATTCAACTTATAATTATTTTTTAAAACTCAATCTTTTAGTCTGCATTTTAAGTAGAGAATATAGTCCATTTACATTTAATGCTATTGCTGCTATTTTAGGTTTAAATGTATCATCTAGCTATTGGATTTTTACTTATGCAATTTGTTCTTTATTATTTTTTCTTTATTACTTTCTTTTGAATTGATACATCATTCTTGTTGTTCTACTTTTTGGCTCACTTAGCTTTTTAGTAATTTATACTTTTTATTTTCCTTCAGTGGTTTCCCTAGAGATTACAGCATGCATCCTTGACATATCATTATTCAATTCTACCTTAAATTAGAAGATTTTTCATTTCGTGGACAATGTGAGTACTTTGCAACACTTTAGTCCTACTTACTCCTCTCAACTTTGGTACTATTGTTATAATAAACTTGAATTCAACATATATTTTTAAAACCCAAAAGCCATTTCTATAATTGTTTTTAACACCCAATGTTCCTTTAGGTTTAATCTAAATGTTAGCACTTTCCAGTTTCTTCTGGCATTGCCATATTTCCACCAGGAGTTATTCTCCTTCTACCTGAACATCTCCCTATAGTGTTTACTCGAGGGTCTGCTGGTAATCAATTCTCTGTTTTTGTTTGTCTGAAAACTTTTTAATACACTTTTTAAAAATGTTTATTTTTGAGAGGGAGAGGGAGAGAGAGAGGGCACGTGCAAATAGAAGAGAGAGAGGAAGACAGAGGATCTCAAGCAGGCTCTGCACTGACAGCAGAGAGCCCAATGCGGGGCTCGAACTCATGAACCACGAGATCGTGACCTGAGCAGAAGTTGGACACTCAACCAACTGAGCCACCCAGGTGCTCCTACACCTTTTTCTTTTAAAGAATGTCTACCATAGATATGGAATTTTGTTGGTAGCAATTTTCTTCTAGCATTTTAAAGATATTATTCTATCACATTCTGGTTTCAATAATGTCTGTGGAAAAGTTACCTTTCAGTCTTATTGCTTCTATGATGGCAATGTACCTCTTTCCTCTTTTGTCTTTGTTTCTCTCCAGTTTTACTATGATGTGTGTAGGTATATTTTCTTATGTTTTTTTCTGCTTAGGGTACTTTATCACTTTTGTAAAACTCTCACTGGTTATATCTTCAAATATTGCTCTTTCCCTTTTATCCTTGTCTTATCTCCTACTGGAAATAGAATTACATGTGTGACAGATCTTTTCACTATGTCCTATGTGAATTATTTTTCTCCCCATGCATTTCCAACCACTTTTTTCTATGCTTCAATCTGAAATATTTTCCAATAACCTCTCTTCCAATTTACTAATCTTCTCTTTTGCTATATCTAATTTGCTTTTATTTATTTATTTATTTACTTACTATTTTAGAGAGAGTGAGCAGGAACAGGGGAGGGGCAGAGGGAGAGGGAGAGGTAGAATCTTAAGCAGAGACTGATGTGAGGCTCGATCTCATGACTGTGCTATTATGACCTGAGCCAAAATCAAGAGTCAGACACTTAACCAACTGAGCCTCCCACGTGCCCTTCTAATTTACTTTTAAGTTTATCTATGAAATTTCAACTGCAGTCATTATCTTATTATTTTTTTAGTTCTAATATTTCCAATACAGTATTTTTTTATAGATTCAAGTTCTCTGATGAAGTTAATTTTTCATCTGTTTTCTTGAACATCTTCATCATACTTACTTAAATTCTGTATAAGATAACTCAAATACCTGGATCATCTTTGGCATTGTTTCTGTGGTCTGTATTTTTTTCTTAGTTTTCTGTCATTTGGACCTATTTCCTGGCATGCTTGTAATTTTTTTATTGAAAGTGAAATATTACATATGAAAAACTGTAAGCTCCTGGAAGATGATTTCCAGAGATAAATTATTATTATTTTTTGACAGATAGTTGAGTTAAGGAAGATCACCATGACCTACATAGGGCTTATCTATTTGCAGTTTGCCCATACTTCTAGGCGTCTCAACTGAAGGTTTAGGTTGTTGCTGGAACCCCTCCTCTCTGGTGGACCCGAACTACAATTTTTGTCATCCCAGCTCCATGAGATAGTTGTAATCCCCATTCAGCTCTTTAACCTCGTAGAAGCCGCTGTCTGAATGGTTTCTTGAGTTTTCACCCAGAGCTGTGCATCTTAGGCTTTGGAAAATGTCTTGAAAGAAACTGCAGTGTTCTAGACTCACTCCCATGTGATTCTTTTTCCTCTGGATCTTGTGCTCACACTGTGGCTGCTTTGGTAACCCAAACTCCAGGTCAGTTTCTCAGTGACTTCTTCAAGCTCCAGCCACCCCCCTGCTTCCTTCTGTGTGTCCTGTGCTGCCACCCAGCAATCACACCAGAGAGGGAAGGGGCTTCCCCTCACCTCTAAGTACTTCCCTTCCTTCCAGGACCTTGGCCCCTAAAGTCCTGGCTGTCTTGCTTGTTCTCCAGAAACTTCCAACAACTGCTTTCATGCATGTATCAGCCTTTGTAAATCAGGAGGGTTAGTATGCAAACAGTTCTGTCACAGCCAGAAGTTGGCTTTTGAATTCACGTCTCCTGTACTGCCCTGTTTTTTGCTGGTCCAAGAAATTGCTAAAACTGGTATCAGTTGTCCCCAACTCCCATTTATCTTCTTGTCAACTCCAGAGCATATGACACTTGGCTGTCCAGGAGTGAAAGGCCATCAAAGGAGGCTTTAGAGTAGAGATCACAGTACATGTACAGAACAACCGTGCCCCTGGGGTTCACAACGTTGATATGTTGAGTTTCATGAAGAGCTCTGTTCTCCATGTCTGTACTTAGCCACCAGTGCTTCCCATCCACATTACTTGTTTGTTCTTCACTGTTAAACTCTGCTATTCACCACCCTGCAAGGACACACTCGGGAGATCTCACTGCCTCTCCCGGCCTCAGTTTCCCCTTCTAGAAGGTGAGGAGGAGGATTAGTGGTATCTGAGGTGTTCTTTCTTGACACGCTATCTTCTAGTTTTATCCTGGCTTAGCCATTGCTGAGGAATCTACTCAAAGGACTTGTTGATTTGAGGCAGGCATTGGACACAAGTGAGTGATCTTGTGAGCCTCACTATTCTTGGCTAAGGGCCAGAGCATGTGCCCACCATAGTTTGGCATCTACCTTGACGAGTATTGGCAAGGTGATCACAATTTAATGCTTGCTAAACCAGTGTTTGTGCCATTCTTGTTGAGACCGTGGTAGAGGGGATTTCCCACCCCCTGTTGTCTACTAGCATTTGTATGTGGGATGCTAACGCACATGTTCCTGGAGCCAGTCAAAAATACTGCTTTGCTCATACTTGGATTTTCTATAGTGAAACCAGTTTGTTTTGCTTCTCTACCTGACTGTGTATGCCTTGCAGAATTGTGAGTTGGGGTCATATGTCATCCTATTTAAAGTCTGCCAGGGGCTTCCCATATCCTAGAATAAAATCTCAGTGTTGACATGGCCTCCTCCACATCCTCCAGGGACTTGGTCTGTACTGTCCCCTCTCCCTTGGATGTGCCTTCCTTCTCCCTTCTCAGGGTTGGCTCCTTTTCTCCTTCAGCTCTCGGGCTCCATGTGACCTCGTTAGAGGCCTTCCTTGTGTCTTGATGGAAGGGGGCACCTTGTCATTATTTCACACCCTATTCTTTTCCTTTCCAGCTCCCATCGGCGTGTGTCATTAGATAGGCATTTGTGGGAATATTTACCAACTTGGTTTTCAATTTAAATATTGAATTGATACAAAAGAATATTTAACATCTATGTGCATGACATAATTATAGTATGTTGCCTGTCTGTGAACCACCCCCAGATTAAGTCCGGGAGCCCCTCTGTGTGCAGGTGCAGGGCTCTTCCCTCCCCCACCCCGGAGGCGACTGCCACCCTGAATTCCGTAGTACCCCTTTTGTGTTTCATTTTGTTTTACTACGTTATTTATAGTGCTCCTACCCAGTGTGTGTCTAGTTTTGTGCATTCTAAAACTTCATATAAATAGAACCACACCAAATATATGCTTTCTGATGTTGCATAATGTCCTTGAGATCCATCCACATTGGTGTTTGGTTGGATGCTGCTAGAGAGCATTCTGACTTTGAGCTGATCACAGGTAATAGATCTCTTCTATACTGGACGGACATTTCCACTTTTCTGGATGTTTTGGTCTTGAAGGACAGCTGGTGGGAGCCTTCTTCCCCTCACAGCTGTACACCTACAGTGACCGTCTCTGATGCCAAAGTGCTTTCCAAGGGCATCCTCAAACCTGGGCTTTCCCGCCAGTCTCCATGCCATGTGAGGCCAGGCCAGGTCTCCCCACTGTCTCCTCTAGGAAATAGATTCTCTTTAAATACTAACTGAGCAGGGGCACCTGGGTGGCTCAGTCGGTTGAGCATCCGACTTTGGCTCAGGTCATGATCTCACGGTTCATGGGTTCGAGCCCCACGTCGGGCTCTGTGCTGACAGCTCAGAGCCTAGAGCCTGCCTCGGATTCTGTGTCTCCCTCTCTCTGCCTCTCCTCTGCTCATGTTTTGTCTCTGTCTCTCTGTCTCTCAAAAATAAATAAACATTAAAAAATTAAAAAGAATAAAAAATATTAACTGAGCAAATAAGAGAACGAGTGAATAACAAATTAAGTCTCCTGTGGTCTCATCAAACCCAAGCTTTCAGTAACTTTCAACTCCTGGTGATGCCCTTTCTACATTGCCACCCAACCTCACTCCACATCATCCTGCCGTGGTGTCCCCAGGCGTCTGGCCATTGACCTGGCCCAACCATGGCCATCATCTTCACCACATTCTGAACCTCACACTGCATCTTTCCAACATGGGACTCATTCTTGGTCCTCTTTCTTACCTCTCTACCTGAGCATTTCCAACTGATACCGGCCCTCATGGATCACCCCTTGAATATACGGTATCTGTTTGCCCCTGTGTCTCTCCTGCCGTCTCAAAGCAGTGCTAGGTGACTTAGCATCTGGATGGCGTCTCCTTCATTCATGTGAACTCCAGCAGTTGTCAGAGTTTGTGTGGAGTGGGTAGGGGCGTGTAGATGCAAGGGGGCTGGCCCACCTTCACCCCTGTCCGCATGGCTGGTTTCTCCCATATTTCAGCCATTTTGTACCTTTGAGACTTACACACACTCCCCCTGCTGGGCACTAACCAGCTAACCGTGTGCGCCTTCCCTTTGCTGTCAGCTCAAACACCATCTCCTCTAGGAATGCCAGCCTATCTCAGCTGCTCTGAGCCCCCACAGTTCCTGGCTTCCCTCCACCTGCCTCTGTCTCCCACCCTTGGGTTTGCATTCCTGTCATGGGCTGAATTGTGTCCCCCCAAATCCATATGTTGGTGTCTGAACCCCCAGCACCTCAGAATGTGACCTTATTTGGAGGTAATGATTTGCAGACGTAATCAAGTTAAAGTGAGAACCCACTGGCATGGATTCTAATCTAGCATGACTGGTGTCCTCAGGGGAAGAAGACTTGAAGGCAGGGACATGGAAAAAGGGAAGACAGTGTTAGGATGCTGGGGAAGACGGCGGTCTACACACCAAGGAGAGGGTGTCTCTCACACCTTTGAAAGGAACCACCCTGCCGGGACCTTCATCCCAGTCCTCTGGCCTCCACAGCTGATAGAACTGTACATTTCTGTCGTGTGAGCCACCCAGTGTGGTAGTTGTTAAGATAGCAGACACAGAAACAATCCTGAGGGGGGTCGTGTCTCAGCATCTGTGTTTCCCCATCACAGTCTCTGTTGAATCAAAATGAGTAAAGTGTCTGACGAGAACACACAAGACCTTGAGGGCTCTTCCATTGCAGTGCCTGGTGTGTGCAGACCACCTGGGGTGTGCAGATCTTTCTAGAGGGAGGAGACCCTCCTGCCAGTGCCTCTGACTCCCCAGGACTTCGTACTTGGGAAACTCCAGATGCACACTGTTCTCCCTAGTGTTCTGATAAATGACCTCTCAACACTGGTTGAATCTCCTGGGTGAATTACAACTGCTGTTTGTCCTTGATAATTTTCACAGCCCTTGGATAGAAATTGTCCAACCACTTCTTATGATAAGCTTATGCATCAACTATTGTTATTATATTCATTTTGATGATTGGGACACCAAGTCCCAGAGAATTTCATTCTAGGACCAGAATCTGCCCAGGGCTAGATTCTTTGTGTGAGAAAGTAGGCATGTGTAAACTGGGACATTGTCTCATTTCTCGAGCACAGCTAGCAGGCCCACCCCCACCCCCGCTCAGGTCTCCCATGGCCTTGTCCAGCTGGTAGACAGGAACTCCTCTGCTTCTATTTCAGGACACCTTGCCTTTCTCCAGAACCAAAGAGCCAAGTGCTGGGCCAGTGACGCTGCTGTTGACCCCCCCATCCCCACCCCGTGTGTGCGGAGAACCTCATCTGTTCCCTCCTAAAATGGATGCAACAGGCTCTCCATGTTACTGGCCATAGTCCTCGGTGGGGTTAGGGAAATGATCTGGGCCTGCATCGATGCCTACATCTCCCCATTTCCCCCAAGGATGAGTGTGTGCACGTGTGTGTGCACATGTGTGTGCGCGTGTGTGTGTATGCATGTGTGTACACTAACACAGGCACCTGAGCTAAGGGAGGGGAAGCACTGCAGGTGGCCTCTGTCCTCCCTCTGTCCCTGCCCACATCCCCAGCCTGGGCAGTACGTAATATTTCACTTTCAATAAAAAATTACAAGCATGCCAGGAAATAGGTCCAAATGACAGAAAACTAAGAAAAAAAAATACAGACCACAGAAACAATGCCAAAGATGATCCAGGTATTTGAGTTATCTTATACACGTCCCTTCAAGCCAGGGACCAGACACATCCACACAGAGTCTGGAGTCTCACCCTGGCCTCACCATCCCAAGATGACATTTTCAACATGGCCCCTGGTGTAGTCTGCGTGTATCCTCCCAAATTCATATGTTGGCTCCCAGCCCCCAGAGGGTTGGTGATGGTAGTGGTATTAGGGGTGGTGCTGGGTCATGAGGGTTGAGCCCCTCTTAGAGGGATTTGTGCCTTAGAAAGGAGGCTCCAGAGAGACCCCAGTCCCCTTGCACCATGTGGGGACACCGTGAGAAGGTCGTGCTGTTGGAACTGTCCATGTTGGCACCTGGCATTCGTGGTACCGGGTGTTGGTAGTCCTGGGTGTTCATGGTGTTCATGGTACTGGGCATTCGTGGTACCGGGTGTTCGTGGCACCTGGCATTTATGGTACCGGGCATTCATGGTACTCGTTCGGGTATGGAAAGCTAACTCGGAACGGTGACATTTGCTGCAATGATTGAAAATCCCTGGATGACGCATGCGAGCCAGCTGGTGGCTGCGCTGTCTGTTGGATTTCTGTGAGGGCCGACGGTGCGAACGGCCTAGCCCGGCGGCTCAGGGCCGGCTTCCTGTCTCATCTCCATGTTGAGCTGGCAAGTCTCAAAGGCAGGTTGTGAAAGAGAAGTATGTCTGACTGCGCCACAGTGATCAACAGAGCCAACGATGTGGCAGTCAAGGGCGGACATGACTTAGGAGGTGCCGGGTTAGTTTTCAATGCTCCAGCAGAAGCCGTGAAGCCTTTCCGGGAATGTCTCCTGCTGGGTCTGGAGCCCCTTCTCAGGTCTTGCCTGTGTTCTCACCCCTGTGTCCACCGGCCACCTGCCCAGCCAACCTGGGTAGGAATGGCCGTTTTGTGCGTTGACTTAGGACACAAATTGCTTATTTCCACCTCAGGGTCTTTGCATTAGCTCAGCCCTCCACCTGGAATGTTCTGACATCCTCTTTTCACACCTCTTTTCACAGTGTTTCTTATCACTGTTCAGAACTGGGTGCACGTGGCATTTCTCCAGTGGTTTTCTCTGGTTCCTTCCTGCAACAGCTGGGCAGCACTGCGATGTCTTCATGATCTGATTTTGCTGCTTATTCATAGATCATCCTTCCCTTCTCCTTCTCTCTTGATATCTTCTACCTGTTATCTATCTATCTATCTATCTATCCATCTATCATCTATTTATCTATTATCTATCTATCTATCTATCATCTATCTGTCCATCCATCCATCCAACACCTATCTATTTATCAATCATCTATCTACCTACTACGTATGTATGTATCTCTCTCTCTCTCTCTCTCTCTCTCTCTCCCTCTCTCTTTCTCTCTCTCTCTCTACCTGTCTGCCCATCTAGCTTTCTGTCACTTATCTCATTTACAATCCTTTCCAAGCATCTTGCTCACTTTATCCATACTGTGTCCCCAGCGTTTGCAACCCCTCTTGGGACATCCCGGGTACTGAATGCTCATCTAGAGAATAAGTCAATGACTGGCAGGTAAGTCTCTTTCCTCTCCTAGTTGTGAGAGTTCAGGTTTTAGGGGAAGGTATTGGTCAGCTGCAGCTCCCCGATCTGTTTAGCTCAGTTCTTAATCACAAAGACTTTATGAAGTACCTAGATTCCAGCACCCTCAGGACAAGGATGGCCCCAGTGATCACTGAGTGGGGCTTCTCTTCATTGACAAGTGGTGGCTCTGTCCTGCTCTGACAGGTCCTTGACTGGTGTCTGTGTGGTGAGGGGCACTGGAGGGGGAGGAGAAGAGCCTTGCCTCATGCAGAAGTCACTGGACTTCACTTAATGTCTGCACGTCATTATTATGTGTCCTATGGTTGGGACAGCTCAGATATTTGTCCTGTGCTCAGCAGAGGGGACTGGAGAGGGAAGCTTTCTGGAGACTGCCCTGGCACACCAGATCCTGCAGCCTGCAGCCCAGGGACACATTTGACTGGTTGATTGGTTAATTAATTAATTAACCCACCTAATACCTAGCAAGTTCTTACTGTGTCCAAGATACATGATGGGTATCAGGAGTTACAGTGGCGGACAAACTATAGATAGTTAATTTTGTGGTTTAACAGCAAATTATCTTATTAAATAAAAATAAGAAAAAAATAACTTGGAGCGAGATTTAAAGAAAACGATCCCACAGCAGGAATGGCGCCTTTCTCTCTCTCAAGCCAATGCCTTGGAGGTGGCAGCGTGGCTCCGGATCCTGGCTCTACCTCGTACTGGCCACGTGGCACTGGCCACTTAGCTAACCCCTTCCATCTTCTCACCCACAAAGTGGGTGCACGTTTGACTTTGCAGCATCCAAATAATAATATACATAAGTTGGGCATATATATATATATATATATACACACATATATATACACACACACATATATACACACACACACATATATATATATATACACACATATATATGTGTATATATATATGTGTGTGTATATATATATATATATATATATAATACATAATGTACATATGTTGGGCTCCAAATAATAATATATGTAAGACCTATACACATCACTTGGTACATAAGAAAAGTGAATGTTAACAGTACTGAGCTGTTCCTCTTATTCTGAGTTTACCTCCCAGATCGTGAGGAAGCTCTCCCACTAACCCAGAACATTCTGTCTGAAATGTTGGGAGGCCCCCAGAGCGGGAGTGTCCTGGGAGAGGCTGACGTAGCGCCATGGCTCCTGGGAGCTGGCCAGATGGTGGCTCTCCCGCCAGGCCAAGCTGTTTCCACCCACAGATCGGAGCAGAGACACAGCAAAGCACCACCCTTCTCCTCTGGTGGGGCCCCCACACGGACCCTCCTCTGTAGGCCGACCTGACCAGTGCTCATTAACACAACTTGGTGGTTTCTCCTATTTCTCCCCTCAAAGTTGGCTTCTTAAAAAGGGGGCTTTGCCCTTTTACTCTCATGAACGTGTTAGCACGTTAAAAAATAAGAAAACGGTTTTGGAGGCACCTGGCTGGCTCTGTCAGTGGGGCAGGCCGCTCTTGACCTCAGGGTCTTGAGTTCCAGTCCCATGTTGGGCATAGAGATCGTTTAAAAATGAAATCTTTTATTAAAATGTTTATTTTTCTCGAGAGAGAGGGAGAGAGAGTTCACGCTAGAGTGGAGGAGGGGTAGAGACAGGGAGAGCGACAGAATCCCCAGCAGGCTCTGTGCTGTCAGCACAGAGCCCGATGTGGGGCTGGATCTCACAAATTGTGAGGTCATGACCTGAGCCAAGATCAAGAGTTGGACGCTTAACCGACTGAGGCACTCAGGCGCCCTTTAAAAGTAAAATCTTAAAAAAAAAATAACAGAACAGTTTAAAAAAAAGCAGTTCCACAGAGTGGTTTTTCATACTGGATCATTCTTTATCTTTTTCTGGCCCACGCGGGGTGCGGGGTTGACCTAAGGCGGCCGAGGGAGTGAAGTCACCTGCCAGCCAGACAGAGCGCTAGGACGAGAGGAGGGCCACCTAGAGGTGTTCCAGAAAGGCCAGCAGAGAGGGTTCCCCCCGGACCAGCGAGACGTTAGTCCCCGAGGGCTCCAGACACTCGGCCTCAGTACACAGGTCACCAGCGACACTGGCGCTCGGAACTTGACTGAGGACACGAGGAAAGGCGCCCACAACCCAGGTAGGACTCCAGGAGTCCAGCTGAGCGGACATTCCGCACTTTATAGGGCTTATTTTATTTCCCTTTTGTATCGTACGTTTTTAAAACTTCCTATTTTTCGGCCGCCTCGACATCCCCAAGCACGCGCTGCGGGCTCCCCGCCCAAGTGGCCAGGCAGCCAGAGTGGTAAGGCTGCCCCCGCCCCAGGTCCCCTTCTTGCCCCCTGTGACCGGGTGACATTCCAATGCACCGCTGAACCCTCACATGGCTTCCTGCGGGCTCCACACTGAGCCCTGACGAGGCGCTCTGGGGTCCCCACCTCCCGCTGAGCCCGCGCCCGGGGCGCTCCTCCCACGTGGCCCCTGCCTCCCTCCTCCAGGGCCTTCCAGGATGATAAGTCCTACGATCTCAGGCTTCCCAGAGTGTAATTTCCTATTTATTTTTTTTTAATTTTTTTTTAATGTTTTTATTTATTTTTGAGACAGAGAGAGACAGAGCATGAACGGGGGAGGGGCAGAGAGAGAGGGAGACACAGAATCAGAAGCAGGCTCCAGGCTCTGAGCCATCAGCCCAGAGCCCGACGCGGGGCTCGAACTCACGGACCGCGAGATCGTGACCTGAGCTGAAGTCGGACGCTTAACGGACTGAGCCACCCAGGCGCCCCTGTAATTTCCTATTTAAACCAGCCAGCGTCCACACCGCAGGCTGCGGCTGAGGACCGTGGCGAGTGTCACGTCGCTAATCTCAGCAACAAGCCCTCGACACAGCGACTCGCCTCCTGGTTTCCGACGAGGACCCAGCAGGTGCAGGCAGCCAATGGCATTAGTAGAGGTCTAACCTGCCAGAGCTCCTACTCACACTATTACCTTAAGTAGCCCTTCTGTCTAGTGGAAGGCTGGCGCGGCGGGCTCAGGGAGTGACCCCGAAGTGCGCAGCCAGGGGCAGGGGCGTCTCTGAGCTCTGACTGGCCCGGATGTGCCTGGTGGAAATGAACGTGGAGCTTATCGCACGGGAGCTGGACGCGAGCGCACCTGGCGAAGTACCGACGCTCCGTCAGGACCCTGTCACCCCAGCTCCTGGCGGATTGATTGGTTGTCCGTTAAAGTCTTCATTCTGCTTTTGAACAGAAAAGCGTGTCCCACCGAATGTAAACTCCTATTTGTAAGGAGCCATCCCAGTTGGCAGCTCGGTCGTCTTCCCAAGTTGGGGGGGGGGGGCGGGGATGCAGGTGGACAGAATGGCGAGTGGTTCGAAGGCGCGGTAACCCGTTCTGCTCTCCCCCGGCTGTGAGGGAAGCCAGGGAAGAGGAAAAGGCCTTCGTGGTTGTGCATACTCACGGTAAAGACCGCCCCCGCATGTCCCCGAGAAGCGGACTTGTGTAGCGACCAGCACCCTCGGCAGGGCCCGGAGGAAAGAGCCCCTTCGGCAGGCGGTTCACGCGGTGGTGCGCAGGCTGCTGGTGGCTGAGGCTGCCGTGGGCCCCCCCGCCCCACGGGACCAGGGCCTCTGAAAGGTGGCATTCGACCACGTGCCTCGAGTTAGGTTGCACGTAAAGTGTGGAAGGTCACGTCTGCCTGGACGTGGGCAGGAACCAGCCGATGGGCGGCTTGGGTGGTGAAGACGTTCGTGAAATTAACTCGAAGTCGCAAACACTTTGTTTTGCAAACACAGCGAGTATCCATCGGCAGTGCCTGGAACCGGGGAAGCACAGGGGAGCAAGGCCCGTCCCGGGGACCCCCCAGGAGGGCGGGACACCACCAGGAAGCCATCGCCACGTCCCCGAGGAAGGAAGGAAGGCGGGCCTTGCGCTAAGGTGGCTCTTACTTTCCGCAGGACCTGTGACTGATTTCAGCAAGCCGGCCCAGCTCTGGTGTCCTCAGGTTGTCCTCCCACGGCGCCCCCCTGCCCTCCGTTCGCTGGAGGACAGCCGTCCCCACCCCAACCACCCGTGAAGCTGTTTCCACCTGCGACATTTTCACTCACCGGCCCACCCAGGCCAGCGGGATCTCTGGAATCCCAGGCCATCAGAGCGGGGCCGCGGAGCGGGCCTCTGGGGAGCATCGGCCTGTGATTTTGCGGCTGGGGTTCCAGGAACCCACACATAGAATCTGCTCGGTGAACACAGTGTGGCTGCCGCTGAAAATCCCGAGACGATGGGGCCCATTGTTATGAGTGATTCACTTTCCTGTTCTTTCTCCCAAACACACGGACAGATCCACTTGGAACTTGTGTTTCTTTGTTGTTGTTTAATAAAGCAGCAATCATATACCGTGTGAGATAATGGAACGGTTGGATGCAGACTGGAATTATTTTATTTTATGGAGTCTTAATTAGATTTGTAATGCAGAGCTCCTAAGTACCAAATGTTTGCTTAGATTTAATGAGACCTGTTATGGAGACTTGGAGAATTGTAATTCTCCTATTAGCTCAACAACGATACAGGCTGCAAAGCGTAGCATCCATCAAGTAACACGAGACGCTCCTGACGCAGCGGGGGATCCGGTCCGCATCGCCCCACACGGTTCCCCTGGGTTTCCTTGTGTGGCCCTTGCAGAAGAACCTCTCATCTTGGAAGCTTCTTTATTAAACTTTCAATGGTTTGCCCTCCCACCTGTGTCACGACCTCGGGGGCTCAGCCGGCCTTGCTGTCGGGCCACGCGGAAGGTCCTCGGCCCAAAGCCCACGTCTTCGGGCCACACCACACCCCGCCTTCCACGGGTCACGCCCGGATACGGGGTCAGGACACTCAGGGTCAAAACCAATGGGTTCTGCAGATAATTTATTGCCAAGAGTATCTAAGTTAAACAGGAAATCAGTTTTTAGTGTCACTATGTCCCATGGGTCTTTTCTTCATCTGGAATTAACATTAACTGAGGGTCCTGT